>NC_136974.1:34461495-34541495 GCF_032717465.1 Coenobita brevimanus
ACCGCTCTATGTAGCTTGTCAGAGTGGGAGATGAGGGAGACGGAAATTGGATAGTGGAAGGGAGGAATAAGTGAATTAGGTAGTTATTTCTGGGGACGTTGTTTTGCTGGTTGGATATAAAGGAGACGTGAACCTAGGATTTAAGAGAGAGAGAGAGAGAGAGAGAGAGAGAAAGAAAGAATATGAGGGACCCAGGAGAGAATGGGAATCGATAATGTAATAAATGAAAAAAGCAGGAATAATACTCATAGGCAGATCACACTTAATTATGAACATAGACTGAGAGAGAGAGAGAGAGAGAGTTAAGTAGACAAAGGAGTAGGGATGAGAAGAAAACGAGAGAACTCACCTGTATTCTCATCAGTTACGATAAATCCATCATTGTTTTACCGGAAGATAATCCAAGTGGGTTGGAATGTGTTATGTCTTTCCGTATTTCATAATTTAACACGATTTTAGTACCGTATGTTGCTGTAATTCTTCCATTTCATCCTGTTTTCTCTCTCTCTCTCTCTCTCTCTCTCTCTCTCTCTCTCTCTCTCTCTCACAAAAACAACGTTCCAACCATCTCCCCACTTTTTTAAAAATCCAGGTTAATATTTAAACTTTTTGCATTAAATAGATTACATTTTTCGTCCATGGTCTTTTTTGGGGAATATTACATTTTTTGCCCCAGTCCTTTTCAGACCTACTTGCCTGGTCTTAAAGGAACGCGGAATGTGAAATCTTTTTGTTTATGAGGTGGCATTTAAGACGGGGGAGGATAAAAACGTAGAATGATGGTGATGGTGGTGGTGATAATGGTGGTGGTGGTGATGATGATGATGATGATGATGATGATGATATGAGAGGAGTCCAGTCGAAAATGTTTGTAATTTTTTCCTTGTTAGATGATTTTCTTTATTTCAGTAGGACGTAAATTCTGCTGTATTCTTGATGGACACGGGTTCGAATCCCGGCTGGAGCAGGGAAAAGTTTAAGTATTTGTTTAAAGCATCCCATTCCCTGTGGCCTGGCATTCTTCCTACATGCTACGCACCTTCACATATCACCATTTCAGCTCTAACACCTGTCGTCCTTATTGAATACCTGCTTGGGCTTTCGTATTTCAGGACTGTGCATTTGTTGTAGCGGGGGTGCTTTTATGATGTGTCGTTAGGTCATATGGGAAAATCGAACTAACGTCGTTTCATACAACAAACGACCTCTCTAGCCACTCGCCCATGACTTCCCCCACCTCTTATCGTGCCTACTTCATCCACTCCTTTCCTCTCTCTCTCTCTCTCTCTCTCTCTCTCTCTCATCGATTATTTTTTATTGCCGTCAAAATATTTAATTTAACTTTGGTGGGACTTTTTATTTTTTATTTTTTTTCTTAGCAAACTGACATTTAAAGCCATATTTTGCCCTGTAAGCTCGAATAGCCTTTCCTAACCTAACCTAATAATAATAATAATAATAATAATAATAAATTAAGATTATTAAGGGCACCACTGTACTGTTTTGTCATGATTCGTCCCCTTACTGCGACCTGTATTTCCCAAAGTGAATAAAATCATCTGCTAATAGATTAATTCGAGTAAAAATGAAATAAAATAAAATGCCAGTGTATTGAAACATCCTTTACTACAACGTGTCTTTCCTAACCTTAATAGTCTGTTGTCGAGAGCAGTAATAAACTAAAAATGGATGTTGTCGTGCTGAATATATTAATAGAGAGTAATTCTAATCCCCTCATTAGCAGGAATCCCCCCTAAGCTCAGTGTAATCGCCAGCAGGTGTCAAAAATGTAATAAGCACACGCCACCGTAATGAAGGGATTAAGGCTACGTATATTGGAGGCTGATTTAATGGGAAAATATAATATTGATGATACGGGCGCTCGTTGGTGAGGTGGATGTTATTTTGCTCTTGAATTCGGTGACTTTCTTTTAGTATGCCTCCTACCTACAGGTGACGTTATATATTCAGTGAAGGGTAGACTGTTTGAGCTGAACAAGTTACCTTCTGACACTTTTATTCAACTTATTGAAAGGCGAATGAAATAGTCTGAAGAAGAGAACACGTCCTCGGGCTGAAGGGATTAGTAAGACTGTCATAGTGCAAGGGATTATAGCCTGTTTATCTGTCTATCTTTCTGTCTATCTTTCTATCTGTCTATCTATCTATATATATATTTATCTGTCCATCTGTCTATCAGTCTGTCCATCTATCTATCTATCTATACCTCGCTCTCTCTATGTTAGCTAACGTTATACTATTTTATTTTGCTAGTAGGGGTCTGCCTACTAGGGGAAGCCAGGGTGAAGGATCTGTCTGGCCCTTTTTTCCGAAAGTTCTCTCCTGACCAAAAAAAAAAAAAAAAAAAAAAAATCCCAGATAAATTACATAAATACTAGAAGAATTATACCCTCCTATGAAGAGTGTGTTTACTGAGAATCTTCAGTATGCAGAGGGTTTTTATTTGAATTACTGAGAGCAGTACGAAGATACAATAAAAATTAGTCATCATTGTAAAAGCGTTATTATATTACACTTTCGATGTGGAGAGAAGCTGGAAGGGGTTTTTATAAGGAGTGGAAAATAAAAATGGGATGAAGATGAAGGGAGAAGTGATTAAATGTGAACTTTTACGAAATTTTCCTCTGTGAGATGGAAATGAAGAGCTTTGTTGTGACTTTGCTGCCGGGAGTTTGATCTCTCTCCTTCCTTCCTCTTCCCCCTCCTCCCTTCCTCTCCTCTCCTCTCCTCTCTCTCTCTCTCTCTCTCTCTCTCTCTCTCTCTCTCTCTCTCTCTCTCTCTCTCTTTCCATGTACGGTATGTTAAAGTTGTGTGTGTTGTGTGTGTGTGTGTGTGTGTGTGTGTGAGAGAGAGAGAGAGAGAGAGAGTCCCGACGTTAATTAAAACAGTTACCAAAAATCTTGTAATTAACAAAATTAATTGTGTTCTTTGTACACGATTTCATAATTATTGCATTTTATTCATTTTTGTACCAATCTTTTCAACATTTTCTCTTCCTTTTTTAAAATGATAAAACCGTAAGCTAAAGTAAATTATTAGCGGCCGGAATTATGAGAGACTTGCTTTATTAATCGCCAATAATAATAATAATAATAATAATAATAATAATAATAACAATAATAATAATACGGTAATAATAATAATAAAATAGCACGTTAATGTAAACCATCAGACGTCACTGATGATGCAACTAATGATGATGGCGATGGTGATGGTGGTGATAATAATAGTAATAATAATAATAATAATAATAATACGGTACCATAGTAATAATAATAATTCTCTCTCTCTCTCTCTCTCTCTCTCTCTCTCACACACACACACACACACACACACACACGAATGGTAAGTTTCATTCAGCTTAGTAAAAAAGGGATTTATTAAAGATATACCTAACCCCTCCTATTTAACACGTCTCCCAGAGGCTGAATGAAATCCTCTGCAGATGGCAAAGAGAAATAATGATGACATCCTCGTACAGAAGGGGTTTGTGGCACCTTATAATAGAGTATTCAAGACCGCAAGAATTGGAGTTGATACCCATGTGTGTGTGTGTGTGTGTGTGTGTGTGTGTAGGGAATAAGCTGTGTAAAATATGAGTCCCACTTTGGATGCAAGGCCGCCTAACAACAGGCAGATTCATTCAGCCCTAACAAACTTCCTGCAGCCAAAGAGTTAATATTATTATGCAGATTAGTCTGACAGCCTGACCATGAATTTCAAATACCGGTATTGCATTTCACTGTGTTCTCGCCCAGTGATTTGATTCGGCTTTAAGAATTCCCGCGCAGGTATAAGGCTAAATTGCAATTGTGCTAAAAAAAAAAAAAAGCATACACAGACAAAATACCGGTACCGCATGATATATATATATATATATATATATATATATATATACACACACACACCGGTATATCAATCCACCTCCAGATGATTACGGTATTTAACCTAAGAAGGATCTCTAGGAGCGGAAGTGTTCATTAAGGCTTTGTCGAACCCGGACGGTACACTTGTAGCCTCTCGTTGGCCAAATAAAATCGTCTAAGGGTAGCAGAAGTAAACTAAATACTTATCTTCATAGGTCTGCGGCGAAACTATTGCTGCCAATTTAAGCATCTCTCTTTGAAACTCATTGATTTTTTTTTTTTTTTTATTAAAAAAATGCCTTCTTATGGCCAGAATGGAGAACTAGTAAATAATCAACTGATGAATGAGCTTAGGCAACAGCTGACATGTCAGACCAACACAGATTTTCAAGCTGAGCAGCTTTGTATTGCAAAATAAAGTTACTAAAATGCCTCCTTATCGCCGATTTTGAAAATCGCTAGTGGCTGATGTGCCATAGCTGATGCTACAGCTGACATGTTAAACCAACTTAATATTTGACGCTGAACAACTTTGCGGTAAAAAAATAAAAATAAAATGTAATCATTCAGAGCTCTGCAAGAGCAGGTAATCGAACTGAAGGAGAAAAAAAATAAAGATCCCCAGGCCTGCCACCTACAGACTTGTCGACTTCGCCGCAGGTAAAAAGCGTCGCCGGATTTAAAGGGTTAAGAATTAAAAGGGCCTGCTGTGGAGGAAATAGAAGTTCGGTCCATTCTACTAAGTAACCCCTTAAATTCGAGGTCCTATGTTCTGTTCCCTGCTGCCTTTAACGATTTTATAGTGATTTTGATTTAAGTTGAATAATATCATATAGAATTTACAAGAACAGAATTATAAACATATTATAGAATTGAAAGAGGTATTCTGTTGGTATTGCTTCGTCACTTTCCTTCTCTGGCTTTTTATTTTCTCTCCAGACGATCTTATTAAACTTTTGGGATATTTTTTTTTTATGTCTGAGGGTTACAGAACAGTTTCGAATAAAGCCGCAAGTTCATCTAAAAAAAAAAAAGAAAAAAAGAAAAAAAGCATGAAGCCAGCAGGAACAAGAACAGGGCGTCATCATAGTGCACGGCTTAATCCCTTCGGTATGGTGTCATCTTTTATTTTTTCTTAAATTTCAGTCAGTCTGCCACCAGACAATTTGATTCAATGAGTCTGTTCGTCTGTGGTAATGAAGGAGGCTCAGTCCAACATTTGTAGTTCGAAAAATATCTTCTGCCACGTATAATGAGAGAGAGAGAGAGAGGGGGGAAGGGAGGGAGGGAGTGAGAGTACCGTATTGATTGGGATAGGGGGAAAAAAATGCTATTCGAGTAGGTGTAATAATATGCAGCGGAGTAAGGGAAATACAGGGAAGCTAGAAGATAATGGAGAGCAAAATGAAATTGGATAAGCTTTACCTGCAAACTGAATTTTGTGCATAACCTTTTGAAGAAGAAAGTGTCATGTTTATGTTACTCTTTCTGCCACGGGGCGATTGTATTCCGATTGGAGGAGAGGTTTCTGTTTGTAGGGATTTGATATAGCTTTCATTAGCCCCATTAAACATTAGAGGTCCACCCGCATATGAATGAAATCGTATGGTTACAAACGATTTTTTTTTACGAACCTTTGGAAACAGGGCTAAATGAGCAAATATATATATATATATATATATATATATATATATATATATATATATATATATATATATATATATATATATATATATATATATTTTATACCGATAATGAATCTTTAGAAACAGGACTGAAGCAGCAAAGCATTTTACCAGGAACCTTTTGAACTCGGACCGAAACAGAGAATTTTTATTTTTTACACGAACAGTAGAAATAAATGAAGCAGCGAAGCATTTTGCAACGAGCCTGTAGATATCGGACCGATTTTTTTTTTTTTTTTTTTTTTTTTAAGAGAACCTTTAGAAATAGATCCAGAGCAGTGAACTCCTCCCCCCCTTTTTTACACTGAACCATAAAGATAACCTGAGCAGTAAACCATTTCGCATCGCGCTTTTGGAAATCGAACCGAAACTGCAACCTGTATTAAACTAACCTTTATAAGCAGAATCAGAGCAAAGAGCCTTTTTTTTTTTTTTTTTTTCTTTCAGCTAATCTTTTTTACAACGAACCTTTAGAAATGGGACTGAAGCTGTGAACCTTTTTACACCAAATCTGCCTATCTTTTGTTTCCACCCTCTCCTCCAATCTCAGAGTTTTAGCGAAGGCCGCCGAAATATCATCCGGACCGAACAGGAAAAGGAATAAAGTTGGCCCGAGCACAAAGAGACACAGCCTGAAAGAAAACGGGATGGAGGGCCCTTGATCAGAGAAGGGAGATGAGATGGCCCAGCGTATGGTCGAGCGGTGGGAAAATTTGCTTGGAGGTCATTTAGTGGACAAAAGTGGGTTGGTAAGAGGAAAGTATGTTAGACTGAGTTTGGGTGGGGTAGGTTAGGTTGAGTTACGATAGGATTGATTAGGTTGCTTAGATCAAGTTGGATTATTATAGGTTAGGTGAGGTGAAGCGCGGTTAAGTTAGGTTAGGGTTGGATTAGGTTTGTCTAGGTTAGGCTTCCTCAAGTTTGGTAAAGTCTGCTGGTGTCTAGGTATGTCTGGTAAGGTACTAAATTAGGTTAGGTTTGGTGTGGGTATATCTTAAAAGGGAGATAAGATCGCCTAAGGTATGGTCGTGCAACAGGAAATTCGGCTGGATGTCATGTACCGGTACTGAACAATATTAACGGGGGAGGAGGTAGGATGGTGGGAGTTAGGATGAGTTATGTCAGTCTGGGTTTAGGTAGGCTAGATTGGGTTAGGTTAGGTACGTCTGTGTTAGGTGAGGCTTGGTTAGGTTAGGTTATTGGGGTTTAGCGAGGTTGAGGTAGCTTTCCTCAGGCACAGTAATTAAATAAGGTTAAGTGTGGTCAAATCTGGTGTGGATTGGAAGGATTTGGTTAGCTTGGATAGAGGTTTGTCCAGGTTTGGTCAAGTTTGGTGTGATTTGATCCGAAGAGGAGATGAGGTAGTCTGCTGTGGGAACTGTGTATGTTGTGGGAAATTCGTATTAAATCATTTACTGGAGAAGGTGAGCAGGTAAGGTAAAGAAAGGTAGAAGAAGCAGGAGCAGAAGTGCATTAATTGGAGATTAAGTGGCGTTTGATATGATTTCTTATATCTAGACTAGGTTAAGCTAGGTTTGATCAATTAAGAATACCGGGTAGCCTATATGGAAGTTTGGTGACGCTATGGTAGGGTGATTAGGTAAGGTCTTAGGTATGAATAAATGTATTTATGAGTAGGATAAGGTACTTTTATTAGTTACAGTTGGTAGATTAGAGTACATTTGGTCGATTGGTGTGGCTTGGGGTACATATCTAAATCTGACGGTCTATATGTCTGTGTGTCATCCATTTAGCTGTCTGTGTCTCTGTCTGTATATTTATCCGTCTGTATGTCTGTCTGTTTGTATGTCTACCTGTGTCTGTTTTCTATATCTGTCTCTTCCTACCTGTCTGCCTACATAACTGTCTATCTATCTGAATGTCTATCTATCTATCTGTCGGTCTGTCTGCTCTTCTGTTCATAATTTTAGACATTCATTTAAAGGCCAGAGGAACTGTGGAACTACGTTATTGTTCTTCTGTAACCGACGTTTGTATCAGTATGAACTAAGTCTCTCCCCTCACACACACACACACACACACACACACACACACACACACACACACACACACACACACACACACACACCAACGCACATCTACATACACAGTCACGCCCGTACACACCTGCACATGTACTCAAACACGTACATGTACATACATTCACACACGCACACACCTACGCACTTGGGTACACACACACATTTACATTCATATTGACACACACCTACATCACACCCACATGCATACCCACTTACACAAATTAAATTCACACACACACACACACACACACACACACACACACACACACACACACACACACACACACACACACACACACACACACACACACACACACACCTCTCATCTATACACATCACAGGTAGATTTGTTGGAGGAGGGTTCGCCAGATGTTAATTGAGGCCTTTGAGAGAGAGAGAGAGAGTACAAGTTTAGATGAAGGAGGGAAAACAAAGACGCAAAAAGAAAATAGTTGATGTCTGTTGAATGAACGAATGTAGACTAGGAAAAACAGTAGCAAAGGAAATCGTGATAGAAAATAAAAGGAACTAGGAGAATAGGAAGACAAAATTATAGAATGGAGGGAAGAAATAGGTCTCGTCGCTGTGAGCCAAAGAATCTCTCTGGCATTTGATCATAAAGTGACTTATTTGCGAATTTACACCTTTTAATCCCCCTTGGTGCTGGAGTGTGTCGCCTTCATGTGGTAACACCGATATGACAGGGCGGTGCATTTGCCTGGTTATATAATTGTCCCTCAACTACTTCCCTGTCCCTGAAATGGTGGACTGCAGGACGAGGAGAACTTAAGTCTGTAGTGCACCGGGTTCACGTTTCACCTGAACCTGGCGCTGCAAGAACAACAACTGCTACAAATCTTAACACCCTTCCCCCACTAAGTTTGTTTTATTTATTTATTTATGTATATTCTTGGTACCGTATCCCCAGAGAGAGCCTTTTCATACTGCACTGGTTTATGTATATATAATTTCTACTAATCAGTAAGTCGAATAAAATCATCTAACAGTTAAAAAAAAATTCATAGGCTGAAGGGGTTAATGTAGCCTATGCAATCAGTGTTTCTAGTATTCCAGCCTTTCCTCTAAACGACGACTCGTAACAATGGCATTACAGCCAGATCCCCCCCCCAAAAAAAAAAAAAAAAAAAAAAAAAAAAAAAACTGCGTGATAGAAACAATAGGGAAACAGACGAGACTTTACACAGATTACTTATTGATATGGAAGAAATCGTAGCATAAATTTCTCGGCAATCAATTTTTCATGTCACCATAATATTTCTCTCGTATTTACATCTTGTTGACATTAGCCTCGTGAGCGTAACAAACATTCCCTCAGACTGCGACACGCAACCGTCACTTTAGAAATTCAGGTCCCTAACTCATTTCTCAGTGCGATCAGACGGGGGTAAATTGACTCCCCCAGTATCTCGTGATCGACTGGGGAATCGAACCCGGGACCTCGCAGACATCGACATAAGTTGCTTGCTCAGTAACGCAATAGACAAGACGATACGAAGTGGTGATGAGCAAAATATATGGCTCAGTGCTAGTAGTAGTAATAATAATAATAATGATAATAATAATAATAATAATAATAAATGGAATTTCAGGATGGATAGACTTGTGGGTTCAGTTCCCTCTTCTCTCAGCATCACAGTTCGGGACCTGCAGATAACATCGCCTATTGGCTTAAGTTTTCAAGGGGAAAATTCTCAGGTATACTCTGAATATGTAGGCTACCTGAATTATCCAATTAGTCGATGGGCATCAACTTAAGTCCTGTTCTTTGCACCTACCCCCTAGCGATGTATTTTCCTTGCCTTTATATATATATATATATAGGTACGTCTAGATTTTGATCTAGTTAATATAAGTCACATACTAACGCTAGACTCTAGGGTATACTAACGCCGCATAATATGTAAAATAAGTCGCTGAGGAAAATGTTTTACGAATTATCCGGGGCTAAAACGAATACGGCCGTTTATTCAGTGAAAGAGTAAAAAATCGAAGGGACGAGGAAGGTGAATGGCCGATGTGAGTTGAAAAAACTGACAGGGTGAATCACTAGCAGAATGGATGTGAGAGCAGGGACATTAAAAAGAAAAGGGAAGCTATAAAAAAAAAAAAGAATTATGAATGTGCAACGTATAAAGAATAGCCTACATGGATGAGTTAAATGATAGTGAGGGGAAATGTGAGGAAAAAATAGGTAGAAGGAAAACAGTATCTATCTATCTGTCTATTTATTTATCAATCAATCAATCAATCTGTCTATCTTTCTATCTATCTATATGTATACCGGTATATATATATATATATATATATATATATATATATATATATATATATATATATATATATATATATATATAAAGTGCGTGAACGATATTGGTTGTATATATAAATGGTAGGGTAAAACAACTGTGAAGTGCATTGTTCATAAAGAAGACAGGATTGGAAAGAGAGAGAGAGAGAGAGAGAGAGAGAGAGAAAGCGCTTCGAGTCCAGATGAAAGGCAAAACAAAGAGATGAAAAAGTTACTGACAGACGTATAGTGGACAAAAGCCGGATTAAAAAAAAAAAAAAAAAGGGGCACTAAAAGATATGACAACAGAAACACCGGAAAAAATATATATATACCGTATAGTAACAACAGGTAGAGATTCAAATAGCTACAAGAATAGACTTAGACTACCTCGCAGCAGCACCGTTGATACTTTATACATACCTATTGTTCACTTGTTTCTGCTGAGTTTGCGTGTAGAGGGACAGAGACACCATGACCGTGTGCGATTCGTTACAGTTCGGTAAAACTGAACATGAAATACCGCACCGTAGTTATTTTTATGTATGTATTTATTTATTTATTTTTTTAACCGCATCTCTTGAAGTAGCCCTTTCCGTCAGTCATTCCTCCCCCTTTGTTTTGTTTTTTTGTTTTGTTTTGTTTTTCGGACGCGAGCTGCCTCATTCCTACTGCCTTAAGCAAAACCTCGTGTTAAGGCCCTGATGGTCCCGCATCTATTTTGTACTGTTATTCTTTTAGTTTCTGTTCTGAAGAGTGACGTTAGATACTGATACAAAAGCTTTAAGTTACATAATTTCTGAGGAGTGTAGATGGAATTACTTTAGCTCTCAGGCTCCTTTGACAAACTCTTTCCTCAATGTTTTACGCAGCTTTGGAGACTTTTCGATCTGGGATACATAGATATAGGCTTCACTAACCGCTGCAGTACGAGGGGAGGTTCTGAGCTGAAGAAAATATGACGTTAGCCAGAACGAAATGAAAAAAGATTCTTCCCCAGAGAGTAAAAGTTAAGTCTAGTTCCAGGAAGAGAGGAGGGGAGGGGAGATTTTCTCTCTCTCTCTCTCTCTCTCTCTCTCTCTCTCTCTCTCTCATTTAGTTGCTTGGAAGGGACCGAGGCCACTGAGAGAGAGAGAGAGGGAGGGAGGGAGAGAGGGATATAAAAGTTAAACCAGGGAAACCATAATTAATGAATAGTCGCAGGCCAGTTTTAAAACAATATGGAGAAAACTGGGAATACGAAAAAAAAATAAGTGAGATAAATTTCAAAATCCAGAAACCATGAATTATTAGGTACTGGAAAGGGCTCGACGGTACAGAGGAAAAAAAAATGATTTGAGGGTATTACAGAAAAAAAAAGAAGGTCAATATATATGACGCTCGGATTCCCCCAGTCGTAAAATATTTGGCATGGGGGAAGGGAGTGTGGGTAGGGTTGATATTTTTACAGATAATTCAATATATTTCGATTTTGTACATCATTTTTATTTATTTTTTTTTTTTCAATAAAGGTGGTGCGTTGTATGGATGCCAAGGAATTAGTTTTATTTGTTTGTCGCACAGATATTGGTAATTTAGAATAAGTTTTTGCCTCTTGTTTCAAATTTTTCACTCAATAAAGGGAAGGGCGAGAGGGGAGAATGAACAGACCCATAGAAGTGTAAAATTTTATACGTGGTTCATTATATATTTTTGCCTTCAGAATACGTCAATGTTCAGTGTGTTCTAAACTTGCAACCATTTGCCCTAAAGTTAAAGAGCCTTGTTAATATATCTGTTTCTCTGTCTGTATGTTTGTCTTTTTACCTAACTATCTGTCTTTCTTTTTAGCCGCCTACCTGTTCATGTTACACACACACACACACACACACACACACACACACACACACACACACACACACACACACACACACACACACACACATATTAATATAAACAGCTAGATAGATAGATAGAGATATAATGTAAAGTCTTTGTGGAAACATGTGCTAAATCCCATGAATGATGACCCTAGGATGGAGAGAGTGACAGAGACAGAAAGAGAGAGATCGGAGAGAGTGACAGAGACAGAAAGAGTGAGATTGGAGAGAGTGACAGAGACAGAAAGAGAGAGATTGTGTGTTAGAATTTGTGGGGCAAGGAATGTTAAAACCCCTGAGTGATGGGGCTTAGAGCTGGGACTAACACAGGTACGGTATGTGTCCGGTTCAGGGGGTCATGGGGAGTCATTAATCTTGGCCCGTGGTTGAATGGCCTGGATTTCCTCACCATTCCTACTACACACACACACACACACACACACACACACACACACACACACACACACACACACACACACACACACACACACACACACACACACACACACACACACACACACACACACACACACACACACACACACACACACACACACACACACACACAGCGTCTTCCTTCAAGTTATATATAGAGCACATCAAACGTTATGCTCCTGAACTGAGACTCTCAAAGTTATATCAGTCTATCTACCTTTATTTCTTCCTTCCTAGGTTGCCTTTCTATTTATCAATCTGTCTGTCTAATCTGTCTGTCTATTCACCCGGCCAAGTTTATCTACCTATCTGTCAGTCTGTCTATCTCTGTCTGTCTGTCTCCTGATGCTGCGTTCTTTATGTTCTCGAGAAAAAGAGTCTCTTGGCCACTCTACCCCTACTCAGTAACGACCCACTTCTCTGTGACATCCCTTATCCCTTCCTCTTTATCAGTGTCTTTCTCCCAATCACCTCACTCACATACATCCTCTCCTAGTCAGTCTTCTACTCTCATTTCACTTCACATGGCCCCAGCACGCAAAGCTACTTACGATATTATGCTCCTTTCACTTTAGCTTGGCCTAAAATTGCCATCTCTCCATCGTAAATGCTGAGTTGTAGCACTGAGTTAACACTTAAGTATGGGGTTAGTCACGAAGAAGTGCCGCAGAAAAGATGTTGAGTCGTATTATTCTCTTATTCTGTAACTGAGCTACGTGAAATAAGCTCCTAAAGGACGAAAATCAGGCACGGGTTAAGGTGAAAGCAGTACAGTTTTTTTCTCTTAACTAAATTTTGGAACTGCAGTGAAAATGAGAGAGTGGAAGATTTTATAACATCATTTCTTTGTCCTTTTAACAAACACCATTCTTGATTAGACTTATATTTTTACCTTTTCTCCTTCATTCCTCACTTAATTACAGACTTATTTTTTACCTTTCCTTTATTCCTCCCTCTTTGTTTCCTTATCTTCCTGGCTTTTCCCTCCCGCCTTGTTTCCTTCATTCATCCTCCGTTTTTTTCCTTCCTGGCTTTTTCTTTCTGTCCTCCTTTTCTTCCTTCCTTCCTAGCAGTCTCATTCCTCCCTTCTATTTTTTCATCTTCCTGTTTTTTCCTCCTCTCTTGTTTCCTTCATTCACTCTCCCGTTTTTCCTTCCTGGCTTCTTCTTCCTGTCCTCCTTTTCTTCCTTCCTTCCTAGCATTCTTATCCCCATTCCTGCATCCTATTTTTTCATCTTCCTGTTTTTTCCCTCCTCTCTTGTTTCCTTCATTCACCCTCACTTTTTTCTTTCCTGGGTTTTCCCTCCTGTCCTCCTTTTTCTTCCTTCCCTCCTTGTAATCTCTCTCACTCCCTTTCCCCCCCGTAGGGTTGGAGACTGACATCAAACACCATGCTCCTGGGGTTTAATGAACTGGTGAATGGCGACGCAGCCCCCCCCTCTCTCTCTCTCTCTCTCTCTCTCAGGACATTGCTGTTATTATTATTATTATTATTATTATTATTATTATTTTTATTATTATTATTATTATTATTACAGTTATTATTACTATTATTAGTATAGAAATGCACAACCTTGAGCCATTACACAAACACACACACACACACACACACACACACACACACACACACACACACACACACACACACACACACACACACACACACACACACAGCTCAAACCTTTTCAGTCCGATGTCATTTTTAATTTTATTTCTTGATCGTAATTTTTCTTTTATATCTCCAGTCAGACGATTTTATTCATCTCCAGACTGACTTGCAAAACTACAGAGATTTGATATATCCTTGATTAAATTTTTCAGTCTTTCTTAATATGAATAAAATCGTCTGGAAGTAACAAGGATTAGTTAAGAAATGGCATCATCGGGGTGACGGGGTTGGTATGGTCTGTCATATAAGGGAAAAAAAAACATATATATACACTCAGTTTGGTTTGTATTTTATTTTATGTTCAAATAGTTGGTCTGTATTGGGATATGGACGATGCAATATGGAGAATTTATGCCAACAATAAAGGGAAATGAAATGTACACATACACACGCTTGCATATGTACACGATCTCTCTCTCTCTTTCTCTCTCTCACACACACACACACACACACACACACACACACTTCATCTCTACTGTATACACTGACTCACAAGTTATAGGTACTGTACACACACAGATTGCATACATCATGCTTCTCCATCCCCCCGTCTCTCTGTCTCTGTCTCTGTCTGTCTGTCTGTCTCTCTGTCTGTCCTTAGCTACGTCATTTAGTCATTCTTCACTTTCTTCTTCGTTACTCCTTTTTATTCGCATCTGAAAATCTCTCTCGTTTCAAAGTCTCGCTCTTTTCTCTCCTCTTCCCTGTCGTTACTATCTTTTCTCTCCATTTACTTCATTTACCTCCTCTTCTTTCTCTTTCTTCTCCCTTCTTTCTTCTTCCTCTTTCTCTTCAAACTCTCGACCTTCATTCTTTCTGTCTTTCTTCATTCGCCTTCTTTCCCTCTCGCCCTTTGAGCAATTAATTTCCATTCTCAGCCTCAAATGAGAATCTTCATATTCCGTGACCCTCTCAAGGTTAGGGGAAATCTGGTGTTCTATTCCAGTTTTCAACAGACGATTTTGTTCAGCCGAGTGGGTATAGGAAACTGACAATGTTAATACTGATGTTGTGGTTGTTGTTGCTTAAAGCCAGTCTGTTTTCCTGAGCAGACCTGTCTTGCGATATATAGCGCCTCTCCAGGGTCGGGTCAGGGTTCTTGTCACGGCGAGGCGCAGGGAAATATGTAGAGGTTTGGCTACGGGTGGACGCCGCAGCTACTCCACCCACGGGTGCACAGCGCCACAATATGTTGTCTCCATTTCATCTGCAGTATGCTGATACTGATACCATTTATTTCCACATGGTCAGGACAACTATGTTCTGTTCTAGCTAAGCCAGGGGATATTATCGAGATGAGAGTGGGACACATGAGCCTTAGTGTGAAGTAAGGCCTGTTCATCCTGTGGTTAATATGAGTGTACGAACAGCAGGTGGTTTGGTTACAAAGAGATACGGCATTGGATCAGCAGAGTAAAAATGATTATATGCGAGTGAGTCTGAGGGTGGGAGGAGGCGTAGTAGGACAAGGTGGTGGTGGAATCAGTGTTTAAAGAAGCCAGATTTGGAAGGTAACACTGACAGACTTTTATGACTCACTCAACAAAATAAATCGCCTGGCAGTAGCTGGATTTAAATACTAGAGTTGTCACGACTATGAGAAGGTTTAGGAAGCAAAATAATTGGCGGATAGAAATGAATGGATGAGAACTATATGGAGATGCACTTGATAAGGGGTGTTGTCGCTTTTGTTGTTGTGGTGGTGGTGGCGGCGGCGGCGGCGGCGGCTTATCTGAACGAGAACCGGTGGACTGTTCACTGAAGCTGCCCTTGCTTAGTCCACCACCCTCCTTTCAGGGGACAGGGAAGAGGGTGAGGGACGTATGTATGACCAGGCAGCTCCACTTCCCAGTTATATGGGTGTCACCGAGTGGAGACGTCCCTCTCCAACACTCAGGAAGGCAATCCACGAAATCAGTTTTGATGCAACAATCATAATGAGGGATAGTGAGGGACTTTCTTGTTTATTTTATTTCCGTTTTTCACCTTCCGCTGTGACTTGGCTTGTTAGGCGGCTGTGTGGGCCATTGCACCGTGTATCATATGATTTCCGTATACATTTCCTACTTATTTTTCAAGAATTATATGTTTTTCCTTTCCCATTCTTACTGCGTGTGATGATCTTGTTATAATAGTCTCTCTCAGCCTATGTTTATCTCCATCCATTACTTAATCTTTTTATCTTCGCCTCCTCTATTTGTTCCCGTTTCTCTCTTCTTTCAAACTCATTATTTTTTCTATATTTTTCTTCTCTCTGCTGTATTTTCTCATTCATTGTTCCTATCTTTGTCTTGTCTTTTGATTTTTCCTTTTTCCTTTCTGTTTTTTGCTTATACCTTCTCATTAATCCCCTTAGTTGCTATTCATTCATGTTCTTTGCCTCTCCTTTATGCTTTATTTTCTCGTTTCTCTTTTTTGTACACCATTTTACTTTTCTTGATGCCCTTTCTTTCTTTATTTCCTTCACTGTTCTTCATTCTTCCATTCATTTCTTCCTTTCTCTGTTCTCCCCTTCCCCTTCCTCCTTCTTTACATATTTAATCTCTCTCTCTCTCTCATTTATTCTGCTCACACTCTCTAGTCCTACCATCCATTTCTCCTGACCTACACACCAACCCTTCATTCCTCTTCCCCCATCATGCCCTTTCCTCGTCTCTTCCTCCCTCCCTTCCTCCTTTTCCCTCCTCCTTCCTCCTTTTTCATCTCCTCTGCCTTCTTCCTCTTCCCTCCTCCCTAACTCTTCTCCTTCCTCTCGTCTCTTTCGTTTCCTCCCATCCTCCATTTCCCGTTATTCTCTCTCCTTCTTCCCTCTCTCCCCGTCTTTCCCTCCTATCTCTTTCCTTCATCCCTCCACTTCGTTCTCTTTCCCCCTTCTTCCCCCTTTTCTAATTTTCCCCTTTATCTCCTTCTCTTTCCCTTCCTCACTTTCTTTCCTTGTCGTTCCTCCCATCCCTTCCATGTTACCTTCCCTCTTCCTTCCCTCTTCTACCGCCAAACCTTCCCTCCTTCCTTATTCCTTCCCTCTCTCCTTCCTCCCTCCTTTTCCTCCTCAACCCTCCTCATCTTTCCTCCATCCCAACTTTCCTGTCCCTTTCTTCCATTTCACATCGCCCTCTTCCTCCTTCCCTCTCTCCCTTCCTACTCTCTCTTTCCTCCCCTCTTCCTCCCTCTCACCCTCCCTCTCTTTCTCTCCCCTCCCCTCCCTTCCATATTTCATTAGCGGTGTCGGCCTCTCTTTCTCCTTTATTCATTTTTCCCTGACTCATTCAGTTTTCCTTTCCCAGCGTTTCTTCATTTATTTGTTTTCTTCATGTATTGCTCTCTCCTTCCTGTCAGCTCTTTCCCTACCCCTGCTCTCTCTTTAATTCCTTTGCTTCCATTTTCTTATTTCTTTATTCTCTTGCTCTCTTTTCTTTCATTCATACGTACCGGCTTTGATTTTACGTCTTTCATTAGCATTTTCTCTGGCCATCATATATTCTCATCTTCCACACAGTCTTTCTTCCCTCCATCCGTGACGTCCTTCTCTCCCATTCTCTTTCTCAGTTCACCCTCCATCATCTCTCTCTCTCTCTCTCTCTCTCTCTCTCTCTCTCTCTCTCTCTCTCTCTCTCTCTCTCTCTCACTATCAGCAACCCCCAGAAAAACATTGCCACCACAACTTCCATTATATTTGACAGGAGGGTCGACAGGGGGCAGTGAGGCAAGTGAAGGCGAGGAGAGCGTAAAGGAGTTCCAGTTTATCCCCAAAGTCTACAAGGCATCGGAGGCTTCTTAAGACCATTTCGTTGGCGATTTATTTATTTATTTTTTTTTTGCATATTGGTCTTGAACAATGTGAGACGAAATTCTTTGAAAATAGCCCATAAAACAACGCATTTCGTTCCCAGAGTTTATCAGTATTTTTAGGATCGTTCATTTTGCGTTATATACGGCTGTTATCGATATTATGAACTTAGATGTATAAAGACTTTTGATTAGGAAAAACTCTCTGATAGATAAGGGGTTAGATTACTATTGATTTGGTACCGAGAAAATGTACCACACACACACGCACACACACACACACACACACACACACACACACACACACACACACACACACACACACACACACACACACACACACATAAAATTAAAGTCCTCCCACAACATACGGTATACTGATCTTCATTTATGTCATACTAATCTTCATTCTGCTTTTATTAGTAGTGACGTTTTTATTGGACACTGAACCCAACCGTAGGGGGAAAGCTGGGTACACCCTTTAATGATAGTTGCACACACACACACACACACACACACACACACACACACACACACACACACACACACACACACACACACACACACACACACACACACACACACACACACACACACACACACACACACACACACATTTATTAAGTGGAAACAGGCTTACAATACAAAGTGCATCATGGGGCAAAAGTTTAGATTAAAATAGTTTCACTAATTAAAAAAGTAGTTAAAGTATATCAGTTGTTGAAAGAGTCGTCAGGCCACGAACACACACACACACACACACACACACACACACACACACACACACACACACACACACACACACACACACACACAGAATTTCTTTCCTTTGTACCTACTGTAAGTATCCAGGAAGAGTTAATTACCTTTAGTTGTACCATTTCGTCTAAGGAATAAAGATTTCTTTGTACTGTATGGATTTGTACTGTGTAGCTTAGAGCAGTGTTAGTGTGTTTATTATTGTCTGTGTCCTTAATTCACGGACTGATTTACCGGTATACAGTAATCATGGCCTAGTTCTAACCATATGTTGTGTTTTGATGTTTTTTTTTTATTTTCTTTCCTCGTCTGATGCGTGGTTTTTGTCGTAAAATTGTGTCTTAATTTTGAAAGATAATTGTCATGAGCTATTTTAATTTTATCTTTTTTCGGGAAGAAGGGGAGAAGAGTGTAGACTTTTTCGATGTTATTTTTTTCTTCATGCCAGAAAAAAATCCAATACCCGATATTTTTTTTTTAAAAAGGATCCTGTGCCATTATTTTGATCCTCAGTCGGAGATTTAACATCAAAAAGATTGTCAAGAAGTGCCAAGAATATTTTATTAATAGGCATAATCGTATTGAAAGGGTTGTAGTGATGGAGCTTTCGTTATTTATTTATTTATTTATGTACAGCGTCTATGTTGTTACCTGTTCCGGCGATTTAGCGCAATAAAATAGGAGATAGCAACCTTATTCTCACGCATACATTCTCTCAGCTGCCGTATGTTATGGTCGACAGTTTACACAAAGCAGTTTTAAGCTATCCACGAGCGAGCCCTGTTGAGGTACGGTTTACCCCGATCGCTTACTTGTTGTGTGTATTAGATCAGACTGCGAATCACCCCATCATAAATCACGCCTTTCAGTTTGCTCTTATCCATACACACTTCTCACTCCTGGATGCTCAGCCTAAATGACTGTCAGCGTGTTAGATAAAATTGAACTCCTGCAACCTTATATATATATATATATATATATATATATATATATATATATATATATATATATATATATATATATATATATATTACCGTTACAACAACCAGACAATTTTGTTTGGTGTTGGTAGCGCATCTCAGTTTCGTAATATGTTGACTCAACAGGTGGTTATAAAAATTTCACACCTCTTAAGTGAAATCCGCTTTTCTCGCAACAGGTTGCGTCATTATATAATATTCTCTGTAGCCTGGTGTGAGGTAAAATCTTTGACTGAATTTAAGGTAAAATGATATGAATTGAGATCTTTAGTTACTGTTCTTTTTGAAGGTAAAAATTTAAATATACAAATAATTAGAACAAGTACGACTGTGATATTGTTCGTAACTGAGCTTCAAGAAGCAGCATGAAGTTATGTTCCTCGGTATAATAGCTTCAGTACGATGACATCTTTTGTAGTGTATTCTTCCTGCTAACAGACGACTCTGTTTAGCTTACGAATGTTCCCCACCAGTGGTGAAAGGGTTAATGACAGGTGTATCTCATCCCTTCATTTCCAAACATCTGCCCTAATTTACCATAGGAGTTCCTTCCCAGTCAATCAATAAGAGATATTTTGGTATAAAAATTCGTGGCTTTAGGTAAGGTCACTTCCATCCGCAGCAAAGAGAACCGAGTACGTGCTCATCAAGAAAATGGAGCGGGTGCTGTGAGACCCGGCAGAAGTAAATGCACACTGACTCTGAAAGCACAACTCCCATTTCGCAGTGGTGCAGGCTAGACTTCCGGCCATTTTCTTAACCTTTTGACTGATAATACTAACTCTCTCTCTCTCTCTCTCTCTCTCTCTCTCTCTCTCTCTCTCTCTCTCTATATATATATATATATATATACACTGGGGAGTTTATGTTGTAATGCAACTGTATGTATACATGTGTTGAAAAACATAGAAAAACGATTAATTTCTACAATTAAAATTTTGTAAATTGGAGGTAGTGTTCCCTGGCAATTACTGCTAAACTGTTGGATAATCCCTGTTGGTAACTCACATATTTACTGTGTTCCGACAGTTTGTTGTGCATTGAGTCATTAGTATGGCAACCCCTCCAATCCTGTGACATATCTATTTTTTTTTTTTCCATAGGGTTTTATTCACCATAGGTATTCAAACGATGTATTCACCACGGGATACACTTTTCGAATTGGAGGTGCCACGTAAATATAGCTTTCATTAACTTTCTTTTCCTCCTCAGGGCTCTTATGAGCTGAATAAAATTGTATGGCTGCATCAAGACTAGAACAGAAATTACGTTATTGGGTTGAAGGGATTACGTTTATCTCACATTTTGATGGCAATATCATAAGCCCTGATGCTGAGTTGTAATTTTCTTGGTTTGTTGCCGTCTCTTTCGGTGTCTGTTGATCCTGCTTCACTTAATCTCCTAGACGGGAAACAGGGTTTTGATGATAATGATGATGATTGATGTATTGGTCCCTTTTGGTGTGAAAATACTATATTTTCATTACGATGACGTCTTTCTGTAGTTTAATTTTACAGCTACCAGACGATTTTATTCGTATCAGGAGAGCCACCTTGTGACGAAAGCTTAAATAAGGATTCATTTAACCCATTCATGTCGAAAACTGACTAAAATTTTCTGGAGGAGGCAAGAACAAAGTCCTCAGGGTGATGAGAAATATATATATTTTTAATAATTTTATTTGATTTCCAGTATTATGTTTGTTTTTTTGTCGCTGTTGTTGGCATGGCTACTAATGTTGTTTCATTTCTCCTTCTTTTAACAGATTGTGTGTGTGATTTGGAGAGGATGGTGATAGTGGGATGAGCCTTAACATCTGCCAGGTCCTCACTCATCCCTGTTTGGCGTAATTATAACAAGACAAGGATAACGCTTCTATACGGTAAACAAATATGGCGGATAGGTGTAGCGAAACGGGGGTGGGATGTGGGCTGTCTCTCATGGCCACAGTCGACCCTCTGGAAACCAACGCATCCTGGCCAGACTACACCCTGCCCACCCTAAATATGACCACGGAACCCGCCTACTTTCCCATCCACGAACGTCCCGAGACCTACATCGTGCCCATCGTGTTCTTCTTCATCTTCGTAGTGGGCGCTATGGGGAACGGGACCCTGGTGTTCATGTTTCTCAAGTACCCGAACATGCGGAACGTTCCCAACACCTACATCTTGTCCTTGGCCTTAGGGGATCTCCTGGTGGTCATCTTCGCCGTTCCGTTCGTCTCCATCATCTACACCACGGATACCTGGCCTTATGGGGAGATCATTTGCCGGCTGTCTGAGTTTATGAGAGACGTATCGGTTGGGGTGACTGTATTCACTCTCACGGCTCTCAGCGCTGATCGGTATATGGCAATTGTGGACCCCGTGGGAAAAAGAGCCGGGGCTGTTGCCCACAGAACCACTGTGGCCATCACCATCACCATCTGGGTTCTAGCCGTCCTGTTAGCCACCCCAGCAGCTGCATTTTCCTATCTCCGTGTCGAGAACACTGGGAAAGGGGAGATCGTAGTCTGCAACCCTTTTCATCCTTGGCTTGGCGACTCCTACCCGAGAATCAACGTCGTAGTGAAGCTAGCAGTGTACTACCTTCTACCGCTACTCATTATCTCCACTTTCTACCTCCTGATGGCACGACACCTCATGCAGGCGGCCGCTTCCCTGCCCGGTGAAGCTCAGAACCAGAGGCAGCATGTTAAACACGTGGCTGCTCGCAGGAAAGTGGCCAAACTCGTCCTGGCCTTTGTCATCATCTTCGCAGTCTGCTATTTCCCCAACCATGTCTTCCTGCTGTGGTTCTACTTTAATCCCAACATGGAGAGCGACTACAACCAATTCTGGAACGCGTTTCGCTGCGTCGGCTTCTGTCTCGGCTTTATCAACTCGTGCATCAACCCCATCGCGCTCTACTGCATCTCCGGGACCTTCAGGAAGCACTTCAACCGCCATCTATTCTGCTGCATTTGCCCTGAGTCAGCACAAGGCCGAACCTGGACCACCTTCCACTTTCACTCATCCGGCCAACACTTCATATCGACGGTTCGAAAGACAGACAACTTTGATATGTCGACACTTAATGGCCCAGAGAAGACGGCAGTGTAGTTTTGAGGAGTGGAATAGAAAAAAGAAATATGGAAACCTGAAACCATCTTCCACGTTCACTCCTGCCAACACTTCATATCAACGGTCGCAAATCAGACATCTACATTAACTCTGAACGATCTGGAGAAGACCATAGTGTGGTCATCATGTATTTGAGAGTGAATGCAAATATGAAAGACATCAGGCCCTAATCGACATCCCACTTCCACTTCTTCCACCCAACACTTCGTATTGACGTTTGCAAGACAGATGACGTCGATATGTTGACACTTTACGCCCAAGAGAAAATAGCAGTGTAGTCAACATTTTTTGTGAAGTGGAATGCAGACATGAACCAAAGGGACTTTTACTTCAGAAAGTATGAATTGTGTTCTCTTTAAAGTCAGACATAGCAAAATCATTTACTATCACCCTCGGTCTTGGGAAGGTGTAATTCCAGTGTTCATTTAGACTACAGTGGAATATATCGTACTGTACTTAGCTTGGAAGATCCTGCAACTGTTTGTGTCTAACCTCAGAAAATGATGGAATTACCTTTCAAAGATAATGACTATACCCTCGAATTTACCTGTTGTATACACAGAGGAATATCTATGAATCTCTTCACTTCGATGGCGTCTGTTGTATTCTTGATAACTCATGACGATTTTACTCCACGATTTTTTTTTTTAAACACTGGAAACGTTACATGTGTCTTCATAAACACCTTCACAAATTGATCGCCCTTTGCTGCATCTCATTATAATCTTCTGCTAGGAACAAGAATGAAGTAGAAAACACATCATCTGACTGAGTGGATAAATGCAGTCTCCTGCAAGAGTGTTAAAAAAGAAAAAAAATAGCTGCTTAATTTTAGCGAGGGCAGTCTCCAAAAGTTACATAGAAACCCCAATACCTGATGAAATCGAACCTGGGCGATATATCTGCGTGTATTTCGGTGTGTCTGATACATTCCGAGTTACTAAAAATAGGGTGATGCTTATTTTTATTTGGTGATAGTGTAAAATGAACAGTTGCTGAAATGAGACAGATGGTACAGTGATTGAAAGCGGATGTGCCGATATATTTTTTGTTCATGAATGTGTTATTGCAAAGAGTGGAGCGCTGTTAAACAATCAGTGAAGTGACCAGAGTGTTTTGCAGTGTTATTGATATTATACTCTCATACCTTTAGTGTTAAACTCTCCACGTGTAATCCTTTATTGCATATATACAATAAATGTAAAATTGTCGTGCATTGATTCTGACATTCTCAGTGAAAGTGTTTCGTTCATTAGAATTAAAATATAAAAACAAAGGATTACTATGCGGGACATGTAATCTAGTTCATTACTTTATTTTAATTTTTCGTTGTGCTTGAGATTTACATCAAATATAACATACATAACTATGAACAACTTACAGGAATTGAGTATGTAACAAGAAAATAAAGGTACAGTTGGAAAGAAAAGTTTGCCAAATATTCCTCCTCTCACTTCTCCCTGTTAGGTAATAAATTCTCATGTGAGAGAGGCTTGGTATGTTTTTCTGCCTATAGTTCAGTCCCTTTTATATGATGCGTTAGGGAGGAAAGTGAAGGATATACCCAAATTATGAGGTTGACGAAGTGAAGTAGTAGATGAACTTTTGTCCACGACTGTGAACTTAGTGAAGGATGAAAATCGTTCTCACTTCGATGATCACCTTATAGGCCTCATGGAGTATGAAAAGCGACGAAATAGAAAACTCATGAGTGTCTTTATATATAGTCTGAAGTTGTCGACTGTTTTGTGTTATACAATTCTGCACTATTGGAATGCGCTGACTATTTTTGCTGAGTGTATACGGTAAAGGTGTAATGTATTTCAAAGCAACTCCCAAAAGACGTCTCAGCCTCAAAAGACTTCATCACATACCGAGTGATAACACGTCCTAGAAATGCACAGCCATCAACAAAAGTTCGCCGACAGTTCTCTTCGTTGTGTCCATCCATAGTTCTCATTCCACCTAAAACGGGAGCGAATAGCTTTCCATAATCATACACTTTTCTCTTGTGGTTCATATTCCTAGCACAAAATACCTCATGACTGTAACATCTCCCTTTGTCATAAATTGTCGTCGAAATCTTGCTCAAGCCTGTTTACACGACTCGTAGTACCAAAACGGAATCTCCTTAGCTGTGGCTCCTATGACTCACTCTCATCTGGAATAGAACATTGGAGTAGTTCCGACCATGAAAAGGTTAATGGATGTAGTATTAACTCTCTCCAGAATTATATCGTCTCTTGGTATCAGGAGTCCCATGCGAGAGTTGTTATGGTCATCAGAAGGTTAAGGATGGCAGTGAATAAAGGAAGTGAGTGCGAAAAACGTAATATAATTTTCGGAAAAAGTACAGGTGAGGACTGAGTGTCAAAAAAAAGGCTCTCATGAACACCAGAAAAAAAAAAAAATTAGCTACAGCATAATAAGTGTCGAAAATTAGTTTCCATAACAAATAGAAAATAAAATAAAATATGATAGTGAAACAGAACAGGCTTTTATGACCAGTAGAAGTATATTAAAGAGAGTAGTGAATGTGAAAAGACAACGGAAAAAACAACAGGACTATGGAAAAGAAGCTCATAAACAACAGAAGAAAGTAAACAGTGAGTGTGGAAAGAAACTTTAGTGACGAACAAAGAAATGAAAAATGCACAGGAAATTAACTGAATTATTATTTTCAGCATATAATAATTGTATGTATAAAAGCGTGCAGACACTGTGAAGCCGTTTGACTTACGCATATAAAGTGAGTTTTACGCCAGGTACCTCTTTTTTGGATAAGGGCTAAGGAGTTGCCCCTGGGTAGAGGACTTTGGTTTGGAGCGTGTAGCATTTTATGACCGGGTGCCCTTCCTGATGTCTACCAATGACCCTTGGGTGGATTCGATCCTCCGACCCTTCGGTCAGAGCGGAGCGCTCTAACCCACTGAGCTACGGCTGCTACAAAATGTACAACTTACTCATCTAGGTGGTTAGAGTAATGAAATGTTTACATGTGCACCTGTAATATATGTCATCACTGAACTTTTCCATCTTTTCGTGCACAGAGCAATATATGTACACTTCTACAGCCACAGTCATTAGTCTTTTACACGCTTGGAGTTTCGAATTTCCCGTATAGTTCCAAACTACCAGTGTATAAGGTTAACTTTGTTAAATCTGTGGTTCGGAACTTACAGTATATACTGGTAAAGTTAAGTGGGGTTCGGAACTGCCAGTGTGTCTGGTTCCGAACTTTCACATTTCGGGTTTCAAATTTTCGGTGTCTTGTGTTCCGAACTTCCAATATCTGGGGTTCAGAATACTCAGTGTCTGGGGTTCCAAACTTCCTGTATCTGGATTTTGGAATACTCGGTGTCGGGGGTTCTGAACTTCAAGAGCCTGGAGTTCTGAATTTCCTTGTCACGGGTTCAGAACCTATCAAACAAAGCTGCAAGTCTCTTCGCTGCTACTTGTCAGTTTGGTAAGATCTCATTACACCCCATTTCAGAAAGAGTGTACAGGAACTATTGACATCAGCTGTACATCTTTGCACATCATAAGTGTGTTGTACAGTTGTTCATTCCATAATAGGTGTTGTTAGCTGAGGGATTAGTGTGGATAGAGTTTATTAGCGTGTTCTCTTTATTTATCGTTTAATAGCGTATTCTCTTTATTTATTTTTTCGTTAAGTACGGTAGCATGATCTTATTTTTATGTCTGTAGCTTCTTGACTGTTTTGGCCAACTGTACCGCCAAAGATTATGTATTGTTCCCCATAAATTCTTTGAAATGTATCAGACCTATATCTTTTTATTCCTTTGGTGTTATTTGATATTTATTAGACTGAAATTCAAGCTGAGTTATGTAAATAGTGGCAGTGCGTAATCCTTTATGGGTATTGCAGCAGGACATCATAAAAAACAAAACAAAAAAAAACTTTAGATATATGTTTTTGAGAAATTTATAACATGGATAGGCTAACAGACCCGTACTTTTTTGGTTAACTGTGTAGACGAATATTATTTGTAAATATTGTGATACTTACCTTATCCATAAACCTGTCTGTTTTTACTTAATGTAACTTTGAATCCTAACATCACTTGCGATATATCATCAGATTAGATATATTTTTTCAGATCATATTTGAAGGTAGGAGATTTGATTATATAGAAATTACATTGTTTTATTTATTTTTTCTCAATTCAGCTTTTGTTGAAGACAACAAATGCCACTAAAAGTAAGCTAAGAAGGAACTCATTGTCTATAAATTTTAGAACAGATGTATAATCCACGTTGGTCAAGCAGAAGAAAATATTGCTAGTTTAAGATTATTCAAAACAGTCACTGAATTTTGAACACACCACGGATTAATTTAACCCTGAACTAACAAATATTTTCAAAGCAATCAAAATATGTCCTGATCTGTGAACAACCAGACTATTTGAAAAAAATTTGAACAAAGTCAATTTTTGTTAGTGTGCCGACTTAGAAAAGTGTCGGCTGACAGCGGCAGACATTGAAAAAATTATATTCATCGATATTTCCTGGAGTATAATTAAAGAGATTCAGAATTCCAAAATCACACAACCTTTACAACAACAACAACAACAACAACAACAACAATACTAACCAATAACTAATAATAATAATAATAATAATAATAATAATAAATAATAGTTCCAAAATCACCCAGCCTTCACTGTTATATGATACATACCTGTAATTATATAGTCAAATAACGATAACAAAAGATTCGAACATTTTTGGTCTCCTAAAACCAAGTTAAAACACTGTCCTTCATGTGAGAGAGAGAGAGAGAGAGAGAGAGAGAGAGAGAGAGAGAGAGAGAGAGAGTCTTTGAAGTCGAAAGGCGTCAGCTAAAATTTAGTTTTGAGAATGGAACTTTTTTTTTTTACTCTAGTATTTGTAAATGTCGACAACCAACCGTGGAATTTGTTTTGCTCTGAGTCTCAAAGGATAGAAACTTTAGTCTGTAAAAAGTATTATCCTAGACTGACGAGAAAACGATCCACTTAGAAAATTGAATCTACAAAAAAGCATGCTGTGTAATCTAAGCTAACAAGATACGAGCCCTTGCCGGCCAAAAAATAAAGGCAGGTTAAGTCGCCCTTCTTCTTGGGAGGACGTCTTGCATAGGTCAAAGGTTCAGTAGTAAGGACGTGAGGGAAAATTGCTCACAACATTTTTCCTCTGTTTTAAATATTTTTGCAACGATACCTCTCATTAACATCAACCTTGGAAGGCACCGTGGATTTCTCTGCCCCCGCTCATTCACGCCCACACATTTGGCCACTTAAAAGCTAATAATTATGTATACATATTATTATTTTCATTTTTTCCTTCTTCATTTATGTAAAATTAGCATTTTTTTTTTTTTTTTACCTCCGGCAAATTATGAACTAATTGAATCTGGTCATTTTACGCACCTTGCCACCCGAGTTTTTACCTTTTTAGGTTATATATGATTTTACACCTACAGTACCTATTTCTTGATGTATGTTTTCATTATTATTTCTTTTAGGCTGTTAACATTAATACTTGTTAAAGATGGGAGTCTGCGTATTTATTGTTATTATTATGTTTTAGTGCACTATCTATATATATATATATATATATATATATATATATATATATATATATGTTTTTTTTTTTCTTTTTTTGAGATTGTTCATTTATGGTTATCGTTATATGCCCAAGTCGAGTTGTTTGTAATTTTATAAGCTGGGTAATTTTAAAATTTTCATACCGGTACGTGTAAAGTTTACGTACATATTTTCATTTCGTCTATTTGAGTTAACTTACTTATTTTCTCGGCCAACGAAGTTGAAGGAGGTTATGCATTCACCTACGTTTGTCTGTTTGTCCTCACGAAACCTCTAGAAGTGCGTAATGAATCTCAATGAAATTTTGTGGAAGGGTGGTCCATGGGCCAAGAAAGAATTTTCTAAATTTTGATTCGGATCCGGATCCTGTGTATATCTCCAAAAGTTCATAATGAATTTCAATAAAATTTTGTGGAAGACTGGGCCATGGATCAAGGAACAACTGCTTAAATTTGGGGGTGGATCCGGATCCTATGTGTTTCACACAATATATCCACGGATCCGGATCCGTATCCTTTTTGATGGCAGGTTCATTGGTGGAGGTATGTACTCTCTGCGTGCTTTCTAGTTTTCAGTGGCCTTGGTCTTACTTGCATATTTTTACCCCCTTGGTTTGTGAACTTACTTAATTTTACTTGGTTTGTTTGTAATTTAAATTTCTCAATACAACCTTGTTTAGTGGGTGTGCGTTCTCATTATCGTTCTCTTCCTTTGCTTGCGCTTGCTTATCACGACCTCATAATGTTTGTTTTTTGATAGCTTAAGTTCATGATGTTTCACTGTGTAATCTTTGTTCATTATCTCCCCTCTTGTTTGTGAGTTCGAAAGCTTTACTATTATCTTTGTGATTATTCGTGCGCAGGTAATTGTATGTCATTATATTTTTATTATGTATACCTTTATATATTTGACTGGTAACGCTTGGTGCATGTACAGTACGGTAACTCGTGGATCAGGTTCGTTTATTATTATTGTTATTATTTGTGTGTGTGTGTGTGTGTGTGTGTGTGTGTGTGTGTGTGTGGAGAAAGAGTAATGGTTTTCAGTGACCAGTCAGTGTGCTTTAGAACCTTGAATCAGGGATGTTTCTAGAGATGCTTGTCATATGCTTGTCTAAATACTACCATTATTACTACAACGTCTACTAATTATATATTCATAATGATGATGATAATTCGAATATTAATGTTTGTAAGTCTTAATCATCATGCTTTTAATTCATGGATCGGAAATGTTTAGAGATATGTTTGAGAAAGAAAATAATAATAATGATAATAATTCGAATATTAATGTTTGTAAATCTTAATCATCATGCTTTTTGTTCATGGATCGAGAATGTTTAGAGTTATGTTTGAGAAAGGAAATATAATCGATTCGTAATATCTGCAGAAAGGCACAAATCCTGACTTTTCTTTAATTTACTTTTATGAATATTGTTTGCAGGGGAACAAATTTTTATTATTATATTTTCAAGGTGCATATGTCGTTGGCCAGACACTATTTTACTTATTTATTTATGTACCGGTATTTAATTAACATTGCACATATATCTAACATGGGAACAAATTGCCAGCTAGCAATATTTATAAGCCTCAATAGTAATGGATAAAGTGATTCTCTTGTAGCTGTTTATTCCTAGTATTGTATTATAGGAGTATTAGTGTTATTCTGTTGTAGTTTCTGATCCCTTGTAGCTATTGTATTAACGTAGTATTGTAGTATTGTGTTAGTGTATCAGTGTAGTATTGTAGTAAAGAATTATTGTATTGAAGCTGAAAATTAATATATATACAGCGCTATCGATTACCTTTTCATCACATATACAGTATGTAGTAAAGTGAGAGGGGTATTATGGTAATTGCAAGATATGTATATTTTCTCTATACTCCTCTTTACCAATATTCCTCCCTTGGCTCTAAATGTAAATTGTTATGTAATTAATAACAAATGACTCTAATTAAATAGCAAAAGATGTAGTAGAAGTTATTTTAGTTTAACCCATTAGAATTAAGGAAGGAGACTTGAATAGAAGACAGCATTATATTTTTTGAGATGTGAATTCTCAGACTAATGTATATCCTTGAATATTATCCTCTGGCTCCTATGACTTATTCAGCTAAACTGTCTGGCTTTAGCTGGGAAAGATTACAAGATTTGTTCTGATCATGAGGGGGTTAATAGTTACTGGGTTAATATTATAAGGCTCGAATATTCACTCAGCTTTATAAAATCGTTTGGGTAGAGTTTTCCCTACTGTGAGAGGGTTCAGGAGCTGGGGGTTACAGTAAGGCACAGTACTAAATATTACCTTTTCGAGCTCTGTATTTTGTAACTGTATTCACCGTATTTTCTTATCCTTGTATTTATTGTATCATTTATTCGTCTCTGTATCTCACTAACTTAGAGGGAAAATAAACTAAAGATTCACCCACAGTACGGCATGCAACCGTCTAATGTACAATCCAGATCCCTATTTCATCTCTAGGTAAGAACAGACTGAGGTAAAGACACTGGCCAAGGATCTCAGAGCTGGACTCTTTCTGTAACTAAGAATGACTTATGTATATCACGTTTTCCCTTATTTAATGTAATGGTATAAAAATACAGATATACATAATAAATACAATCCTTTATTTTTCCATTCTACGTATGTGTGTATTTTTGCGGCTGGGATGCAGATGGCCTATGTGGCTCTACTTTCAACTGTTTATTTATTTATTTATTTATTTTTGGCATTTAATATTTCCAGTTCGTGTGCATCAATCTCTAGTCCAGTTTTTGAATGAGATATTTTGACATATTGTGTGACCGAGGATAATCTGCCGTTTTATTCTTAAGTTGCAGTATATTATTTTTAATTTTAATAAAATATGTCTTTTTTAACGTACACATTATCATTTTACTGTACAGATGGACATTTAATAATCTCTGGTAATTTTCTCCAAAACAATGATAATAACAACAACAACAATAATATTTAATAATAATGATAATTATAATAATAATAATGATAAATAATATAATAATAATAGTACTAACAACAATAACAGCAATAATAATAATGATAATAATTGTTATTATTATTATTATTATTATTATTATTATTATATATCACTACATATTTCACAGTTTGACAGGACAGACTGAAACAGTGGATACGAATGTAAACAGCAATTTAGAATGGAAAAGTAGAGAGTGAAAAGGCTGGTAGAAACACAGAACCCAACAACACTTCCGAAATTCTCTTCAGCCCAAATTTCGGGAATGGGACAATTTTTCGCCAGTAGTACAGAGTTCGCCCGATGCTTTGGTGGTCAGAATGTCCCAGTCGGCTGTCGGCCTTGCATAAGTTCGATCCCCAAGAGGTGACTGGAGGTTTTTCGATCCTGTGATGCCACCAAGGGGAACACAATGGTCATCTACCCCTAAATGTAGTGGGGATAAAGCCATGTCAGTGGGCCGCTTTCCACTTGTCCTCCAGCCCACTCAGTTCAGTGATATATTCTGGACTTTATTCCTTGCTTTTTCCAGATGATTTTATTCAGCTCAGGGGAGACAGGATTAATGAAGGCAATATGTAAATCCTCCAGCGGGGAAATAAATTGAATATAACTTCCTGAGGATAGCAAAAATGAACCCCTTCAATCCAGTGGCGTGCTTCTTATTTTAATCAGATTATTACCAAACGATTTTATTTAACTTTGGAAGGCCTCCCAATAGTGAAGTAGTTTTTGAAGGATAAATATATTTTTTCCGTTTCGAAAGGTCTCCCTCTCCCTTAAGCGGGAAGAAAATATCTGGGAAAAGCAAAAAGCAGTGTTAATGGTACGTCGCCTTAGAAAAAGATAATGAAAGGGATTAAAATGAAAAATGCATCACAGGATCTAAATGGCTTGAGTTCCCTATACAGATTCACAGAGGTTGCTGTATTTTCTAGACAGTAAAGAAAAAAAAATCTGAAAAATCACCAACAGTTACGCTACAATTGCCACAACTAACTTACGTATAAAAGAAAATCACAAAAAAAGACTAAAATTTGCGCTAAAATGCAAAAGCCTGCTACGTAAGTAAAAAAAATGGCTGTGAATAAGTGTTAGTGGCAGTAAACATAAATACCTCTGCAGAATTAAAAAAAGAAAAAACTGATACAAGATGCTGATAATATAGAAAATCGCAGCATGTGCTAGAAAGTCATTTAGCACTCAAAAGTTTCTAGATAATCACCGACTTTATTTGCCATCCCAGTTTTTATATGCTCAGTAGGAGCGTAAGAGCCCTGGGTTAGCCTGCATAGTTAAGACATTTGCGGCGAAAGACAAGACGCCTGCTCCTGAATTGCATGACACTATAAAATCCAACCATCCATTATAACCATGTTAAATGGGCCATATGCATTGGAGCGCCTAAAGACACTAGACCATCAGGCTTTCATTTAGTTGCCACTTTTAGGGATACTAGAAACCATTAGGCCTATCACCCATTAAATAACCACCTGAATGTAGTGGTACATCAGGTGAGTGTATGGTAGGCTCTGGAGCGCCTAAAGACACTAGACCATCAGGCTTTCATTTAGTTGCCACTTTTAGGGATACTAGAAACCATTAGGCCTATCACCCATTAAATAACCACCTGAATGTAGTGGTACATCAGGTGAGTGTATGGTAGGCTCTCACATACATCTCACAAGAAGCATGAAATAAATGATAAAATTTTTAAAATTTAGTGGTGATCCATTAATAAAAATGTATATAAATGGAAATATGTATATCTCCCGATTTAGCTCTCAATGACACTAAAAAATTATATACTGGAAATGCATAAATCTTGGTAATGATACTTTAGCAAATGTCTTAGATCAGAGTAAATATATCTATGTGTAGCTATTAGTGACACGTAAAAAATATGTATAAAAGGGAAATTAATATATGTACGTGTAGTTATGAAGCACATAAAATAATGCTGCCAAATGGAAATAATTATCACAAAAAATAGCCACAGTTGTCAACAGCATCAACGCTAATCTGTTGACCAATGCCACCAACCAGATTGCTTTCTTTCATCCTATCAACGCCTGTGACCTTTCATGTCACGGGATAAACATTCAATAAGCTCCACTTTTATACTGGTCAGAGGGATGTCCAATGAATTCTAAAGCCACCCCAAACAGCATTTTTTATTTTGGTTTGGAATTGGGGCGTTGTTTTGACTAGTTTGCGTTGGACCCTTTCTGCTGCTGAACTCTCAGAATTTAGCTCTATTTCAGGGTTGTTTTTGCTCTTTATTTCAGAGTTTTCAGCAGTTTGAGCAAAAGCTGTTGCTGGTGAAAAGAGAGACCGATGTATGTGAGAACACCGACATATCAGAGCCTACCATCTTTTTAGTTCACACTCTTGCTTTTTTCCTGAAACCTGCCAGTTCATAGTTATTATCAGTTTTCTGTAAACTGTGTAATTGGGTAATGCAGTATGGGTTTGTACATTAAGTTCCCTAATATGCATCGTATAGTAACTTAACTGAATAGGTAAAAGAGGTTAAAAAATAAAACATACAGGGTGTACACTGATTCGACAATTTTTCCTTAATGAATCTGCTGTTGAATATTATACCGTATTTTCAAGACCTAATTTTTTTTGTGTGTGTATGTGTGTTTAGATAAAAAGTGTAATATTGTGCCATAAATCTTAACAGTTTGAATCTGATTACATATTTTCTGTTTTATTCTTGATATTTTAGAGGATAATTTTTTATTTTTTTTAGAGTTGTCGATCTTGAGAGGTTTGCTGTTGTCTTCAAACACATCTTCTCTATTCTAGGGCTCTGTTGATGTGAGTAAAATCATCCTGTAGCAGCAATAGTAAGCTAATTAATGACGTATCCGTAGTGAAGGGGTTAATGAGTCAAAGAAAAGGTTGACCTGGTTTAATTCTTCAGTTTGGTGACTCCTTTATATATTTTAATCTTGATACGTGTAGTGCAATTGCCTTCAGCTCAGGAGATATCGTTCATAATGAAGGATTCAATGAAGGTTGTATCTTACCCTTCTGGAAAGGTAAGTTCGTGGGGAGGCAACAAAACTAAATCAGCAAAACTTGTCCTTGTAGTGAAAGTATTCTAAAGAGCTCCAGTCAGCGAAGGATGCGAGTAAAGTTTGGGGGATGGAACCCACACACACCACAGATGCCAAGAAATTCAGAATCTTTAACCGATTAACTAAACTAGAGCAAGGGATTAAAATTACGTCAGCAGGTACGATGAGAAGGCTTGTTAGCATCCCTTCATTACCACATTTCATTAATTAAAGGACCAAGAGATCAAAGTTTTACATCAACACTCCGTGGTAGAGAAACATTGTAACCAATTAACTAAACCGAAGCGGGGCACAAATTTTAGTGTATCAACAAGTGGTAAATGAGAAAGTTAATTGCCATGTTTTTGTAAGTAACTACGTTAAACCAGTTAATTAATTACCGCAGGAGATTAAATTTTTTTGCATCAACAAGCTCTGAGAGAGAATTGTTAAAATCCTTTTACTAGTATGTACAAACCGCATTAACAGACAATCCTATAAGGCAGTGAAAAATTGTGGATGAACTGGAATTTCAAATGAGCATGTTAATTGGTAAGATTATTAATATTATTATCATCATCATCATCATTAATCTTATTCTAATTATTATTATTATTATTATTATTATTATTATTATTATTATTATCATCATCATCATCATCATCATCACCATCATCATCATCATCATCATCATCATCATCATCATCATCATCATCATCATCATCATCATCATCATCATCATCATTATTATTATTATTATTATTATTATTATTATTTATTATTATTCATTCCAGAGAAACACTGAATGATTGCCCAGTAGTTTAGAGAAGTAGAAGGTTACCGTATGTCTTGGAAACTGTCTATTACCTTCGTATTTTCTATGCTGATATAAGCTGATAGAAAAGATGGGTTGTAATTTTTTTTTTTTTTTATGTAAGGTTGATATGTAAAACTGTAATACGGGGAGGGGGTTGCTGGAACAAACGATAATTTCTGTTAAGTGTGATTTGTTTTGTTTTTTTTCCAAGGAAGGACGAGGAGAGTTTAAAATAATTGTATATCGCACGGTATTACGAGAGAAATTATCGTCGGTTATGTCTTTTAATCTGCAGGATGAGTACATTAAGGGTAAAAAAAAGAAACACACACACACACACACACACACACACACACACACACACACTAATTCCTCCCACATGAACAGATATTAAGATACGACAAGGAATTGATCTTAAGTAGAACTGAGAATCCCTCCCCTGGTTGTGATATCCTTAAGATGTTCCCTTCGTAATTGGGACATCTTTTCATTTTATTCTTACTCTTTTCAGACGGTTTTATTTATATTAGGAGATTTTTTTTTCACATTCGAGATTTAAGACAGAAATCATCAACAGTCTCACAGTAAAATGGGATTAAGTTAGTCTGGCAGTAACTAGCATGAAATGGAGACGGATTGTGTGGGCGGAAGTTGTAGAGCTAATAAAAAGTCTTTGATCACATTCTCATTGGTTAAGGAGACTCCCCAGCGCCTTTTCCTTAGCAATTTATTTTTTGAACACGGCTGGTCAGTATCCTTTTGCACGTTGTCTGTGAAGAGCATGGCGATATTAGAATGATTTATGTACCAGGAATGGCAGTAAGATGTCATAAGTAAAATAAGTCGCTGAGGAAGAAAGTGTTAAGGAGCTTTGACGGACGAAAAGACAGGCCTTTTGTCTCAACAAACGTAAAATTATTAACATATGTATATCGGTGTATGGCATGTAACTAAAAACTATAATATACGTGGCTGAAAGCGTTTGATCTTCGCTTCTGCGTCAACTGAAAGAAATCTGCCTTGAAGCTTGATACAGTTTCAGAGACATTTCCAAGAGCGCCGTTGTAAGTAGGAATGGCGTAGGTTCAATGTGGCGTCCTGTACTATAGGGTATAGGAACATTTGTGCGAAAATGGTCGCAAAGCCCAGTTCTAAGCTTATGAACTAAGAGACCATCGTTATTCATGTGCAAAACTACTCGCAAAGTCTTGCTAACCTTCGTTGGAGTCAAAATTGAACCGCAAAAATACCGATTTTCTTCATCATCAGTCATAACTCTAAAACAAACAGGCGTACGCGAGCGTGCTGTATACCAAAACGCTGCTTGCCGAGTGTAGATGTTTCTTTTGATGTTTAGAAAATCATTCAGGCTACGGTTCGCGAGTTACGGCCTGAAAACTGTATCGCGGTCACCCGTAAGTACGGTACGCCATTTTGCGCAATATTGGTTAGCTACAGCTCGCCTACAGTTAAAGGACGTACCAAAACACTTTTTACCCTCGTTTTACTCTTTCAGTATGCAATGCATGTAACAATTCAAATCTTACACTTGCTTAATGCATAATTATACTTCCACAATAAGATCATAAACTAGAAAAAAAAAAAATCATCTAAAATAATTGTTACGAACTAGGAATGGCAAAAGTGCGGAGATAAGAGATGAAAAAAGTACAGAAACAAGAGAACATTCAATATGGGAGAAGATTTGGAGACCTACACCCATTACTACATTCCACACTTTAGCCACATAAAAGTAGTTAGTGGAGTGTATTACGATAATGGGTATAGGTCTTGAAATCTCCTCCCATCCTGAATGCTCTCTTGTTGCTGTGCTTTTTTCAGTTCTTATCTGTGCACTTTTACCATCCTACTTCTTAACAAACATTTTAGAAGAATTTTTTTGTTTTCAATATACATTCATAGTGCTCGAGATATATGATACTTTTACAGGCGTTGTGTGTGTGTGAAATCCGTAGCTGTGCCCACCATGTTGCTCTGCTCAGTGTTTATGCGTGTGTAGAATCACCATCAACAACACGATATACTTGTCATGTGTTGTTTTATTCTCCTTCTTATAACGAAAATATGATACTAAGCAAATTGTTTTATATACCGATATAATAAAATTGTACTGGGATTTAGCGAGCACATTATTTTGTACTACGTCTTGTTAAATATTTCATGCATTACATGGTAGGAAAAAAAGATAGTTGACATTACAAGAACAACATTGTATTGTGATTTAGATACAAGCTCAGCCCCACAGGATACAACACCAGGCAGCAAATAGATAGAATAAATAAATAAATAAATAAGTAGATACCGGTACATAAAATAAATAATAGAATTTTATCACATACTTGTTAACTGAAGAAGATTCGAAATAAATTCCAAGTTTTCGAAATCGTTCTTTTATTCATTTATTTATTTATTTATTTTTCTAAGATGTCGACTTGAACCACGCAACTCTGAGAGCGAATAACTAATGATGCAAAGAAATTCCGTCTAAAAATAAATTCCCTGACGCTGCATCCCATGAGGGGTGGCCTCGAGATAAGGACCTGCAGGCGTTTATATCCCTACTCAGTAAGGACCCCCCTTCCCATGACGCATCGCCCTCCCTCACACACTGTCGCACCTTTTCTCTCCTCCTCCTCCTCCTCCTCCTCCTCCTCTTACCAACGTCGTTCCCATACACTCATGAAATTCAGAAAGACAGTTTGTGGAGTGTATTGACCAGATTGCGCCTCACCAACATCTGTACGGCTTAATAAACGTCCCTCCATCCCCTTCCTGTCCACGGAAAGGAGTATTGTGAACTGCAAGGGAGGGGCAGTTTCTACATGCAGTCCACCGGGTTCACGTTCAGAGAAGCATGGTACATCATCATCATCATCATCATCATATACAACAACAACTAACAACAACAGCAACAATAACAGCTAACAACAACAACAACGCTGTTGATACTGCTGTCTATTTTAAACGTAGGCGGTCGCGCACAAACATTAATCCAGAAAAGTGGTATATAATGTCACTAACATTGATGTCAAACTGAAACTGAATGTAATCCTTGATATTGTGTAGGTGATTTATGCTCCAATTTTCCCATCACTGAAAAATATGGTATTAATAATTATACTGAAATGTATTATTCGTTGTTTGATTTCAAAGTGCAGAGCGCCATTCGTATTTTGCAGTGAGTGTAATCCTCTTAAAATAATGGATCTGATGCTGTGAAATAAATACGGGTGTAGCGTTCCAAACAGATGCCAGACCATCAGGGCCTTAATATGAGTCTTTGCTTAAGTCTATGGGAATGAAGCCTATCTCATCCGGAAAACATTAGTAAGCAACAGAAGGACCGGTCCTAAGAGGTGATTGCACATCCCAAAATGGCTACTGTTTAGTCACACGATTTTGCTCATGAGTCACCGTGTAGAAAGTATGTTTGGTAATACAGTCGTGTTATACAAATGCTTCAGTGACAATCGGGTGTGTGACTACCAGAGCAGCCGCCTTTCACGTGGCAGATGCATAATGAAGTGTACTTAGCAGCAGTAAAAACAATGGCGGAAGGTTTGCCGAATCATATCCAGCAGGGAAGTAGTAAAAACTCCCAGACAGTTCAGACATTACGTATACAGAATCCTGTTAATGAGCTAATGTGAGCGAGTAGGTGTGGGTGTGAGTATTGACGCCCTGTTTTCCCACAGCACCGTCTTTGCTGTGGTGATGTAGTCTAAGGCAGCTTTTCACTTCTGTGCCCAACAACTGTGTCAGGGTTCGGGAGATGGCCTCTGCTACCGACTACAGCCTCATAAAAACCTCCTGTACTATTATGCAGACATCCGCGTGTTGTAATATTATAAATTACACTGAAAATATTGCATAGTTAGAATCTGAAGCGAAATTTGCAGTATTAAAAATTCATATAAGTGAATTTCTTATATATCTATATCCATCTGTCTATCTGTCTGTCCATCTGTCTGTCTGCCTGTCGATTTGATACAGAGGACGTGGTAAGCGACAGAAGTACAATTAACCCAAGGCACTTAATGAGGTTAGTGTGCTGTGTTTCATGTTGCTGTAGTCAGTGTGTCTATAAGTCCATGCGTCTCGGTAGGTTAAACTTTTTCACTAACTCTTATCCTGCAGCTAAGTACAGTTCTAAACCATAAACTAGAATTTATTGTTAAGAAGAAGACTTAGATCCATGCAAAGTTCTAGCAATAACCCTGCATGGCCTAGGGTGAGTAGACACAGCGAGCCGAAATATTGCAGCCCTACCGAATGCCCTGTGTTTTTGTTATTGCTGGTGTTGGTGTCATTGTTTGTGTCGTCGTTGTTTGTGTTGTGGGCCAGTGTTTGTGAAGGCATCGGATGGCTGAGTGTATTGGGAGCTACCACTACCAGGTGTGTGTGTGTGTGTGTGTGTGTGTGTGTGAGTGTGTTTGTGTTAATTTATATGTTCTTATTCATATGTTATTATTGTTGTGTTATATTTTAGTTAATTAATGTCTTGTAGTTTACATGACAACGGTATATTTCTTGTTGTACGGGAGCTATTGTTTTTTTTTTTAATTTCTTTGGGAATAAAAGATGGGATGGTCATGATGTTTTTGTGTTGGTGTGTTTGTGTTGGTATGTCATTTTCTGTGTGTGTGTGTGTGTGTGTGTGTGTGTGTGTGTGTGTGTGTGTATGTGCGTTGTATTCATGTATGTGTTGTGTTGCACTGTTGAATGTGTTGTATTGCATTCATCTATGTGCTGTATTATGGTTAGGCATATTCTATTGTAGTTATGTTTCTATTGTAAACTATTGTAAAATGTAGTTGGTGTTGTATCCGGATCTGTCTAACCATCGGTCTGTATGTCTATCTATCAATCAGTCTATGTGTATCTATCTGCCTATCTATTTGTGTCTTTATCCATGTATTTGTATAATTATCTATCTGTCTATCTGTCTGTCTTTCTGTCTATCTATCTATCTCTCAGTATCTGTCCATCTATCTATATCTGTCTCCATAGATCTGAGAGTTAACCCTTAGGCGACGAGAGGCCATTCCTGATTTGCTTGGAATCGTTTGGCAGTAGCAGTGAAAAGCAGTAAAATTTCTGTCAACGTCAGAGTGTTAATGTTGAATAGGATAAGAGAGATGACTATTTTGACTCACTTTTTTTTCCTTTTTTTTTTTTCAGATGCTGCCTTCATTTCGTGCATACATCTCTGAGCCCATTTTTCAGTCCAGGTATGTTCTTTTTTCTGCCTGTATCGGTAATGGAGAGGGGATTTTGGAGTGGCTTTCATTTCGTCGTGAACAGGAGCGTGCTGTCAGGTCACGTCAATTTCCGGAGCCTGTGTCCAGCCGCCGTCAGTCATATATGGTGGCGGACATGGCGCTGAAGAGGGATGGGAGAAATGTTTTGGTCTGTCTTGGTTTTTATACTATATGCAAATTTGTATATGTGAAAAATAGTGGTGGTGGTGGTGGTGGTAGAAGTGGTGGTGGAGATGGTAGGTTCATCTGAAACGTGAATTAAGTTGCTCTTCTACAGTCCACCAGTCTCTTTTTGGGGGACAAAGAAGTAGTTGAGGGACGTTTGTATCACCAGGCAGTGGAGTTTCCCGGTTAAATCGGTGCCACCACATGAAGGCTTCCAAACCAGCACCAGATAACCTGAGAAATAGAACTTGATGTGCCCACAGAAGGCGAAAGGTTTAATTCTGAAGGCAAGATCTGAATCAAATTACCCTCACTTACCCAACAACTCATCATTAATGCTGAGTTCATTCACCGGAAATGCCTACGAAAGAATGAATCAGAACTACGTATTAAATGTTCAGTGATGTAAATATTTTTCCACGAACTTTGGTCTTTTGAAAACAGAACTCCATTCCATCGCGATTTTTTTATCTAATGACTGTTTGATACGTGGTTAATGCAGTGATCTGCCGCTTTTCCCTGGATGAAATAATTAAAGACATTCCACAATAATAATACCGAATTTGGTTGTCGTTCTTGTAATTAGCTGCCTGGTTATTTATCTGTCAGTTTAGCTACCGGTGTCCATCTATACATCTGTTTCTGTCTGGCTGTCGATCTGCCTCAATATTTATGTGTATCTGTCTGTCTATATATCTGTCCAGCTAGTTAACCGTCTTTCAGTGTTTGCAAAGTATTTCATGGACTACTATTCCTGTTTGAGAAAAAGATGGCACGTACATTTTGTAAGATTTTAGGAAGACCTGTTTACTTTTGGTGCAGGTCAATGTAAGGTCAGAGTCGCTGGTCAAGGTCAGAGTTCATGTTGCTGATAATACTGTATCTCAAGGAATACCTGATTCGGTCTGTATAAAACTTAACAGGTATTGTATTGTGTGGGGATGGGAAGAAGTTATTTAAATTTCGTGCTAATCAATCGCAGGTCAGTATTAGGGGTCAGTGTTAACATTTGAGCTTGACCTCCTTGTGCTCTAGGACCATCCTCTCTATTGATCTGGATTAAAATTGGGATATGAATTTGTGTTAGGATGGCAGGAAGTTGTTTGATTTTGATGGAATCCAGAGGTCAGGGCCATGAAGCAAGATCATAGTTCGACAGATGGGTCGCTGTGGTGCTGTGGTTTTTTGTGTACCGGTAGTTTTTTTTTTCTATTATGCGTTTTTTGTGCCAGTCTTTGTTTACTCAGTCCCTTCAATTGCAGTTTATTCATGCTAGCAGCACATGATTTTAATCCATTTAGAAATGCTTCTCACACTGAAAAGGTAATGGTGGTTAAAATTATTATACCTCTGCAGTAAGTGTTTCTCAAGCTGAAAAAGGCTTTTAAAGGGAACAAGAGGAGAGAAAAAGTTCTGTACCTTAAATGGTTAATTTCACTCTTAGCTTGAAACTTTATCCCCCTCACCCCCACTCACGTCTCATTGCGGTTAGTTTTTTTTTTTTTTTTTTTTTTTATGTGCTCGACTCTGGGCATAGGCTTCACGGCCTGCTTCTAAGGCCCAGTAGTCCTCCTACATATCATACACTTCTACATGTCACCACTTCGGCGCTAACACCCACCGTCCATACTGAATGCATGCTAGGGCTGTCTCAAACGGGACTGGTGTATTGGTATTAGCGGGGGTATTTTTACGACATGTCGGCGGGACTTCTGGTAGATCGGTAAAGTCTGCATTTTATGAAATTCAAATCCTTAAACTGTTCCCTGCCCCAGCGAGGATTTGAACCTGGGTCCGGTAGGACCGCAGGCCACCTCTACCGATTGAGCCACCGCCTCCCCCAGTTACACTTCTAAACAGGGATTCCGAACTCATGTAGAGGAATCCAATCCTCATAGTTATTTTTAGGTAGCTAGACAAGGCTCTCCAGGGCTTGACGCAGCTTCAGGACAGTTATAGGTCCAATTAATTGCTCAAGGTACAACAGAATTGGCTTGGCGTAAAATAATAATAATAATAATAATAATAGTAATAATCTTAACAGTACTACTACTACAACTGGTGGTATTAATGATGATAACGAAAACGATCATTACACGAATTAATAGCAGCTAAAAAGGTAAATGAAAAACTAAAATAAATAACAGAACTTTCGACGTAAAAACTGTATTAATCCAGACAATACCTTTATTTAAAAATGAGTTAAAATATAAAATTGATCTGGTCACGTCAAAAGAAGATTCACCCCGAACATACTTGCAGGGAAAAAAAATGAATAAATAAAAAGTTCATTAAGATAAGACTGAAATGAGATTGAAATATAATCCGCGACTCTACTTAAAAAAAATATATATATACATCAAAACAAAAATTATTAACATCCACTTTACCCAAGAAAAAAAAAAAAAGGAAAAAAATACGAATACGACGCAAATAGAAAATATTGACTTCCAGTGCACCTAAAAAAAAAAGACGAAAAATACAACCGGCGACGCAAAAAATATTACCCTCGAGTATTGCTTAAATAAATGAATTGTAAAAAATGTGAAACAGGTGAACGCCCATACCGCCTGCCGCCTCCACACGCTCCAACAACCCAACACTCTAAACTAAATTTCATAGTCCCGCCACACCACATTCTACCACACCAATCTACCACACACATTCACACCCTCTTTACCACCACACTGCCACACACGTGAACACCTTTCTGCCACACCTCAGTACCCTACACATTCACACTTCTTCTACACCAAACTGTCACACTGGCACACACGTTCACACTTCTGCTGCACCACGCCACACTACCACATACATCCACACCACTCCACCTCACTGCTAAAGACATTCACACTTCCGCCACATCACACCACACTACCACACACATTCACACCTCGCCACACACACTACCTGCACAGTCACACATTTCTATCACATTGTGCAACAACATACAGTATATTTGCACCACACCACACTGCAACACACATTCACACTCTCTCCCACCACTCTACTCTGCATCTACACCACACCAAACCTCACTTTTCACTACACCCAACCACCATACACATTCACATCATTCCACCACATCATACTACTACACTCTCACATATCACATCACAGCACCACCTCTCCACCACACAGCACTACTGGACATCAGCACACCACACTGCCACACATTCTTACCTCTCTACCATGCCTTGCTACTGGACTCCACTATTATCACGTTACGCAGCCAAACACACTTTCCACCACAGCACCCTATCTCACACACACACACACACACACACACACACACACACACACACACACACACACACACACACACACACACACACACACACACACACACACACACACACACACACACACACACACACACACACACACACACACACACACACACACACACACACACACACACACACACACACACACACACACACACACACACACACACACACACACACACACACACACACACACACACACACACACACACACACACACAAACACACACACACACACACACACACACACACACACACACACACACACACACACACACACACACACACACACACACACACACACACACACACACATGCCTTGCTACTGGACTCCACTATTATCACGTTACGCAGCCAAACACACTTTCCACACACACACACACACACACACACACACACACACACACACACACACACACACACACACACACACACACACACACACACACACACACACACACACACACACACACACACACACACACACACACACACACACACACACACACACACACACACACACACACACACACACACACACACACACACCATCATTTCTCCTGTCCACTTTACAGCACACCATCTGCCAGCCTCGCGCTCCTCTCCACCTTCTTACCTCACCACACACAGCTCTGCCACACCAAACCAACACAGTCAACACACTTTCACCACCATCACCACTACGTACCTCCCCATCACACCACAAAACCACACACCACACTGCCCATCACCACATACTTCCCCTCAAACCACAACACATTATCACACCTCTCACTACTTTTACACAGTTCTCTGCCGCACCACAATACTCATCTCTTCATACACAGCACATCACACCGCACAAAACCTCACTACACCACACAAACACCAGAGACATCTCCACCACCCCTGAAAACCTCACCACAACAACACCACACACATCTACACCACCCCACTACCACGGCACACCACTCACATCCTCACCACACCACACACATCTTCACCACCACCTAACCATTTCCATCAAAAAATAAACCACACCCCAACACCACCACACCACACCACACCACCACCTCTCCTGTCCACTGCGAAGCCTCCACAAACACACCATTAATGAGAGAGCAAAGTTAAATTGTCTTCCTGCATTTGTGGGCTTAGTAAGGACTTTCTGTTGCCACCCTTGTTAACTGGGACACAGGAAGTCGTTAACACTCTCTCTGTTGCCCAAGGACACCACTTCCTACTCTTTTTCTCTTCAGTGACTTCTTTTTTGTTTCATTCTTGCTACCTGGAAAGGAGCGCCTTCACCTGGTGGCGCTGATATAACCGGGCGGCTCCAGTGCCTGGTTAAACAAATGTGCCTCAACTCCTTATCATTCTAAATCAAGATGATGGGCTGTAAAGGGAATGCAGTTTCAGCCTGCAGTCCACCCGGTTCCCGTCCAGATGAGCTTGTAGTAGTAGTATTAATAGTAGTAGTAGTTGGAGGAGGAAGAGTAGTAGTAGTAGAAGTAAAAGGAGGAGTTGTTTTTGTTGTTGTTATCTAAGAGTGAGATTTCGAATTAGAGATTGACACCATCGCTACAGAAACCTCCATTAATTTGAAAACCATAAATACCTCTAAAGGTTAACGAAAATAATGCAGTAGAATACATCACGTGCTGTAGAGGGTTAACAGGGTATACTCCCCCGTCCTCGCATTCCCATACACAGGGTTTACTTGCTGATACTCGCATGATGTACTTACACTTTGTATATCCACTCACACCCACTTAACAAGGTATACTCATTGACACACACTACCTCATTTCATTCCTCTCTCTCTCTCTCTCTCTCTCTCTCTCTCTCTCTCAACACACACACACACACCTCAAAAGATACCTAAGCTACTACATAAAATTCCATCAAAGAACGTACCCAAAGAGCCAGAGTGTGTAAAATATAAATCCTGTTTCTTTTGGGAAGCGATTTAGGCCCTTACTCAGCATTAAAAAAAAAAAACAGAGGAAACTAATTTTGAGCTTAATACGATTATAATGCGTCCTAAGTCTCGGTAAGTAGAAATGAGTACTGGTGTGTGTGTGTGTGTGTGTGTGTGTGTGTGTGTGTGTGTTAGATAAGATGAGACAAATGTGTGTGTGTGTGTGTGTTAGATGAGATGAGACAAATGTGTGTGTGTGTGTGTGTGTGTGTGTGTGTGTGTGTTTACGGAGGAGAGAAATAAGATGAAAGGAAAATCGTCACATTGAATGTGTTATTGGAGTTTTTAAGCACCGTACTAAAGGCGTTTTTATTAAACTGGAAAAATCGGCTTGCAGTGGAAAAAATATATTAGAAAGCTCGTCATCGATTGAAAGTGAGTTATATTATATTGGGATGTAATTGATGATGATGATGATGTATAGGTTACTGTAAATGGTAACTGCGAACTGGGATGATGATGGTGATGATGATGATGATGATGATGATGATGATACTACAGAAGACAGTATATTTCTACCATATAGTGCATAGGATGTATTGTAGTGATGGTGATGATGTTGATGATGATGATGATGATGAAGGTAAATGTGATGAATATATTAAAACAACAACAGCTTTCTTCCATATCTCGAATTGGAATGATGATGATGATGATGGTGGGTGGTGATGGTGTTGGTGATGATGATGATGGTGATGACGATAAATTACAAGAACATTAAATTTCCATAATATTGTCAAAGAACGCTAACAAAAGGAAGTGTCGTCAAATATTCTGTTGTTTTCTTGCGACTAATTAAGAAGAAACACGAGACAAAAGCTCTAATTAAAAGAACAAATTAATTTTCAACCAATTAAATTGCTTCGTGAGGGAGGGTGTTGTGCTGTTGAATGATTGATGTTTGTTAATAAGGAACAGCGCGCTTGATTGACGAAGGTAGTAGGAATTGTGGCTGTTAGGATAGTAGTAGTAGTAGTAGTAGTGGTGGTGGTGGTGGTGGGTGTTGGAAAATTTTTAGGACTGAAGAAACGAGAGATGCGAAGAGTGAAATGAGGCAGCGTGAGGTGTGTGTGAAGTGCAGCAGTGAAATGCGTGTGTGTGTGTGTGTGTGTGTGTGTTAGGTGTGGCAGTATGAAATAAGTGTGAAGTATGATGGTGTGAAGTATGGCAGTGAGAATTATGATAGATGTGTTAGAGAGGTGTGTAAGTGTATTGTGAAGCAGTGTTAGGTGTTGAAGTCTGAAGTGTGGCAATATGAAACTGGTGTAAGGTGTGGTACGGTGAAGTGTGACGGTATGTTAAGTGGAAGTATGTGTGTAACGTTTGGCAGTGAGAGGTGTGTCAGTATGAGGTGTAGAAGTATGTTATGTGAGGTATGTGTGAAGTGTGGGGATGTGAAGTGTGACATTAAGAAGTATGTGTGTATAAAGTGTGGTTGGATCTTCAACTGCGCGCACACACACACACACACACACACACACACACACACACACACACACACACACACACACACACACACACACACACACACACACACACACACACACACACACACACACACACACTGGAGAGCGGTAAAAGTAATGGGCTCGGGGATAAAGACGAGAAAAAAGTGAGACCAAGAAAGTGGGGGGAGAAAGGAAGCGAAATTAACTGGCGCAATTTTAACGAGCTTTATGGCGAGGAGAAAGGGAAAGTGAACAGGGAAATGAGCAGTAAAAGAGAAGAAATTAAGAGGATATGAGAGAGAGAGAGAGAGAGAGAGAGAGAGAGAGAGAGAGAGAGAGAGAGAGAGAGAGAGAGAGAATATCATTGGAGAAAATAAATGTGAAACAGAAAGGCAGTCAAACAGAGGATGGAACTGAAAAGAGAGGCAGAGAGAGGAAAAAAAATATGATAGAGAGAAGACCATGAAACGGGAAGAATGTTAACAAAGGAGAGAGAGAGAGAGAGAGAGAGAGAGAGAGAGAGAGTAATATTAAGTGAAAACAAACTTACTCCTCATTAATGTAATGATACACGTTTACCCGCTAATGAGCTCACCTGTGGGATTATCACCTAACGGGGAATTACGGCGTACAAAGAGGGGTTTAAATGAGTTCCACTACAAAGCCCTGTCTAAGCCCCTTCCATTTGCGGACGTAGGTTTTATTCATTATTTAGTGCTGGAGAGAGACGCCTTCACTTGGTGGCACCGATGTGACCAGGCGGCTGCACTGCCTGGTTATACAAACATCCCTCATCTCCCTATCCTTAGCTCTGAGAGGAGGATGGTGGACTTCCGAAGGGCATTTTCACCCTTCAGGACACTTGAGGAGATAGGTATAAGTTGAACCGGATCGCCAATAGGTAGCATGGATAAGTTAAAAAAAAAGTACTCCACGAAAATAATAAAATACCAAGGTGTTATATACTGAATAAATAAACTAGGAAGAGATGGCTAGAGTGTCCAGGCGTTTTTACTCGCGACGCATCATCAAGGTTTTCGTGTTTGCTTAGTAGTTTTGCAAGAGTGATGGAGGCGGGAACATTCAACAGCTGAGACGAAGAAGTAGTTTGGGTTTCGCCTCTGTTTTGGGTTTTTATTTGGGAGGATAGACACAAGCACGCGCACATACATGAACTCCCTCACTCACACGCGCATATTTTCACACACACACACACACACACACACACACACACACACACACACACGCACACACACACACACACACACACACACACGACGTGACTGGGATAAGAAGTCAGAATCAGGAAGTTTTGATGTATGAGTGTGTGTGTGTGTGTGTGTGTGTGTGTGTGTGTGAGAGAGAGAGAGAGAGAGAGAGAGAGAGAGAGAAAGGCTTGAGATCCGTATGAATAAAACATTATGGCTTTTACGCGGTTCTCCCACCATGTCCGCGTAAATGAGTTAGAGGCTGAGCTGAGGGAGAAGGTATTGGCTGTACTGTACCGTCATTATGTCACTACTTTTCGTTACATTTACTTTACATCTTAGGGAAAGGAACAGGAAAAGGGGACAAGGATAGAGAGAGAGAGGGGGGGGGCAAAAAAAAGGGAAAGACACAGGCTGGAAGAATGAAGAGGATGGAGGCAGACACCAGGGGAAAAAAGGGGGCAAATTGTTCTACTATTACAAACCCATAAACTTCCATTATAAAAAAAAAATAACACTGAGGTCTCAGCCAGGATAAGTAAAAAAAATGTCAGAAAAAAAAAACGTGTCGCTGATAAAGAATACATTTCCCACAGAGATGGAAAGGAGGGAGCATTACAAGGAGCAGACACTGAATAAGTGGATTTCGGAAAGTGCCATATCATTCTTATTTTCTCCTTGCCATCCCCAGACGGCCTTTTACTGATTCGGAGAGACTTTTCAAATGGAGAGGTGAAATATTAAGTTCATTGACCCCTTCACCAACAGACGACTCTCGTGGCCCAAATAACACGCGTCTGTTGGTAACGCAGTAAGACATAAATCGTGAAAAAGTTATAGGAATTGGTACTCGATCATACCCAACCATATACCATTCATTATACCTAAAAATAGATTCGCTTTACGGTTTAGCGATAAAATATTCATACAGGGGAAGTATCAGGAGAGGCGTGGGGTAAAAACAGAGCAGTAATAGTGTTATAGGATAGAGGTTGAAGCTAGAGAGAGAGAGAGAGAGAGAGATGGGCACACAGACTGACAGCCAGACAGGCAGAAAGAAAGAAAGAAACAAAAACAATGGTGAAATCCATTTATCCAGGGTACGGTAACAAAATCAACATATAAACAACAACACCAGAGTGAGAGGGGAGGATGAGAGAGGAATTAATTAAGTGCATGAATCAGACGGGAAATATATAACCTCATAAAAAACACGCAGACAAATGATTTATCACTCAACAGCCCAGACACACACACACACACACACACACACACACACATGTATATATATATATATATATATATATATATATATATATATATATTTAAGTATGTATGTATAGCATATTTTTTTCCTACCAGTATATCAGCCGAAATTCCCATTCCCCCCCCCCCTCTTGTTTTTACCACCGTACATCCTGGTTCTGACGTCATTAGCTCTCCCATCGAACGTTTGTTATCGGGCCCAGCAAACGTTTGTGGATCGCCTGTCAACACAAGAGGGGAAAAAAACATATGATACTCACTAGCTAAAAAGAAAAACACGGAAAATAACTCTGTATGGTTGGATCTGATTGCTCCATCAAACGCTTGTTTTGGAAGAGGTTTTGTTTTTGTCCTCCCCCCGCCCCCCCTCTCTCTCTCTTTCTCTCTCTCTCTCTCTATTTTTCCATCCTCCTTCGCTCCCACTCCTCATTTCTCCATCCTTCTCTCACTCCCACTCATCCCCTCACCCCACCCGTCACACCCCTACTCATCCCACATCATCGTCCCACTCATCCTTCCATCCCCCATCCCCCCACACCCATCCACGTCCTTACTTCCTATGAAGCATTCCCTATCTCATCCCCACCCCTACTTCATTCTCACTCCTCATTCACCTCCTTTCGTTTCCTACCCACCCCTCCCTTACCCACTCCCCCTCATCCCCCCCATCCCTTCCTCACCCTTTCCTCTCCCTTTCCCCTTCGCACCCCCCTCCTTCCCCCCCATTTTCCCCTTGCTTTCCCCTCCCCTCCCTCTTTTATCACCCCCTCCCTTGCCCCTTTGCCCGCCGCCTCTCTGTTCAGCTATGCCTGTGAAATAGTGTTATGGAGAGGTAAACGTTTGCGGTCACACTGTCAGCCTGGCCCATAAAAGGCTTTGTTATTGGCTTAAAAGGGAATTGAGCTGTTGTCTGCCTGGTGACGTATATATGTGCTTTTTTTTTTAATTCGTGAAAGTAAAATAAGTGTTATCAACCCTTCGCCGTATGTGCTAAACTACCCCTTCATTTCGATTACTTTTTAATTTTGATTCGTGAAAATAACACTTCTTTCTGTTAACGTATGTGCGTATTAACTCTATCAGGCCGATGATGAACTAATTTATTCGTGAAAAATAAATTATTGTTTGCCAGGTGACGTGAATATGCCATTAACCTCTTAAATCCGGTACCATATATATATATATATATATATATATATATATATATATATATATATATATATATATATACACACATTAGTCGAGAAAAAATATATAGCTTGTCTGCCTATTGGAGTATATGCAGTGAACCTTTCTCTCTCTCTCTCTCTCTCTTTTTATTTTTTTAGTTCATGAAAATAAAACTCTTGTCCGACTGGTGACGTATATTCAGTTAATTTCTTCATTCCGGTGACGTATTTTTCTTTTAATTCGTCAGCTGAAAATAAAGTGATGTCAGGTACGGTAATTTAATTTTTTTTTATACTTATATACCATGAACACCGTTAGTCCTTTGTCGTGTTGTTTCCACTTTTTTTTTTCTTACTGTCTCCTGACCATATCATTTTATTAAAGGGAGAAATATCGTACTTGAGAGGTTATATGCAGCCTTAAGTTAACTCCTTCATAACCTCATTTCTTTCCCTAAGCTGAGTAATATCATCTGAAGGTAGCAAGGAATGAAACTGAAAAGAAATGCCACAGAATTTCAGTAGACTCTCTCATGTTCGCGTCAACTCTTGTTCTGGCTGCCACAAACGATTTTATTCAGCTGAGAGTGAGTCATAGGAGCCTGATATTTTTAATCCGTCCTCATTAACCCTCTCATGGTTGGAACAAGTCGTACTAAATTCCTTCTAACACCAGACGATTTTGTATTGTTTTTTACTTTTGCATTTTTTTTTTAGCTGGATGAGTCATAGGAGTCTTGTAGTGCTGGGTAATTCTCTCTCTCTCTCTCTCTCTCTCTCTCTCTCTCTCTCTCTCTATAATCCCCCAGAATTTATACCTCCACCTCCTAATCTTGTTTACTTAGTGTTTGTCTTCGTTCTCTTAATGAAATAGCTCACTTTTTCCCATTACAGGCAAGGCTCTCGCGCTCTCCCTTTTGTTTTTTCTTCCTCTCTTGCTCGCTTCCTCTTCCTTTCATAGCCCACCAGTATTCTTCATGACTTTTTTCTTTTTTTTCACGTGTACCTAATTCCATCAAGCACCGAATTTAAAGAAACAGTTTGAGAGTTTATACTGATTACTTTCTTCATGCACTTATTTTTACACGAATATTTTACTTTTAGACATTTCTTGAACAGATCTGTATATATATGAGTAGATGGTGGTAATTTCGTAGTTTTCAGTCCAAAAGGATGTGAGTTCGATCCATCTCAGAGGGGACAGTACGATTGTTTGAATTTCACACACACACAGCCTACTTTACTCCTCTTCATTACGACTCACAGACATGTCATAAAGCATTTCTGCTGATACCACGACACCAGGCCTACATGAGACAGCCGTAGCTTATATTTAATATGCAAATTGTGTATTAGCATCAAAGTGGTGACACTTGAAATTGTGAGGCACGGAAAGGACTGCCGGACCTCAGTGATGAACTTTTAAGCCTGAACCTCTGTCTACCTATCAGTCTTTCTATGTATAACTTGTATTTTTATTATTATTATTATTATTATTATTATTACCTCCGCCAACGAAGTTAGAGGTGGTTATGTTTTCACCTATGTTTGTTTGCTTGTCAGTCCACACGATATCTCTAAAAGCTCTTAATGAATTTCAATGAAATTTTGTGCAAGGGTGGGCCATGGGCCAAGAAAGAACTGATTAAATTTGGGGGCGGATCCGGATCCTATGTATCCCTCACTATATCTCCCAAAGTTCTCAGTGAATTTCAATAAGATTTTATGGAAGAGTGAGCCATAGGTCAGGAAACAATTGATTAAATTTTTGGGCGGATCCGGATCCAATATATTCCACACATTATCTCCACGGATCCCCATCCGGATCCTTTTTAATGGCAGTGACGGAGGTATGCGCTCTCTCAGTGCTTTCTAGTTATTATTATTATACAAAAAATGAAGAAAGGAGAGGTACGGAAAGTCAGAGTTTCTGATTGATCTTTCTCACACACCGTTTCATATTACTGTACGCGTGTTTGTGTTTCAGTAGAAAAGAATATTCCACCCATTGTTCTATAAAAACCACACGGCCTCATATTCCCATTTATTTTTCCATCACCTGTCTGTAGAGAAAATATAAAATTGTTGTTTTAGATATCAATATTCATCCGTCCAACAGCTACGAGTTCTATATATATGTTTTCGTTGCAGTTTTGAAACTTAAACGTTAATCATTTACAGTTATTTAATCCTTATCACTGCAATATTTTAAGAATTTACATTGCTGTAGATCCACCACCACCACCATCATCATCATCATCATCATCATCATCATCATCATCAGTTGTGTGTGTGTGTGTGTGTGTGTGTGTGTGTGTGTGTGTGTGTGTGTGTGTGTGTGAAGAAAGAAAAAATTATAATATCGTGGTCTGTCATGCGCGATGCGATTTTCAAAGCTGTCACCTTCCATTTCTCCTCTCCTCTCTCACCTCTCTTAGCTCATAACCCAGCTATCATCTCCACTGTCTCTCTCTCTCAGATTGTTAACAGCTTCCTTTTATCACTGGCTCCAACATTCATTTGATCTTTCCTCCGTCAGTTAAATTACTTCCTTCCATCTCTCTGTATTTCTGTCTGTCTGTCTGTGTCTGTCAGCATCTGTCTGTCTCTACCTCCGCATCTGCCAGTCTGTCTGTGCATCTGCCTGTCTACATCTGTCTGTGTTTGTCTGCCCGTCTTCTTCTGTCTGTCTGTCTGTCTGTCTCTGTGTCTTGCCTCTCTGTCTTCGTCTGTGTGCCAATCTCTCTCTCTCTCTCTCTCTCTCTCTTAACCCCTTCACCCCGAAAAATACCTACCATTCGTTGTATTTTTTGTCCATTGAGGAGGAGGAGTATGGGGTATGTGGTTCAAGGCAAATGTTAACCTGAAAGCACTCCGAGAACACATACCTCCGCCAGCGCTAGTGAATTTGTGACTTACTGCGGGAATTCCTCCTTCCGACCAGACAGATACTTTTACGATCTTACGTAATTAATTCAGCGTTATTAATGTGCCCTCCTACAAAATTTCAGAGAACACATACCTCCCCCAACGCCAGTGGTAGTTATATATTCATGCATCTGGTTCTGGATCCATGTCAAAATGAAATCAACTCTTCCTTGACCCACTTCTCACCTTATATCATTAAAATATGATAATTTTTTAAAATTTTCACACAGCAGACCAACTGACATGGGTGAATACATAACCTCCGTTCACCTTCTATGGCTGTGGCAATAATAATAATAATAATAATAATAATAATGATAATAATGGTGATAATGATGATAATAATAAAGAAAACGCCCTTGAACTGCGAAAAGACCATCTACCACTATTTCACAGTCAACAAAATAATCATCGCTGCCCATAGATTCGGTGTAATTTGACAAGAGCTATGCTTCTCACCAAGTTCTCGTACGGCTGGTAATTCTGCATAAACAGTAATTTAGTCTAAAGCCATGTATATATATATTTTTTCACATTGATCTCTGAATTCAGTAACATTCTATATTCTTCAAACATACAGACTTCTTCCATTAAAGTTGTAGGAAACCGTTTGCAGTGAAACCCTTTGCAGTGAAAAGGTAAGAAACATTTTCCATTAACTCCAGCATATAAATTTTCCCCATAGTAAATTAAATCCCAAGGTGGCGTAAGAATAAAGCGATAAATCCTTCTTCGTGCTAAAGCGGTTGATAAACTATGCCAACCCCTGGAGATTATCCATTGAAATTGTATGGAGTTATTTAGATTAAAAATAAATCCGCCCCCCACCCCGAGATTTGCGGCTTAAAAATTAATATATGCAAATTGAGACAGTAATTAAAAGGCAGTGTCTCAAAGCGTCGATTCTGTGTTATTAAATGTAAAATTCATCGAGCAAGTGTGATGGTGTATTTTTCTTTTTCAATTGCTCGACCGAAATTAGATGAAGCTTTGTGCAGTGTTTGGTGTGTCACGTGGGGGGAGAGAGAGAGAGAGAGAGAGAGAGAGAGAGAGAGAGAGAGAGAGAGAGAGAGAGAGAAGGAGAGAGAGAGAGGATCCACATCACTATAATTCCACAAATTCAATGACATTTAAGTAGCTTTGGACGTGACACGGAAAATGCATGATTTCCGCGTTGAAGGTGACTGCTGACGACCTTTTACTGGTTTCATGTAACTAGCTGAAGGAAATGTCAAAAAAAAAAAAAAAAAGATGAAAGGAGTGGGTGAAAGAAGGAGCTTAGAATTTACAGTGATAATTGAAGGTTGAGAATTAAGGAGCAGAAATTAACCCCAGGCTTTGATGTGAACAAAGTAATTAATTATGGAAAATATTTAATGCACTTGTGATTTATGTTCTGAAATTTTATGTATCGTGTAGCAAACTCCCATTTTGTTTTTCTTTTTAATAATGTTTTCTGTTCAAAAATTAAATAACCATTTAATAATTTCATTTTTGCCAATACTCATACAAGCAGTGTGATTCCCTGTCTCCAGTCACGTAATGCATACCCGAATTTGTCTTTTGCTGTATCTAAGTCATTTATTCTCTCTCTCTCTCTCTCTCTCTCTCTCTCTCTCTCTCAATCTTCCTTACCATCCTCCTCATCCTTCTCAATCTTTATTTTCCCCATTCACTCCTTCGCTAACTTTCCCAATCAGTCTTCATTACAAAGTTGCTCTTCCCTTATCTCCTTCTTAGTCTTTCAAGTAAGCTTTCTAATGTAAGAGAGTGGGCTGCAATCTGTCTATCTATCTGTCTGCTTGTGTTTCTGTCTGCGTATTTGTATCTATCTACCAATCTATATGTTTATCTTTCTATCTTTCTATCTGTCTGTCTACTTATAATTCTGTCTCTATCTGTCCATCTACCTATCTATCTGTTTGTCCACTTTTATTTCTGTCTCTGATAATCTACCTGTCTATCTTTATCAGACTATACGTATCTTTCTATCTGTCTGTCATCGAATTCTTTATTGCCCCATGAAGAGCGTAGGAGCCCTTTCCTAGGGTACCTAGTCCTGACATTTATGACAAAGGTGGTTAGTCGTTCGTCCTTGAGCAGCATTATATGAGTCTTTATCCCCAACCACCCCGCAGGTAAATACCCTAATGGTCTACGTCCGGTTGAAGCTCCATAACCCGCTAGACCACCAGGCGTCCATTTGCTTATATGTTAGTCAGTTAATGCAGCATATGGTGTCCTGTGGTGCAAGAACTTCTGTATAAATATTTTTGGCATAAGACCCACAGTATGTATTATTATTGAGTGATGAGTATTGAGCGATGAAAGGTAGTGTGTCATTAGGTGATGTATCGTTATTTAGTAGGAAAGAAATGCTTGAAGGGTTGTGTTTAGAGGCAACCCTTGACAGATGCAGTATCAGGCAGTACAGTAGACTTTTAGGCAAATAGATGGATAGATAGGTGATGATGATGACGACACCATCCTCTTCCTCCTCCTCCTCCTCCTCCTCTTCATCATCATCATCATCATCATCATCATCACGTCGTCGTTTTGTTGTTGTTAAGGCGAAATACAGAACTCGTGATGTAGCACTATCCCAGTAAGTCACTGGATCCTGCTCTTCAGACATTGACACTAGGATTATGTTTCATCCAGGAAGGATTAGATACAACCCTCCTAAACCCCACTGCTGTCAGGGGTCTCTCCTAAGCTGCACATGATCGTCTGTTTGAAGCGTGCATGAAAAAGTCTTCCTCCTTGGATTCAGGAACTTAACTCTCCTTAAGACTCGTTCAAGAAAGACACATCCGTATAATTGGTTTATCCTCAGCCTTTTGTGCTTTAAGAGTTCTTTGTCTTTGGATTTCATACGTCCTCCTCCTTTTCCTCGTCCTCTTCCTTTCATCTTTTCAGGTCAAGGACGTCTTTGCATCATTTCATTCTGGCTAGCAACAGGATTCTCTCTCTCTCTCTCTCTCTCTCTCTCTCTCTCTCTCTCTCTTTCAACAAGACATGTGCATATGAAAAGACAAGGAGGCTAAAGGTAAAGCTAGGTGTAATGCGGAGAGGCAGGAAGGTAAGCGGGATGGGGCAGGTGTGAGGTAGGTGAAAATATTATGGTGATAGGGGCACGTGAAGTGAGGCAGGTGGGATTGACCGGATCAGATGAGGCGGGGAGGAGTGAGGCAGGTAGGGTTAGGAAGATTGGGTGAGGCAGGTTGTGTGTGGGAGATAGGGTGAGGCAGGATGGATAGGCGGAGGGCAAGTAGGGTAAGGAAAAGAGGGAGGAAAGGGTGAGGTAGGGAGGAAGACGGAAGACGGCGTGAGGCAGGCTGAATGAGGCAGAAGTCAGGTAGTTGTGGCGTGAAGTAGGAGATGAAGCTCGTATAATGAGGTGAGGCAGGAGGAGGTAGGTCAAGTGAGGCAAGATCAGGTGAGGCAGGTGAAGCAAATCAAGTTGAGGCAGGGCCAGGTGAGGAAGATGAGGACACAGTTGCCTATCCCTTACAAGTGTCTCAACTGCTAGAGCGGAATTAGAGAGAGAGAGAGAGAGAGAGAGAGAGAGAGAGAGAGAGAGAGAGAGAGAGAGAGAGAGAATGAGAGAAAGAGAGAGAGGTAGAAGAGTGGTGTGTCTGAAGGGTGAGAGATGAAGGTTGCAGGTGAAGGAGACTGCAACACTGGATTCCCTTTCAACTTCAGAATAAACATTAACTCGACTGTTGCAAGGAAGCCTGTCTGATCTCTATGAACCTTTTATTCCGTTTTGTAATTCTTTTTGGCAACCTGTTAATCTATTTTGTAATTTTTCTTTTCGACCATTTATTTTGTTGTAATTTTTCTTGCAGCCTGTTATATTTTGTAATTTTTCCTTGCAACTCTTTATCTTTTTTGTGATTTTTCCGTGCAACATTTTAATTCGTTTCGTAATTTTTTTTTGCCGCCTTGTATATTTTTTGTATTTTTGTGCAACCTATAAATCTGATTCATAACATTTCCTTGCAACCATTTTATCAATTTCGTCACGTTTCCTTACAACCCTTTATCTCTTTGGTAATATTTCCTTGCATTTTTTTCTGTTTCGTAATTTTTCCATGCATCCTTTTTATGTGTCGTAATTTTTCTATGCATCCTTTTTGTGTTTTGAAATTTTTTCATGCATCCTTTTTTTTCGGTAATTTTTCCATGCATCCCTTTTATGTTTCGTAATTTTTCTATGCATCCTTTTTTTCGGTAATTTTTCCATGCATTCTTTTTCATGTGTCATAATTTTTCCTGCAATTCGACACCACTGTTGACCTCGACATGTTCATTTCGAGTCGCTCTTCACCTTCATTAAGCGACACTTTTATGTTGCATCAGGTTGCACATTATTGCATGAAGGTGATATGCAGTTGGTGAAGCAAGCGAAAAGTTTCATCTCGATTCGTTTGTTATTTTGATGTTTTCGATTTTTCAGCCACGTATATCGATTTTATTTCGTTTTTTTAGCCACGTATTTCGATTTTTCGGCCACGTATTTCGACTTTTCAACCACTTATTTCGATTTTTCAGCCACTTATTTCGATTTTTTAGCCACTTATTTCGATTTTTCAGCCTCGTATTTCGATTTTCAAGCCACGTATTTCGATTTTCGAGCCACGTATTTCGATTTTTCGGCCTCGTATTCACCAAACCTTAATTCTCTCAGTGTGATGATGTTCTGCTCGTTTATTCCAACTTGGCCCAAAATTGCCAACTCCCCATCTTGCACACGGAGCGGCAAAAATAGATTAACATTAGACTGTGGTGCTAATCACGAAGAAGTGTTATGGAGAGCATGTAGAACTGTAGCATTGTCGTTTTCTGCCACTGAGTTATGTGAGAGAATTTTCTGTCTGTCTATCTGTCTGTCTCTGTCTCTCTCTCTCTCTCTCTCTCTCTCTCTCTCTCTCTCTCTCTCTCTCTCTCTCTCTCTCTCTCCCTTTCTCTCTCATTGCCTGTGGCTCCTGAACAAAATCTTATTAAAGTAAGATGGGGCCAACAAAGTGACTCCCACGCCACAACACTCTTCCTTTTAACAACAGAGCTAAGAAGGAGAGAAGAAGGGGGAGAGGAAAATGTAAGGGAAAAGAGGAAGGGAGGGAGGAAAATGTAGGGAAAAGAGGAAGAGAGGAAGGAAATTGTAGGGAAAGAGAAGGAGAGGAAGGAAAATATAGTAAAAAAAAGAGGAAGAGAGGAAGGAAAAGGTAGGATAAAAAGAGAAAGAGAGGAAGGAAGATGCTGGGAAAAAGAGGACGAGAGGAAGGAAAATGTAGGAAAAAGAGAGAGAGAGAGAGAGAGAGAGGAAGATGCTGGGGAAAAGAGGAAGAGAGGACGGAAAATGTAGGGAAGAAAGACAAGAGGGGAATGGAAAATACTGAGGAAAAGAGGAATGAAAATGTTGAGGAAGAGAGGAAGAGAGGAATGGTAGGAAAAAGTGGAAGAGAGGAAGGAAATTTTTGGTAAAAAGAGGAAGAGAGGGAGGAAAATGTTGAAGAAAAGAGGACGGAGGGGAATGGAGGAAGGTGGAAAGGAAAATGTAAGAAAAAACGGGAAACAGAGGAAAAGTGAAAGAGGGTAAGTAGGGGAGAGGAAAGGTAGGCAGGAAGAAAGAATTAAATTACGAGAGAGAGAGAGAGGTTTAATAAGCCAGAAAGGGCCCTCGCAGTGACTCCTACGCCCCATTTTTTTCCCGGTAGTACTAAGGCTAAGCAGTAAAGGAGAAGAGAGGGAGGAAAAAAAATGTGAGGAAAAGAGGGAGAGAGAGCAAGGAAAAGGAAGGAAAATACAGACCAAAGGGAGGACGAAGGAGGTAGGAGATTTGTAAGACATGTGAAGAGAAAAAAAAAAGACAAAAAGAAGACAAGAGAGAAAGGAAAGGAAGAGTTAGGGAGGAAGTGAAAGAGAAGAAAATAAAATAAAAATGCAGGTAAAAAAGAATGACAGGATAAGAAAAAGAAGGGAGGGAAGAGGAAAGGTTGATAAGGAAACAAGGAAAGAAAGGAGAGGACAAAGGAAGAAAAAAAATAAGAAAAATAAAGGAAGCAGGAGTTAGCCAGATAGTAACCCCGAGTCCATCCCTTCGCCAAATCTATCGTCAGAATAATTTATCTAAGAAAAGAAGAGAGGAAAGGGAGAAGGGAAGAAAGGGAAATAGAGAGAGAGAGAGAGAGAGAGAGAGAGAGAGAGACTGTGCAGAAGAAGAAAAAGGAATTGGAACAGCGAGGAGAAAGTCGGGAGAAAGAGATGAAAGAGTGGGAGAAAATAGAAGGAGAAAAGGGAAATTGGAGAGGAATTGTAAGCTGGGATGTGGTAGAAAGAAGAAGGAAATAAGCACAATGGGAAATAGAGTACAGTAGAAAAGAAAAAGAAGGGAGGGGACGGGAGGAAAGAAAAAAAGTGTAAGGAAAATGTAGGGAGAGAAAAAAGATAAAGGAAAGAAAGGATTTGGAGGAAAGGTAAGAAATAAGGTAAATAAATCAGGGAAGAATTAGGCAGAAGATAACCCTTAGACCTTCCCTTTGCCAAAGTATTTTTCTTAATTACTCTACCGGGCTAAGAGGAAGAAAAGGAAGAAGAAAGAGAGCAGGAGAGGAAGAAAAGAAAGAAAGAAGGATGTGAGAAAGAAAAGTGATAGAGGAAGAAGGGGCGGGAAATAAAACACCGAGTATGAAAATAAAATGTAGTAAGAAGGAGGAAGTGAGAGAGAAGAGAATTATGTGAGAGAAAAGAGATTAAGAAGAGGAAAAAGTTAAGTCGCTTTGAGACGGGAGGTTAAGAGGAGAATGAAAATGTGGGAAGAAAAACTGGGTGACGTGGAGAGAGAGAGAGAGAGAGAGAGAGAGAGAGAGAGAGAGAGAAATGTGTTAGGATCCCCAGAGTGACTTGGAGACGTTCCCTTCCGTACAGCACTTTTCCTATTAATTATCTTGTTTAAGGGCGAAGAAGGGAGAGGAGGGGAAAGAGATGACAAGGAAAAAAGAGTGGAGAGAAGAGGAGTGGAGAAGAGAGGAAAGGAGAGGGGAGGAAAGAGAGGCGAAGAGATGAAAGGAGAGGGAAGGAAAGAGAGGCGAAGAGAGGAGAGGAGAGGAAAGTGTAGGAAGGAAGGAGAGACGAAGGATAGTGTCAGAAAAGTGAAAAAAGGAGTAAGAGACAGGAGAATAAGGAAAATGGAGAGAGAGAGAGAGAGAGAGAGAGAGAGAGAGAGAGATTAATGCTCTACCTTAATAGCACCTATGCAGTTGATGGCCATTAATCCTAAGTCATTTTCTTTTATTATTAATCCCTTGAATCCAGTGCTGTGTTCAACTGCTTTATTGTTGTTGCATCCAGACGATTTTAGTCAGATTTAGGGTTACCTATGCTGAGTTAATATTATTATTATTGTTATTATTATTTTTATTATTATTATTATATTAGTAGTAGTAGTAGTAGTATTAGCAGTAGTAGAAGCAGTACCCGGTAGTAATAGTTGTAGTTGAAGTAATAGTTGATGTTGTTTTAGTAGTAGGAATGGTAGTAGCAGCAGCAGTAGTAGTAGTAGTAGTAAGTAGTAGTAGTCGTTGTTGTTGTTGTCGTCATCCCAAGTTCATCTACACGTGAACCCAGTGGACCGCAGGAAACTAAACTCTGCATTCGGCCATCATTCTTTCGGGAGGTTGTGGGAGAGGGGAAGGATGAGGGACGTGAATCTAGGCAGGTCCTCCTTCCGGGTGCATCGGCGCCACCGCGGGAAGGCGTCTCTCTCCAGCACTTTAATCTCTCTTCAGGTCGAAAAGTGTCTTCATAGTTGAAGAAAATTGTCTAGAGATGGCGGGGAAATAAATGAAAAAAAAAAAAATGTCTTAGAATTGAAGGGGTTGACCGGGACGACATCACCACCAAATATTGCTTTGCCTGATCCGATCTAGGGGGAATAGAAATGCGAGAGAATAAATGGAGGGAAGGGAGGAAACGGTAGGGGAAAAATAGGGGACAGGAAGGGAGGAGGGAGAAAAATGGTAAACGAATTGAAGGGCGGAAGGAAGGAAGGTAGGGTGAAATTCGAGAAAGGGCATTTGTTTAGTTTTTATTTATCTGTCCATATTTATACAGAAGAACCATTTATTTATGTATTACTGTATTTAGAGATAACGGAGACCTACTGTTTTTTATAAGCTGTATTAATTAAACATGTAGCTAATATAAACACACCTGGATATTATATTAATTTTAACTGGGTAATTTTCTCAGACAAGACATTTCCCAGGATCCAAAGGAAAAAAAATCACTCTAGCTTAATTGATGTAATGTAGTACTGCTTTTTATATTTACAAACATTAGGTTAATTAGATAAGCAGTTCTTGTCATGATTTGCCCTCCAGCCGTGGTTGCTAAGTGTAGGAATGTGTCAAGAGAAGATGTACCCGGTTGAAGGTCACTATTATTATTATTATTATTATTATTATTATTATTATTGGTGTAACCTCCTGCTCCTAATTTCCCTCAAAATTAGGAAGTGATTGCTTGTTCAGTGGTAAAAGATTTGTATATTTCCTACTCGTTATGATCTTTCACCACCATATGTTCACCTCACCCTAGCCCAGTTCCTTGCAATACCATCAAAGGGGTGCGTAGGAGCCGGAAACAAAGATGAATAAGTAAATAAATAAACACACACACACACACACACACACACACACGAATTCCATCATCATGCCAATTTCATCAGTGCCTAATGAAACAGGACGTAAATATTCACTGACTCACCTTCCATCCCATGTAAATTAATATTCCTAGGGTGAAATATTATGGAATTAGTTTTACACATGGATGACACGAATACGAAAGCACAGGGAGGGAGTTCCATCAAGTATATTAGCACTTTTCGTTACAGTTACTTTGTTTAATGTGACGCATGATTTTGTTTATACTTAGAGAGAGAGAGAGAGAGAGAGAGAGAGAGAGAGAGAGAGAGAGAGAGAGAGAGAAGGGGGGAAAATGGCGGTCAGAGATTTAACCATTCCCTCTTTGCCCCCACCCCCACCCCCCACCCCCAAAAATGAAGGAGGCTAACCCCTTCAGTCCGTTGACGCGTTTTTCCTCCCTTTTTACCTTTCCCGAATATTTCTTTTTTTCGTCTAGGGATACACTTTAGAACTGGAGGTGGGAAGGTCCTCGTTGAAGTTCTCACAACTAGAGGTACTTTCCACGTTGAATAAAATCGTCTGGAGACAGTATGAATAAAAAAATATATATATCTGATGGGGTAAAAGGAGCTCATATTTACATCTTAATCCATACCATTTTTTTTTTTTTTTAATAACTATGCCTTTTTTTGCTCTAACTTGGCCAAAAATTGCCATCTCCATCTTGAATGCTGAGCTGTAATGAGAGATAAACATTAAAAGGTGTTGCTAGTCAGGAAGAAGTGCCATGGAAACAATGTAGATCCATAGCGCTGGTTTTTTTCTGCAACTGAGCTACATTAAATATTCTGCAAAATGAGGGACATCTGGGCCAAATTAGAGTGAAAGGAGTGTAGTTTCCGTTCACTTATCAAATTATGAACCAGTTTATCTTTGCATTTACCGATATCTAATTCACAAGCGATTGAACGCAAAATATTCGTCACGCCCTTTCCTATAAACTAACGGTATTTTGTCTTAACCTAGAGTGCGGGATTTGTAGCTGTAAAGATGTGACTGGGATTTATAGCTGTAAAGATGTAACTGGGATTTATGGCTGTAAAGATGTGACTGTGGGATTTATAGCTCAAAGATGTGACTTTAGAATTTATAGCTGTAAAGATATGACTGTGGGATTTGTAGCTCTAAAGATGTGACAATGGGATTTATAGTAATAAAGATGTGAGCGTGAGATTTATAGCTGTAAAGATGTAATTGTGGGATTTATTACGCTAAGGACGTGAGTACAGGTAAGAAATAATGTGAGGTAAAGAGGCTTCTCCTTTTCTTAATATATTCTTCTGGAGATAGTCAAGTTCAATTCTGCCAAATCTCTTCAATCACGAAAGTTTTGATAGAGAGATTATTCGTTGTGACGGTATTGATAATCGATTCCATTGTCTGTTGCCGAAGAACTTATAATTCGGTCCCTGTATTATCGGTAGTAATACAGAATGCACGAAAACAATAGCAAAATATTAGGGCTTAATTCTCGGAGGTTAAGGAAGCTCCCTAACACCTCTCTCTGAGCGATTTTATCTTGAATATTGCGCCTCACTGTTATCATGCTACTTGTTTGTTTTAATATGGACCAAGATTGCATGAATAACATAACAGAATATTAACGTGTCATATGCAGCATGAAACCGGTAAGGAAAAGGTGTCAGATGTAAGAGAATATTAAGGTGTCATGTGCAAAAACAAATTGGTAAGGAAGAGATGTCAAGTATAAGAAAATATTAACGTGTCATATGCAAAAATAAATCTGTAAGGAAAAGGTGTCAGATATAAGAGAATATTAAGGTGTCATATGCAAAAATAAATTGGTAAGGAAGAGGTGTCAGGTATAAGAAAATATTAACGTGTCATATGCAAAAATAAATCGGTAAGGAAAAGGTGTCAGATATAAGAGCTTATTAACGTGCCATATGCAAAAATAAATCGGTAAGGAAAAGATGTCAGGTTTCCTCCGTAACTGACGAGAATACGCCACACAGGACACAAGCCCCTGTTCTGTCTTACCTCCAACAAGCGGCCTAGGAAGTTATGGCGGAAGGTAACAAACTGTGGAGGCGGTATGCGCAAGTTACAACGCCTCAGAGTTTACCTGTGTTAGGATCCAGGTGTGGGGATGGGTGATTGTTTTAAAGGTGAAGGTCTAGGCTGAGAGAATGGTAATATATTAAGTTCATTGATGGAAAGGATGATTTATGAATTTCTTTTAGCCCCCTCATGGTCATGACAAATCTAGCTGCAAAATACGGGCGATCTTAAGGCAAGTGAGTCACAGGAGCCTAAGGGTGCAACAGGAAATTGGTTAGCTATTCGCGGGGTTTTAAGGAAAGGGAGTGAAGTAATATTGGGATGTATTTAGGTAATAAGCCAGTTAGTTACTACCCATCCCTTTGGCATAGCTATAGGATTCTGTGAAAGGCTAATGATGAAGATTGGGAGGAAAATGTCACTGAAGAGAATTGGGTGGAAATAATGGGTTCTAGCTAGGTGATTTATTGAGATAATGGTGTTTCATGGATTTTGGTTACTACACGTCCAACTAACGTATAGGTTATTGTGAGAGGATAAAAAAGGCAGAGCAGATACATTTAATTGCTTGGGCTAAGTTCATTAATGGTTATTTGGTAATGGAAAGGTCACAGTTAATGATATATCGGGCAGTCAATAAAATTAGAATATTCCCCACCTTCTTTATTTATTTGTCTGTGTGTCTCCCTACCTACTTATCAGTCAGTCAATCTGCTTGTCTATCTTTATGTTCATCCTTCCATCTGTGTGCATGTTCATCCTTCCAGTTATTTGCTGTCTGTATCTAGCCCTCTGCCTATCTGTCCATCTGTGTCTATCCATCTATCTTCTTATCCATCCATCCATTTATCCATCCATCTACCTTTCAATATTTGTCTGTCAGTCTACCTTCCTACCTACTACCTACCTACCTGCCTACCTGTCAACTTATCTTCCTACTTACCTATCTATATATCTGTTTTATTTATTCGAGTTTCTGTTTAAATGACCTCACTCTACCCCTGCCTTGCACCATTTCGGGAATTATGGTGTAGGAATGGTGAAATTTATGCCTTGCTGAGTTCGATATCATTTTTGCTAATTGTGTGCTATGTTGGTGCTAGTGTGTGTGTGTGTGTGTGTGTGTGTGTGTGTGTGTGTGTGTGTGTGTGTGTGTGTTTATTTATCTTTCTAATAAACTTGAATTTGTATCAGTAACATGCAAGAGGATACTGAAGTGTAACGTGCAGAATAAATCTCTAGGGGTAAAGCGTTACGAAATCACCAACCCACCTAGAATTCGAGCCTCTGTTTCGACTCTGTTCCGAAACGGTGTAAAGGGACTATTGGCCTCATGGGATTGCCCTGTGCCCGAGATTGCCTTGTGGGCCGAATCCGCCTTCAGGAGATAAGCAGAGAATATGAGAGATCTGCTTTCATGAATATCCCTTTAGGCAAGAGAGGGGGAAGGGAAGGGAGTCACATATATTTTGGCTACCATTATTATTATTAGTATTAGTATTAGTATTTGACTCTCTATGATATTATACGAACTTTGTGTATCTGCTTTAGTGAGTGGGATTTCGTATTTGATTTGGCTACCAGGAGATTATTGTAATTATTTTTTTTAGCTGATACTTGGCAGTGATATGCTGACATTGTAAATACCTGTCAGTGAGAGGGGTGGGTCTGTTTTAATTGGCTACAAGGAGACTGTCTTCAGCTTAACACTTTGGCAGCGATATAGGGATTTTCCTTTTTATTCCGCAGATTATATCTGCTTCAGCATAAACAATCAGACAAAGAAGCTAAGAACCTCTGTTTAAGGTATAAATGAAACCATGGATAATGACGGACAGAGGAGCAAGGAATCTATAGTTCAAAGCTGTATAAGTCGTCGTATACAAGCAGACATACAGGCAAAGACGCCAGAGACTCTGTATTTGAGAGCTGAATAGCAAACACAGATAGACCCGGAAATATATCAAGGTCCAGTGACAGAAGAGCCAGGAGATCAGTTTGAGATATGGATTTTTCCATAGTGATGAACAGACAAACCAAGGATCTCGGTTGAAAAGCTGAAACGATTTTGGAGTTGTTACAGATAGATTGCGAAGCCAGGAAATCTATCGAAACGCGTAATAAATATTTATATAGTGAGAGACAGACTGACACACTGACCAGGGAATAAATCTAGGCAGGTAGAGAAGCTAAGAATCAGCATCCAAAATCTGAGTAAATATACATTCACTTCCAGCCACCCACCCACACAGCCAGCAGGACAGACAGACAGAGGCGAGGAATTCTCAGTCTTCACTCCACCAATTATAACTTGGGCCGGCCAGCGACTTAGGCAACTCCTCTACGCATGAATTCGGTGGGTCCGTATCACGTCAGGGGCGCGAGTTCGAAGCTCTAGAGGTATCGTGGTCCAAGCGGCATGTGAGCAAGAAAAATAAAGCTTGCGGAAGGTAGGATGTAAAAAGAAGAGGAGGGCTGCACGAAGATCATTGAAGCACATGAGTTCATTGGGTCTGATTCACTTCAAGGGCGCGGATTCGAAGCTCCGAGAGGGTATGATGGCCAAAGCAGTATTTGAGCAAGAAAAATGCTGCCTGTGGAAAGTTGAAAGTAAAAGAGGGCTTAAAGATCAGTAAGGCACATGAATTCATTGGATTTGATTCACTTCATGGGCGGGGGTTTGAAGCTCCGAGAGGGTGTTGTGGTTGGAGCAGTCGTGAGTAGGAAAAATATTGCTTTAGGAGGGTAGGGTGTGTGGTGGAGAGGGAGGTCTTCACGTGGTGGCACTTATATAACTGAGCGTTCCCCTGCCCGGTTGTGCAAACGTCCATCATCTCCCTTCCAGTCCCCCAAATGAGGATGGTGGACAACAAAAGGGCATCTTCTGCCTGCAGTTCACTGGGTTCATTTTCAGTTAAGCTTGGGGTTGTAGCTACGATTGCTACTACTACTACTACTACGACGACGACGACAACGACTAATACAACTACAATGACTACGACTACTACAACTATGACTTCTATGACTATGACTAGCGTACTACTACTACTACAACTACTACTACGAATATTAAAGTGCGGTAAGAAGAGGGATTACCTCAATGCTTATCGACAGCAGAGGGAGTCATTTAAGCAGAATTATGAACCATTATTCTAATTCCCAGTGTTCCCTCAGAATACGACACGCAGCTCTCGCACTTATATCAAGGTCCGCAATTATACAGCCGGGATGGTCTGAACAGTTGTGAGCGAAAATATTTTGCTCACTTCGGTAAGATTTTTAGCCTAACTTTGCTCTGTGTGTGTGTGTGTGTGTGTGTGTGTGGAGAGAGAGAGAGAGAGAGAGAGAGAGAGAGAGGGAGAGAGAATTTTTTTGAATGCGGAGGGCTGGGTGTTGCAAGGCCTGATTGCTCACTTCTGTAATTTTTTCGTTAAGTTTGCTCTCTCTCTCTCTCTCTCTCTCTCTCTCTCTCTCTCTCTCTCTCTCTCTCTCTCCAACCAATTTTTTTTCACCAGATAGAATTTCTCATGAAGGAATCACTTTGAGGAAGGTTATCTCTCCCCCGCTGTCCAGTTCGATTTTTTTTTTCCCTTGGCCTCAGTGGAAGCGCCTGGAGATAGCAAGGATAAAATAAGTCGTTGGTTGGAAGGAGTTAAGATCCATTCCTCATATAATTCTCAAATCCAGTCCGAAATTTACATCTTTGAATCAACATTATGGTCATATCCAAACATAAAATTTAGTACTTCTCTTCTGTGACATTTTCTTGTACTTTTTCCAAGCTGTCTTTAGATTTTATTTTGATTACGGGATATTTTTTTAATTGGCGGGGTCAGGAGAGGGCATGAAAGTGGGATGCTTGGGAAGGGAAGGAGAGGGAGACCGAGAAGGAGGAGAAATACGGTGTGAGAGTACGTAAGGGAGGGTGGTGTGTCCTGTGCAGATGGGATCGTTACTGGATAGGGACAGAGACGCCTGGAGGTCCATTTGTCGAAGCCACCCCTTACAGGATGCGGCGTCATGTTGTGGATGGGTAGACAGACTTAATTCTTTCTTGCAAGATGATTAATTGTGAAGTAATAGGCCCATATTTAGATAAATTAATGTTTTATTATTTTCACCATTGCTATTTCCATTTTATCACAATATTATGGCTATTATTGTTGTTGTTGTTATTATTATTATTAGTAGTAGTAATAGTAATGGTAACACCACACTGAGCAACTTTCCGTATAGGCTAAGGGTGAAGCTCTTCCATTTGATTAATTCAGAGGCATCTTAGCACATCTTTCTAAGCGATTTGTTATACTTATTACACTCCGACATTCTCTTGCTCGTTACTTATATCGTGCTCATATGACTGTTTATCAATAATATACAAGAGAGTACTGAGGTGTAATGTGCCAAATAAATCGCTTAGGAAGAGGTTTTACGAAATTCCAGTCACATAGAATACGACTACAGTATAATTATTTCCATATCTCACTCATTACAATAAAAAATAAAATAAAATCTCCGCCATGCAGGAAACTCTATATCACACACATTCTCTCCACAGTTTTCGTTTCATCTCAGTCTCTGATGATCTCGCCGTTGCCATGGAAACCCAGCCACTCAAGACGCCTCAGCATTTCCCGGTGTCTTCACAGGTAATGAATAACCCTTGCCAACATAAACAACCCCTTCTGCCCGGAGACGTCTTTTTTATTCTATTCTTACGACCTCCAGACGATTTTTATTAAGCTTAGGGGAGACTTTGAAAATATATATTGCACAGTACACATCAACAATACCTTAACTAAGAATAAATAAATAAATTATTACAAGTGGCACTCTAGAATAAGATTTTTCGGGGGAAGGGAGGGAGGTTGCCAGGTATTCGGAAGGACGTGTTTGTATTTTCTTCTTCCTCTTGGTGAAAATTTTGAGCAGAATAGTCGCCACACTTGTATTGCCCAACCAGCAACGCTGATCTTCACAAGGAGTATTACCATCATTCTGCCCCACCGCCACCCACGACCGTCCCAGCCCGTCCTGCTAACTCCTCTCCACCCACCCACCCATTCAACCCATCCCACCCTCCCACCCACCCAATTCCCCCCACCCACCACCCACCATCCTCCCAGCTCATCCCGCTAGCTCCTCTCCAACCATCCCACCTGCCCACCACACCCCACCTCAACCCTCCCATTATTTCTTAAATGTGGTGAGTGTGTAGGTGATTGTCCTTGCCTTCCCCGTCCCTCCTTTTTACAGTTCGCCTGTCCTAACCTGGCGCTAGATAGGTAGATAGATGGATAGACTGGTAGATAGAGATTTTTTTCATTTCAACATATTTTCCTTGTGGCAAAATAGGCTTTAGTGCGGTTCTACTTCCTTTCCATGGCACTTCTTCGTGACTAGGGTGGTATTCTAATGTAAATCTACTGTTACGGCTCAGCATTCAAGGTGGAGGGATGGCAGTTTGAGGTCAGGTTAAATTGGACAGAGTATAGTTCTGAAGGACCTGAACCACTATATCTCAAAACCACTAAACCATTACGGATATAGATAGATAGATAGATAGATAGATAGACAGACAGACAGACATACAGACATATAGACCGACTGACTGAGATGGGTGGATTGATAAATAAATAGACAGATAGATAGATATACAGATAGATTGATCAATAGAGGTGGATGGATGGATCAATAGAAGGGTAGATACATACATACACACACACACACACACACACACACACACACACACACACACACACACACATTACATACATACACAGGGAGAGTTGGATGGACAGGCAAACAGATAATTAAATATATACATAGACATAGATTATTTACAATACACTTCCACAGAAATTATGATTGTATTTATATTGACCTAAACCCTCCCGATTAATTTACATGACCCCAACAGAGCCCCGTTATAACTTCAAGACCTATGTGTCGTCCTGCGCTGGGTGAAATCGTCTCTAAACAGTAATAATGAAACGATAATGAAGTCACCAGGATGAAGGGGACGTAGACAATAGAATTACCGAGAGCATATCAACAGAAATTTGGTTACAGGTTTTAGGTGGGATGAAAGAGAACAAACTGAGTGATGAAACACACACACACACACACACACACACACACACACACACACACAAAGCTCATCACAGCACCTGGCATCTAGTTAGCAAACCTGATCATGGCTTGTTAATCTCTGCAGTAAGGCGGCGTCTACTGAGCTTAATTTCTTCCTGTTACCAGTCGATTTCCCTCAACATAAAGTATATAATAGCGTAGGGTATAATTAAGGATATATGAAATCCCCACAGGTCGAAAAATATCTCCTGAGTTGAATAAAATCGTCTGGAAATGACAAGGTTAATATATACAGGGTAGTTCATATATAACGCCTCTCGTCCACGTCGTTGGTCAGGTTTTCATATATTTAAGGGAGGACTTGTTTGCTTTTTACTCTAACTTGGCCAAAGATTGCAGTCTTTCCATCTTGAATGCAGAGTTGTTATAATATTTTAACATCCGAAGATGGTGCTTGTCATGAAGTAGTGCTAGAAAAAGAAGGTAGAGACAGCCTTGTCTGTGTCTGCCACAAAATTATGTGAAATAAACTGCAAAAGGACGAAAATCTGGCCCAAGTTAGAGTAGAATCGGTGTAGTTGCCATCATCACTATTTACCTAGCACTGTATGTTTATTTCTTGTCTGCGTCATATTAACGCACCCACTGCCACGCGTACGCCCATATCAGCAGACTGAGCCGTTACTGTTACACATAAGATAGTGCCGGATGATTTTCTAGTGGAGCGCTATTTTTGGACCACCTTGTTGCCGTCTGGAAGGTCGCTCCACATTTTATGCGGACCATGAAAACTCTTACACGGGAATCTGAAAGTTTGTTGGGTTCAGAAGATCACATTACTGGGTCTCTGAAGTTATTGCTCACTGTTTCGTAATTTATCATAAAGAAGTGGGTTTATTTAAGTGTCCACAATAGTACATGCCGTCCTCTTCGTAAACCTGTCTGTTTTTGAAGTTTCTCCTATAAAGTTAGTAAAGCTGTCTGGTAGTAGCACAAACGCAGTAAAAAAAAAGAAAAAAAAAAAGATGATAAGCAAGGGTTCATCTAGGCCGAAATCGTGAGGGAAATAACATCACAGTCCCTTCAGAATTGCGCCAAACTATGCAAACAGTGCGGGTAACTTCCTCTTGTTATTGTATTACTCTCCCATGAATTACCACCTCTCCATCTAGAATTCCGAGCTGTGACAAGAGATTAACTTTGCAATATGGTGCTAGCAATGAAGAAGCGATATGGAGAACAGAGAGAGGAAAAAATAGCCAATTTTTTTTTACTTTATGTGACTTTAGATATGCGAACACTTTCCTCAGCTTTCATTAACAGTTTTCCTGCCAGTCAAACAGCATCATTTTTTTCATCTGTTCAGACATTTTGCTGATTTAGGCTGCAGGTCAGAATTGCCAAGGTCAGCGGATGCAGCGGTGGGGCCTCCCGGCAATTACCGCACCGTCAGTAATGAATCCAGGAAGCCCAGTGGAGCAGGGTGGAAAAGGCCCTTCTGTCTGGCATCAGCAAAGCCTGGTATCTGGTCTAAACACAGCATTGTTTCAAGTCAACAAAGATACTAGAATTGGGTCTCGGCTAAGTAGTGTATCTGGGTAATAAAAAAGCTAACTTGTCTCACTAAAGCCTGACATCATGTTCGAAGTTAGCCTGGGATGTGATTTCATAAATACTACTATCTAGCAATAAATAGCTCAGACTCTGGTTTCTACGACCTTATAATAGCTCAGGCTCTGTTTCTGCGACATTATATTTGGTCTGTAAAGCCCTAAACAAATCCTGGTACTTATTCTAAACAAAGCCAGTATCTAGTCTTAACAAAGCCTAGTATCTGTTCTAAGCTATCTATCTATATACCTAGGCTGCTTCCCCCAAGGAAAGGGAGGTAGCCGAGACAGGACGACACACTCTCCATTTACTCATCCATTTAAACACATTCATTCACATCTTAGCCCCAAAGGGGAGAACGGACAGATCCTCACCGCACCACACCGCACAAGGGTCAACTGCGCAATGCAATCAGTGACATCCGCAGCAGGGCCCGACAGCAGAGCTGGTTTACCCCTGCCACATCATAACATACCCATCCCCTTACCCGCACCTGACCTGACTAGCTGATCAGACCAAATGCGGGAGAATATCCCCTCAGGGCTGCGTCATCACTTATTTATTCACAATTTCTCTCCATTTATTTCTGTCACGCACAGCCACTCTTCCTTGCTCGACAGACATCCCTCTCGCATCCAGCGCTCTCTTCACACTATCCATCCATCCTATTCGTGGTCTTCCTCTCAGCCTTACACCTCTCACATCAGATCTAGTTATCTTTTTCACCAATCGCTCATTATCCATTCTCTCCATATGCCCAAACCATCGCAACACCCTCTGCTCAACTCTACCAGCCATCTCCTGAACAACTCCAGTTCTCCTTCGCACTTCATCATTTCGCACCCGATCCATACGCGTCACTCCACACATACTCCTCAGACACCTCATCTCCATTACATTCAAACTTTTCCTCTCTGCGACACCCATATTCCATGTTTCAGCCCCATATAATGCAGTCGGTACCACAACACCCTCATACAGCCTTCTCTTTACATCCATTCTAAGCGAACGACATTTAAACACTTTTTTCATTCCTCCCAGCACCTTTCCTACTTCATTTATTCTAAACTTCACTTCTGCATCTATTCTTCCATCCACAGCAACATGTGACCCTAGATATTTAAAACAATCTACCTCCTCAAGCAACTCACCATTCAAAACTATATTCATCCCCCTACCATCTATCAACCTCGTACACTTCATCACTTTACTCTTATTCTCATTTACTTTCAAATTCCTCCTTTCACACACCCTTCCAAACTCCTCTACCAACTGTCTGAATCTCTCCTCTGAATCAGTCACCAGTGCAGTATCATCTGCAAACAGCAGCTGCTTCAAATCACGCCACAGCTATGTCTGGTATCCGGCCTAACCAAAGTCTAATGTCTGTACTTTAACATTTCCATATTATAACATTGCCTAATATGCAGGTTAATTATTTTTTTTAATGTACTTGCAATAACTTAAATAGCGCCTTTCTAATCACGGCCTGCCTTCCTACCCCATGTCTGCTTTTGGCCATTACCTTTACTGCAGTGGAAACAGGCTCTATTTATAATCCTTTTTGATTATTAAATTGCTATCTTGATTTATTAGCTCCGCATTTGTCTCTGTCGTAGCCCTGGTGCAGTCGAGACCACTGACGTCGGTGCAGTGTTACGTTTCACACACACACACACACACACACACACACACACATTCTTCCGAGAAAAATGTGGCAGTATATCAACAAGTTTCAGACACCGCGCAGGTTAAGTTTACGCCAGTCGGAAGTGTGTGTGTGTGTGTGTGTGTGTGTGTTTTTCATAATGTTCCTAATCTTGATGTACACTAATATGCCTCCCCTCTTTTGTTCCTCAAAGAATTTTTACTAAGCTGGGTTTTCTTTTACTTGTGATATAAAATGAAGCTTGGGGATTTGAGGTGGTAAATGTAGACTGAGAGAGAGAGAGAGAGAGAGAGAGAGAGAGAGAGAGAGAGAGAGAGAGAGAGCTGGGGATCGGGGAAGGAAGGAAGCAAGAGGGAAGAGCTGAAGTAACATCAACACATATTTCACGTGTCATCATTATTTCTCATATTCTGTTCCTATTTCAGAATCCACGTTACGAAATCATGCATCGCCAACAAACAGGGAGGTAAGGAAGAAAAGAGAAAGGAGGTAAGATTGAGGGAGGGAGGAGGGAAGTAGGGAGAAATCACTGGGAGGGAGGGAGGGAGGAAGGGAGAGGAGTGGTGTAACTTCAGCAGCCCGAGCATCGAGTCTCACCACGTTTCACCAATCTTCGTTGTTTCACTGTATTTGCCTTGGATTTTCGTGATGCATATTTTTAACTAAAACAAAATTCAAGTTACAAAAGCATACATGGCCGAGAGAGAGAGAGAGAGAGAGAGAGAGAGAGAGAGAGAGAGAAGGGGGGGGGGGGGAGAGAAGGAAAACGGGAGAAATAGCTTACATCATCAGCCAATCAAGCACCGAGTTTTGGTCACATGTTAACCAGCCAATCAGCACGAATTATCCTCCTTAGGGACTCGAGTGAGCACATGGTCATAGTGGCGTTGAGGTGTTCTTGAACCTGCTCTTCAATATCAACCATTTTAATCAAGCCTAGGTAAGATTGTGTTGTTTTTTGTTAATGCAATGTAAAGGGAAGTATCTGTAGAAAAGGATTGGGTGTGTCTTTAAAGTGTCATGTAGTAAATGCACGACGTCTGATAGGTTTAAATGGCACCTGGCATTTAAACGATGCTGCCACTCGTATGTAGGGTTTCCGACATACTAAAGCTAGGTAAGATTGATATTTTGCTGTATATATTCTGATTTGGACGAAGTGCAGAAAGTGTTTGTATATGTTTTAATGCAGAATGGTGGAAGTGCATAACGTAAGATAGGTTAAGAGGGTAGCGGGGTATTTAAACGATGCTGCTCTTGTTACGACGGGATGAAGTTTGTTTACCAGTCAGTCTCTGCATACGGCACGTCGGTATTCTCTTGCACTTAATGCAAATTATGCCGCTTTTGCAGTGATTTAGCAGACTTGCAAGAAATTATTGAGGTTTAATATGCGAAAATAAATCTGGGTAAAATATTCTAGAAGCCTCTTAACCTGACGAAAATAGACTTGCATTGTTACCAAAACTCCTTCAACGCGAGGATATATTTTGCATTTTATTCACGCTGCCACCAGGGAACACTGCTTAACTTGAGATACCTTTCATGTGAGTTTTGTGGAGACAGTTCTTTGACGCATTTATTTTATTCAGCTAAATAGTCGTGTCTTATCGTCTTAAGGTTAAAAAAAGTTTTTCAATTCTATCAGTCTGATGGCATATTCTCTGTTTTATTCTTGCTTCCCCCATACTATTTTCTTCAGCTTAAGAAAGATCCCGTACTGTCAGAGTTGCTGTATCTCACACCCTTTCAGTTTGAAAAGCATCACCTGAGATAAGTGAAACTAAAATTAGCATGGACTAAAAAAAAAAAAAAAAGTCAACTGGGTGAAGGAGTTAAGATCCACCATAAAAATGCAAATGACAATTTGAGCCTGGGGACGCTCTTTTTTTATTTTGTTTTTGCCATCTCCAGACGAATTTATTTTTAGCAAAGGGGAGACTCGCGAACTGAAGTGTTTAGATACAGTTATATATTCATGCAGTATGCGGCACCTGTCTCCAGTTGAATTAAATGGTCTTGTGCCAAGAAGAATAAACAGAGAAAGACGTCAAGCGAATTCTAGGGGTTAATGATTATTCATGTTCTTGCTGTTGTTGTATCGCAGGTTGACCTGAAACATGAACTCTGAACTGCAGGCTGAAATTTCCTCCCCCTTGCATTCCGCCGGCCACTTTTCGGGAGTAGGGAGGGAGGTGAGGGACGTCTGTGTAACCCGGGCTGTTGAACCCAGTCATATCGGTGCCACCACGTGAAGGCAGTCCTGTCGGGTACTAGTCTTTTGATATGCGTTAATAATCCTCACTTTGGGGATATTTTATACTTAACCACGTCAGGACGGGAACGTCAATTTGGTTTTATTATTGCTATATTCTGGGGGCTTTACTGGGGATAAACTTAACAAACAAGAAGCTGTGCCAGGTCACAGCAAACCCGTCCCCGGTAGTCATTTTAGTTCTGACATATAAACACAACAGGATATCTGGTTAAAGATGTCACATATCAAATTTGGAGTAAGTCGAGTGAAAACTGATGATTTTATGCCCATTTGAAATTTTATGCCCGACGCACCTGACATTGACCTCCCTGCGGCCAGCTGGGGGGTAACCCCCTCTGATATAGTGAGGCATGTTATAGGACGCAGATTTGAAAGATGCACCTTTAAGTTCTTGATTCATGTCGATATGACGAATTTGAAAGGAGTTATGGCGAAAGACGATTTTTTTTTTTTTTTTACATTTTTTGGGCTTAGAGCCTAGGCTTTGACCCAGTTTGGGCCAAAATGTAATCATGTGATCAGAGGGTCACTGCCCATCATACCTGTAATTTTAGTTAAAATCGCACTGGTAGTTTTCGCGTAAAGTTAGCAGACACACACACACACACACACACACACACACACACACACACACACACACACACACACACACACACACCAAATCGAGCGAAAACAATACCCGTAGGAGGGTATCATGACAGCTTTCATTAATCCCTTCACAGTTAAGTCTGTCCAAAGCTGAAAAAAATCGTCTGGTGGTAGCTTGTATAAAAGTTACCAGGCCGAAGGAATCAACCCCCTTTTCGGTGACATGCTTTATTCCTGCTACCTCCAGACGATTTTATCTTGGTGACATGCTCTCCAGACGATTTCGTTCATCGTACTGGAGACTGTGCCGTACTTTCTCCAGGCGACTTACTGGTAATTATTCTAGGAGATTCTGATGTCTCCTTACGATTTTATTTATCTTGGGAGACCTGAAGTGCTATCTCTAGATGATTGTATCCTGGAGAGCGTTGGTAGTGCTATCCATAGACGATTTTATCTTGGGCGGAGGGAGTTTGTAGCTTATCCAGACAATTTTATTATGGGGAGAACTTTTGTAGGGCCATCTCCAGACTATTTAATCATCTTACTGGAGACTCTTTGAAGGGATCTCAATCCCGTAGTCTGAAAACTCTGCCAAAACTGAATGAAATCGTCTGGAGGCAGTGAGAATTAAATACATAACAGGTAGTTGGGTTGAAGGGGTTAATCACGCCTGTATCATGCAGTCTTTTGTATCTATTTGATTGTCTTCCTCCAGACGATTTTATTAAGCTGCAGGAAAACACTTTCTATGGGTTGCTGTAGCATGTACAGTTTTATAGTATATATGTTCCAAGACCTGTTTACGTTGTTGCCTAAGCCCGGTCTGTCTGGCTGAGTAAACTCATCAGTCATAGGAAAGCAACTGCTTCTTTGGGGCCGTTTTACAAATAGGTTACGCTACAGTACACATAAACCGTGTAGAGAGCCAGAGCCCCTTTGTAGTAGACGTTGCCTCGCCAGGGAGGGACCAGGGTCCTTCCCCACGGCGAGGTGCAGGGAAATAAGAGGCAGTTTGTATTGTAAGTGGACGTCACGTGACAGCGTCTCGACGCAGTGTGCACAGCGTCTTCACGTGTAGGCTCCTCGTAAGCGCCAGTTGCTTGTAGTACTGTTATGGACTGACTACCGTTGTACAATTTTCTCCAACGAGAGAGAGAGAGAGAGAGAGAGAGGAGGGGGGAGGGGAAAAGGGATGGATAGAGGGGGGGATATGATGGGGGGGGAGAGATGGAGTAACGTCAACATATATCATTTATATTTCAGCGATTTCATTATTCGTATTATATTTTGCGTGGAATTTCACACCGTATGTCCATAATTAATGACAAAATCCATGTTACGAAATCATGCGTCGCAGAAAAGCAAGGAGGGAGGAACTGGAGAGAAAGAAAAAGATACCAGAGGAGGGAGGGAGGGAAGTGGAGAGATCACTGGGCAGAAGGGAGGGAGGGAGAGGAATGGTGTAACTTCAACAATCTGAGCACCGAGTCTCACTACATATTTCACTAGTCTTCATTGTTTCATTGTATTGTTTGTGGAATATCCTTAACTGCAATAAAATTCAGACTACGAAACCATACATGGCAGGGAGGGGGAGGGGGTGGGGGGGAGGAGGGGGAAATAGGGAAAACGGGACAGGTAGCGTAAATCAGCCAATGAAGCCCCGAGTCTGAGTCACATGACATGCAGCCAATCAGCGTGCTATATCTTCCTCCTCTTAGACACTCCCCAGGTACCCCGAGTGAGCACATGGTCGTGGTGACGTGTGTTTAATAGCAGCTCTTCATTGTCTTGTCTTCTATAGAGACCAGGTAAGACTTTGTTACTTTATATGCGTGCATTGTAAATGGGAATATCTGTAGAAAAGACTTAGTTGTGTTTTTAAAATGTAAGTGCACGCCCTGGGGTAGGTTTAAAGGGCAGTCCGGCATTTAAGAGATGCTGCCCGTGTTGCGTACGTGAAATAACGTACCAAACCAGGAAAGACTGATATTTTCCTGCGTATATTGTGATGATGGTGAATTCTGGTAAAGGTTTGGTTGATTTTTAAACTGAGACGCGCAGGCCATCAGATGCGTTTAAATGGATGCCGGCTGTTTAAACGATGTTGTTGTTTACTTACGACGGGGTGAAGATTTCCTGCCGGTTTATCTCAGCACATGGCTTGTTAATCTCTTTCGTTATTTATACAACTCAGCCGGTATTGTAATTATTTAAAAAGCCAGGGAATATTGATGTTTAGTGTGCAAAATAAATCGCTTTGAAAGATTGCTAGGAAACCACTGAACCGAGAATAATGGCCAGAGTCGCAACATTTCAGTTCCTTCAACCTGAGGACGTATTTTTCATTTTTGCCACAACCAAGTAATTTTAATTTGCTTTGAAGAGATTTACGTAGTGAAGGAGTTTCGTGGACGTTGTTTTTATCTTCGCGAAAGTTTCTGTGACGCTACTTTTTGTGACTGCAGATTAGTTCAGCCTCATAAATACGTAGGTAACTATGAAAAGTGTTTATCATCATCATCATCATCATCATCATCATCCAAGAATCTTTTCCCACCTACGGATGGGATAAGGTAGGGTCCAGGAACACACACACACACACACACACACACACACACACACACACTAGATAGACGGAAGACCAGCCTTGGTTTACTAATTGTCCTCAAATTTACAACTCATTACTGCTCTGAATATGCACTCTGCGTTTAAGCGTTTTATCGTTACATATATTTTTATGGAGTTTTCATCACATATTCCTCTAGTAGGGACAACTTTGGTATTCTATTCAGCTAACGCCAAGCGATTATATTCAGCGGGTACTGGGTCATAGGAGTAAGATATTGATACAGTTGCATTTAATTTTAAAGGCTTGAAACTTGGGTATCTTTCCAGCTAATTCCAGACAATATAATTCATTTGAAAGTGAGTCGTAGGAGCCTAATATATATACTTTCACATTTTATTAATAGAATTTTAAGATATGCAGGCGAGTCCTCTCATCCAAACCTTCAGGAGCATACCTCAGAGATTAAAGATAATTATTAAAGACAAAATGGCAGAATCCTCAAATGGGATATTCAGAAATGGAAATGGTTTAGTTTCATTAGTGCAAACATTACTAAGCAGCCCCCGGAACCCATGCAGAGTGCTCCAGTTACTCGTAGTTCATTTACACTGATCCCTTGGGTGTAATAGTCTTTAATTGGCGGCATTTATACTACAGTACTTATGATAATACTTATGAGAGGGAGAGACTCACGTGGAGAGTGTGAGTGAGG
>NC_136974.1:34546495-34586495 GCF_032717465.1 Coenobita brevimanus
TTTTGTCGTGGGGTGGGTCAAATTGGACCTCTTGCAACTTCACACCTGGTGCTGTTTGTTGCATGGGAATTATACCGTTGCAGATTATTTTTTTTATTCGTCTTCATCGTCGGCAGCATTGTCAGTTACTAGTTTTCATCGTCATTGTCCTTCATCATCATCATTAGGCTATTCACTTTCCTCATCATTTGCCATACTCGTCGTCGTCGTGGTCATTGTCACTTAGCTAGTTGTTATCATCATCGTCGCCGTCGTCGCCAACAGTTACTATTTTTATCATCATCCTCGTCATCGTCGTCGTCGTCATTGTTGTTGTCTGTTGGGAGATTCTTTTTATTTTTTCCAGTTGTTGCACAGTGCGATGTATAGGTTCTTAAAAAAAAGAAAAAAGAAAAGAAGAAGAGAGGTCAAACCGGGCCATTTCGGTTTAAACCTGTTGACCCTCTTTGGAATGTATATGCAGAGAGAGAGAGAGAGAGAGAGATTCATGTTGACGTTTCGCAACATGGGATTATTGCAGGGAGAGAGATTGTCATTATTATACTTATTCAGACGCACGTACGTTAAAAAATTGTTTGCCTCACCTTTTATCAGCGTCCTTTATATTTTTCTTCATTTCTGAGAACCACGTGAACTTTTTTTTTTTTTTTTTTAGATATGTATCGGAAATTTTGGTTTTTTTCTTTTATCCGTAATCTCGTGCCCTTTCACATAATTATTGGTCCACCATTTATCTCCTTAGAAATCATACTTTTGAGAGTCACTTTTACTTACCCATTTTTTTTTTATTTAGGTTTATGACGTATTCGCTTCCTATATTTGATTTTTTTCCTCACCTTTCCTTTGTCCCTTTCATTCACCGTCACCTATGCGGAAGGCCGTTTTTAAAGATTTACATCCCCCGACCATTTTACTCTTACTTATAAAACTCGGATCACTTCATCGTTTAAACCCTCACTCACATATAAGAAAGTTGGGTTTGTTCACCATTCCCTTAACCCTCTCAGCAATTATAAAGTTGCTGTGGGAATCTCCAAATTTGAAAGCCCCACCTTACTCTTACTTCCAAGACTTACATTCACGTATCCACTCACCTTCTGGGACCGGTACTTCATTCATGCGAAAATTTAAGTTCATTCTTCCTTCCCCTAACTCATATAGATTCATTTACCGTTTACGCACAGTCGGCTTAAGGGTCGTATTACCCCTGCCAACCCGCTTTTGCTCATTTGGCAACGGCGCACAACGTTTCCAGTCCCCACCCCTCCACCGCCCCAGTCCTTCTCTCTCATTACCACTCATTAGCTGCCTCACCTCCTATAACGTTGGCCTTGTAATCTAATAATAATGTAGGAGCCATAATTCATGCTCTTATTTCGTTTTCCATTTATGGCATTGATCAGCGCACACAGCTTCAAAGTGAAAATTAATTACAAGCTGGGATGTCAGGCCAAAGTGAGAATGAAGCAGCAAAACAGCTTCTGATAAGCAAGGATACGAACACCCTGTAATTTATGACTACTGAGGCCTTTTGAGATTTTAAGACCTGAATGTCCCCGTAAGCTCCTACTTCTCCCCCTTGAGACATGTAAGACAATGACCGAAGCGAGATGGAATAATATCATTAATACCCTTAATAACCCAGCTGAAACGTCGGGCCATCATTCTCTTTCACCTCTTCCCTTCGTCTCTCACTCACGCTTTCCGGTGCTTTATTTTCCCTTTCTACTGACTCCTCCCCCCCTTTCTCTTCCGTCCCTCACTCCCTCCATTACCCTACCTCTTCCACCCCGCCACCACTATCTTCTTCAAGGGCAGTATTGCAAGTAACACCACATACCCTCGTGAAGATTCCATATTATATCGTCTGTGAATCATTCAGCCGCATAATAATGTGTCAATGTATCGTATAAAACTACTTAATAAGAAATTCTCGGCTGTGTGCCTTCTATCCAGACGAGTAGTGCATAGTTATCACATGGGCAAGAGTGGGATGGCGGGGTAACAGGACTGCTGGAACCGACTGTAAATAAAAATCTTGCTCTTGAGGGCCGCATTTATCACTCATTTCACTGTCTCACATTCAGTTATCATTTTCCTCGCATTTCACTCCCATTATTATTTCTCTTATTTCACTCTGTCTCCCATTTACCTAACTCTTCTCTCTTGTTTCTGTCCCCCATTTACTTCTGTCTCTTATCTCACTCTGTCTCACATTTACTTATCAATTCTCTCTATTTCACTCAGTCTCAGTTATCGTTTCTCTCATATTTCACTCACATTTACTGGTCATTTCAATTATTTCCCCGTCTTTCTTACATTTATTTACCATTTCTCTCATTTCACTCTATTATCTTTGCTTTTCAATTGTCTATTTCACTCAGACTCACATTTGCATACCAACTCTCACAATTTCACTCAGTCTCATTAATTATCACATTTCTCACACTTCACTCACTTTTGCTTACCAGTTTGCTAATTATGTCACTCTCACATTTACCTAGCATTTTTCTCTTATTTCCTTCTCAGTCTTGCATTCACTTACCCACTCACGCTCCGGGCCCGACGACTCAGCTCATCCGTGGCTTTGGCTTTCCTCAGAACTCATTAAGTTGACACGATATCAAAGCCGCTCGTACGCCGACAGAGTGGCTTAATCTCGTCGCCAATCGGAATCACTCGTATTTTTCAACCGGCTTGGCATTCGCGTCCCACTGATTCCATTCCACGCAGAAATCAGGCAATAAAGCCGTTTAAGGAAATTTTGGTCTTTGTGTTTTTGGGGAGAGGGCCGGGGAATACTGCCCTTAAACATGTGCGTTTAGGTGTTGTGTGTGTGTGTGTGTGTGTGTGTGTGTGTTTTGAGAGAAATGTCAAGTAATATTTGTTTTAAGCTGTATTTTTTTTTTTTGGAGAAAAGATTTCGGGAATATTATCTTTAAGTTCCTTGCGTCAAAGGATTTTTTTTTTTTTTTTTTCTGCGGAGGAGAGCCGGGTAATATTGCCTTTAAGCATAACTGATGCGTGGAGTTGTGGAAACGACGAAACAGATGTTATTTGTTTGTTTTTGCACCGGTTAATTGCGCAGCATCGATGACGTTGTTGGTAGAGTTCTCGTGTTAACACAAAGGAATGCAAAAGCAAGTGACGTATTGGCCTCTTCGAGGCAGTTTGCTTTGGTAAAGGTTATAACTAACAAATATTCAATGTTTCGACAATTAGGGACGCTCCATAACACGGTGATTGGCTGACTGATATGAAAAAAAAAAAAAGAATAAATAAATGCTAAGTGAACAGCCTAGAGGGATACGTTTAGGGAGCGTATACATATTCCGTTTCAGGCGTCAGTGGGTTTACAAAATTATCATCGGTCGGAAAGATGATGTGAGAGTACATGGTGTGTAGACATTGTGTGAGGATGTTGACTGGTGAATGATGAAGGGTGAATGATGCTTGGATATTGTGTAGGCCATTATACAGTATAGTGAATAGAAGAATATATTGAATAGTGAATGATGAAAGATGAACGATTCTTGAACATTCTGTAGGGCTTTGGGTAATGAATAGGGGCATTTAGTGAACAATGAATGATACACAACTGATGCACGGACGTTGCGTAGGTCATTGAGAGTGAATAAAGGAATGTACTGAATATTGAATGATGAAGGATGAATAATGCATGAACATTGTGTAGAGCATCGGATAGTGAGTAAAGGAGTATTCATTGATATATTTTGTAGGGCTTTGAATAGTGAATGATGAAGTAAATGATACACGGATGTTTTTCAAAGTACAGAACAGTTTGCGGGCTTCTGGCCTTTGGTTCCTTCTTCCTTGCATTAAAAAAAAAAAATGAAGAAGAAAGCTCAGACCTGTCCTAAGCCGCACGATTAACTTTAAGTGCGGTACCAGCAGACGATTTTTTACGATTTTATTCAGTGGTTATTGTAAAGGATGAAGTTAGTCAGTATCTGCCCTCTCATTAGCAGAATTCGAGCGACTAAATGTAGCGAGATTAGAATGAGAAATGCGTTATCGAAGTGAAGGGGTTACCCGATTATGTTGGTTCAGTAAGTTGTGTGGGGTAATGATCAGCCGATTAGCAAATGATAAAAGGATTGGCAGATGCATGGACTTGGTGTGGGGGAGGAGGATTTTCATGTGGTTAGAAAGCTCACCAACACCTCTTCCTTACTGGTTTATTTCTGATTCTGCATTGTTACTATATTCTTGTGTGTTGTTCATGCAATCTACGTCGATATTGATAAGATATAAGGAACAAAGAAAGAGGAGGTTTATAGGTAGGGTAGAAAAATCGATCAAGAAGAGGTGCTGTTCTTGTGTTATTCGTGCAATCAATGTCGATAATTAAAAAGTTATAAGAAAAAAATGGCGCCCTCGATCAGAAGGAGCGACCAGTATAATTCAGTCAGTTCGGGAAGCCAACCCGAAGCTGAACAAAATAATCTAGAGATGGAAAGATCAAATTTTAGAAATGTTGAGACAGCAAAATATAAATAAATAAATAGATAAATAAAAAAAAATAAATAAATTGGAGAAACAAGACCGAAATAAGAAGTCGTCCTTAGGGAGCAAGATTAAAAAAATATATATATGCCTAGACGCGGCAAGATGAGACAACAAAATTAAAAAAAAAAAAAGCCCGGACTAAAAAAAAAAAAAATGACATCAGAATTATAACAAAATTGATGTAGAAACAGCAAAATAAAAAATAAAAAATCAGCGACAGCAAGATAAAATTAGAAGAATCTAGAAACAAAGATGAAAATCAAAAGGATGGCTTGGAGCTAAAAGAATATAATTGCTCCCCTTCAGGTAAACCCTACCAAGAGTCTAATTGGTCTTTCATCCTCCCCTTCTTACCTCCCACACCTTAAGGATCTCTCTCTCTCTCTCTCTCTCTCTCTCTCTCTCACACACACACACACACACACACACACACACACACACACACACACACACACACACACACACACACACACACACACACACACACACACACACACACACACCACCCCGGCACTCATTGCCAGTTCCCTCTGTCGCATTAGACCTGCCACAATCAATATAGGGAATGAGAGAGAGAAGTCAGTCTCTCTCTCTCTCTCTCTCTCTCTCGTTTGTATTTTATCTTTAAATCCGTCTCGCCCAATTATTGGTCAACTGTATTTTCGTCTCCCCCCCCCTTCTCTCTCTCTTTTATTAGGAAAAAACGGAAAGAATGGAAAGGAATGGGTTAAGGGCGCGCACGCACGCACACACGCACGCACGCACGCACGCACGCACGCACGCACGCACGCACGCACGCACACACACACACACACACACACACACACACACACACACACACACACACACACACACACACACACACCACTAAGTAAAGCGTCGTATTAAATGCGTTAATGAAGACAATGTATAACTTCAAAAATTCTCTCTCAAAAAAAAAAAAAAAAAAAAATAGCGTATAGAACTTGTAGAAATTCAGTAAAGGGGTTCCATGGTATAGAAAGCGTCAAATGTCTACCTGACTTGAACTTCGCAACCATTCTCAGGGTATACGCCACGCAGATCGGAAGGCGAACACTGTAGTCGCTGAAGCACTGTGGATCCCGACGGTAAAATAGGGATTCAAATTAAGCTTAAGTGTGGAAGAAAGAGAAAGACGAATGAGAGAGAGAGAGAGAGAGAGAGAGAGAGAGATTGAGAGAGAGAGAGAGAGTGTAGTGAAAGTGAGATAGCATCTTTCCTTCTTAGAAAGCATTTTTATTTCTACTATGTCCTCCCTCCTCCTCCTCTCTGCCAATCTGTTTTTTTATTTATGTATTATCTATCTATTTGTCCGTAATTATCTATCTGTCCGTCTATCCATTTCCATCTCTGTGTGTCTATTTATATATATATCTGTCCATCTATTTACCTATATTTATCTATCTACATGTCTGTTAGTCCCCCTTCTCCCTCCTCCTCCTCCTTCGTTGTTCTCTCTCTTACATCTTCATCTCTCCCTCTCTCTCAGCCCTCCACCTGTTTCAGTTATCTCTTTCACCGCCTTTGCTTTTTCAGACTCTATTTGCTCCTTTCCTCCTCCTCCTCCTCTGTTCATTGATCTTCTCCCACCGTTCATCTTTTTTCTCTCCTTTCCTATCTCCCCTCCCGTGCTTCTTATCTTCTTGCATTACAGTCCTCATTTCTCCCTCCACTCAGGATTCAGGCCTTTTCTCATATGTATGTATGTATATGCACGTATTCCTGTGTATGCATATATGGATGCATTTCTGTCAGTGTGTGTGTGTGAGAGAGAGAGAGAGAGGAATCACCAACAGTATTTGTATGTTTGTTGATAACATAAATATTGGATAAATTTTGTTTTGACTCAAGGAGCGTTTTTTTTTTTTTTTTCTAAGGGACCTTGATATGATCTGTGAAATTTAGAGAATTATCGGTTGAAGTTATGTGTATGTTAATGTGAAGTATTACATGTGATCAAATTTATCAGGGTCATTTAATACAAGTAATAGAAAATATGATATGATATGGGATGTATCTACTAGTCGTGGTCAGGATCGATGTAAAATAACAAGACACTATACTGTTTTTATTATGACTAGGCGTGAAATAGCCCTCTCTGTCATGAATGCTTAGGAGCAACAAGAGATTAACGCTTGACTAGGATGTTTGTCACAGTGAAGTGCTGTTAAAAGGATGGAGGGTACTGGTATTATGTTGTGATCCTGATCTATAGGAAATAAGGCTGCAAAGGGACGAAAATTTCCACCAAGTTACAGTAAGTAAACGTGGAGGAGAGGGTTCTTTCTTTGCCATCTTTGTTTTTCTTTTTGTACTTTTTTTTTCTAATATATTCTTTTCTTGATATCTGTAATTCGTCCACATTAATGTTGCGGGGAATTTCGTCATTTTACATATATTTCCCATATCACAGTAGCAGAATATGACAGTACCAAGGCCCTACATCCATTAAGTAGCCCCCCCCCTTTTTTTTTTTTGTGACTTTCACCATATTCTCTTCTTATGGTTGTACATACAAGATGGAGAGATGGCAGTTTTGGACCTAATGGAAGGGAACAGCGTAAAATCATACGTTTAGGTAGAAGCTGCCTAGTTTGAACTTACTAGCCACTCCAATTACCGTATACATTCTCTCTCTCTCTCTCTCTCTCTCTCTCTCTCTCTCTCTCTCTCTCTCTCGACGTTATTTCTTCTTGCACTTCAGTAATGACTTTCCCACTCACGTATCTCCACTCTCCCACTTTCACTTTCCTCTTTCTCTCCCTCTTCGTTCCTTTTCCTTCCTTCTTGTCCTTTCTCTCCGCTTTTACTATATAACATCTTGGAGAAAAAAGAACAATATGCAGAGAAAGAACCCAGAATTCATTAAACACTTCGCCTGTGACGGCCTTCTCAACAATAACAAAACTGTGGACACAAATATCGCCTTAAATAACCTAGTCCTGAGGTGTGAAAACATTATTAATATCTGAGAGTTAAATGACCAGGTGTTCCGCGGGTTAACAGGTGCGGAGAGAGATTGGTTAACATTTAAATCTATTGTCTTGGCTAAAATTGGGACACGTTACAAAAAATACACACACTGAACACCTACGCCTGTTTACCAGCGCACAGACAGGATGCTAGAGTGAGAGGGCTGTGTTACCTAAGGCTGCAGTTGTTTGTAATGATTTTCAGTATATGATAATAATAATAATAGACAGTATTAATAGTAATAATAATAACGATAAGTTGGGATACCGGTATGAGTAAACAAACAGGCTATTATTATAAAAGGAGTAAAGGATTTAAAGGTGAGCTGTGTGTGTGTGAGAGAGAGAGAGAGAGAGCGAGAGAGCTTTATCCCTCGCCTTACCTCCCGTTCTCTCCCATTTCATTCTCTTGTTTCTCGCCTCCTCCCCACTCCTCCACCGTCTTCCCCCTCCCACCCTTCTTTGCACTCGTTCTCTCCTCACTCCTCGTCCTCCTCCTCTTCCTCACCTCCTCTCTCACTTCATTCCCTCTCTTTTCTCTCCTCTCCCTCCCGACCTCCTAAGCCCCTCACAGAAAAGGACGAGGGGTAAAAATTAGCAGGATTTACTTAAGTACTCCCTTTTTCATATAGGATCGCGGCTGGTATACCGTTTTCTCGAATATATATTGGAGTGTAGAAACTATTATACTGCTTGTCTGGGATAGGGAGACTGTGGTAATAGTAGTAGTTTAATAAAGTACTACTACTACTACCACTACTATTACTACTACTACTAATAATAATGATTGTGGTTATAAATAATAATAATATTAATAAAACCATCATCATCATTGCCATGCAAGAAGGAAGTGCAATAATTTTCATATAACATTATTATTATTATTATTATTATTATTATTATTAACTCTCTGCGAGCAACTGGGTAAATACATTTTTGGTATTCCAATTAATTGGAACACTGTGTTGATATGAGAGAGAGAGAGAGAGAGAGAGAGAGAGAGAGAGAGAGAGTTTCCTCCACCAAAACTTAGCGCACCTTTAAATCCTTGCTGATTCCTTTCACGTTTAGTGGGATTATACTTAATGGCGTTTTCTTTTTATTCATGCTAGTGGTCCCATTTATTATTATTATTATTATTATTTATTATTATTATTATTCATTATTTTTATTATTATTATTATTATTTTTATTTGTTTGTTTTTTATGTTTAAGTCCAGTCAGTCTCATCCCATTCCAACCCAACGCACCCCAATCCAGTCCAACCCAACCCAATCCAGTCCAACCCAACCCAACGCAACCCAACCCAACCCAGTGCAGCCCAACCCAAACCAGGCCACCCCACCCCACCCCACCCCAGTGCAGCCCAACCCAACCTAACCCAATCCAGTCCAACCCAGCCCACACCAATCTAGTCCATCCCGCCCACCCCAATCCAGTCCATCCCAGCCCACCCCAATCCAGTCCAACCCAAGCCCACTCCAGTTCAGTCCAACCCAATCCAGACCAACCCAGCCCACCCCAGTGCAGTCCGACCCATCTCACCCCATTGCATCGTAGTGCAGAGGTTAACCATATGACTCCGACGGCGTATTATATTCTGTCCGTGCTGTACCAGGTGATTTTATTCAGATTTCGAGTGACTTCGGACGGGCGGTGGGGTGAATGCAGCCATGATAAACCTCTTCCACCATGAGAGGTCTGTCGTAAGGTACATCAAATCGTGTACTGGTAGTGAGAATAAAGTAATATAATACGTCGCCATCGTAGTAGTAAGTTTGTAGTTAGAACCCCAGGCTCATCTGGACGTGAACCCGTGGACTGCTACCCAAACTTTCCCTTTTTCCGCAGTCCACCATCCTCCTTTCGAGATACAGGAAGGGGATGGAGGGACGATTATATAACCGGACAGCTCCACCGCCAGGCCATATTGGTGCTTTCGCGTGGTGGCGTCCCTCTTTAGCAGATGTCATCACAGTGAAGAAGCTAAAAACAAAGATCGGCATTGCCACATGTCCTTCCACCTATAGTTCTCTGTCTCCCTCTCGTCATCCTCCTATGATCTTCGCTTCGGTAATCTTCTTTGGCTTTCAGTTGAACAGTCTCACAACAGTAGTAATGGTAAAGTTTGGAGGAATTCGAATTATACGGATGTTTTATGTGGCTGACAGTGCATTTTATGACCGGTAATTATAACTCTCTCTCTCTCTCTCTCTCTCTCTCTCTCTCTCTCTCTCTCTCTCTCTCTCTCTCTCTCTCTCTCTTCCCTCCCCCGTTTTTTTTTTTTTTTTTTTTTTTTTTTTTTTAGGTCAACTTTCCGTGCAATTGGGTCAGATTTTTTTAGAGTTTATTTTTCTGTGTTGTCGATTCTCCAGTGTGTGTGTGTGTGTGTGTGTGTGTGTGTGTGTGTGTGTGTGTGTGTGTGTGTGTGTGTGTGTGTGCTCGCTTTTCTGCATCATATTTAGTGTTTCGAGATGCATTTATTTTTTACATGTCTGGAAGTATTGTTCGTATCATTGTGTACGCATAAATTTTGACTTTTTTTTCTTTTTTTACTGATGATGAAGTTCGTATTATTTTTCTTTTCAATTCTGTTTGTGGTCCTTTTTTGTATAATAGGATTTACGTGTTCATTGTAGCTCTTGTGTATAAAGAGGGTGGAGGGATCAGGAGAATCGGCAGTCATGTTTTACCCCATAGGGAAGAATGAAAGAGACATCTTGGGTTAGCTCTTTTAAAATGATGATCTACTTCTCTTTTTATTTACTTCCACTTTATTCTTGGTATCACCAGACTGCATTATTTAAGTTTAGACTTTTCAAATTGGAGGGATTGCGTATAGTGTTCACTGGCACCTTCACTACAAGGTGTTTGCCAAACTAAAGCCATCTAGTACTTTCAGTGATGATGATGATAATAATAATAATAATAATAATAATAATAGTAATAATAATAATAATAATAATAATAATAATAATAATAACTGATAATAATTAATAATGAAAATAATAATAGAATAATGTCCATGGAGTGAACGGGCTAACATCAAACATCGGGGCTTGAACGTTGGTGAGAGGTGTATAAAATAAATTTTTAAAAAATCGGATGTATCAGAGATTATAGCTGTGAACATAGAGATAGAGGGCATTATCTCGTTAAAATAATCTTTATTCTGATTGGCCCAAGATCAGTTTATTCTGCTATAGGAAAGTCCCTGGGTCAGAGACGTATAGCCTGGCTGAGTATATCAAATTAACCACTTCTCTCTGGCTATTTTTATTCTGTGTTTACGTTGTAATAGACGATTTCATTCAGGTTTGGAGAGGCTTGTCAAATTGGAGGAGCTGCATATATTTTTCACTAACCCTTCCCAGCAAGTTAGAAATATTGCTCATTAACCCCTTCACAACTAGAGGTCTGTCCCAAGTTGAATGAAATCGTCTGTTAGTTGAAAGTACGAAATAAAAGTCATTCAGCCGAAAAGTCTAAAGCAGTTTGTATTACGGTATGTTTAATTCAGACAACCGCCAGACGATTTTATTCAGATATAACAAACCCTCCTTTCTTGGTTATACGGGTATCCAATCCCTGTATATTTCAGTCAGACTCGTTGGTATCTTTTTTTTTTTTTTACCCACACTGCCTCCACACGACCATATTCATTTACAGAAAAATCCCTTAATAGATCACCGAAAGCAATAATGCCATCAATATCCTGGACTTCAGAGAGATACAGAAAAATCCCTTAATAAGTCGCCGAAAGCAATAGTACCATCAATATCCTGGACTTACAGAGATACAGAAAAAAATCCCTGAATAGGTCACCGAAAGCAATAATACCATCAATATCCTGGACTTCAGAGAGAGGCTATTTATCTGATCAATCCAGCATAAAGGAAGGGTCCGGGCCAACTCCTGTGTGGGTTTCTAATTTATTCTGTGTAACTGAATTTAATCTAATCTAATCAGATTGCTCTTAACCTTATTTAATTTAGCATTTTAACTTTACTAAGCACAGCGTAACCCAACTGAACTCAACATAATCTAGCTTAACCTAATCTAACGACCAAATCCAATTTTATCCAGCCTAACCCAACCTGACCTGACCTTCCCTACCCAACCCTAATCTGACCTGACACAAAACTATCTTAATATAACCCAGCCCAGCCCAGCCAGACTCGACCCGACCCGACCAAACCTAACCTAACTTGACCCGGCACACACAAACACACACACACACAGAGGTATCTGGGGCAGCTGTCTTGTATTTATCCTTTCCGTGTGTGTGTGTGTGTGTGTGTGTGTGTTAGGAAGTGGCCTCTTTCTGATGTGAAGAGAGCCGGAGATGTTGACGGGAAGCGCACGTTTCAGTCGCCACTTTGATTTATTTATGAAGATTTTCATTTCATTCAGTAGGATTTTATGTATTTTATTTTGTTTTGCTTACCTTATTGGTTTTATTTTCATTTATTTTAATCATTTTTATTTGTCCATTTTTATCGTTTTTATTTGTCTATTTAGAGGAAATGCATTATGGGTTATTTAATATTTTTTTGGATTTAATTAAGTAGATACTATTTCAAGGATGCTGTTGGATTAATGCGATAGAGAACGGACGTCGAGATTATTGAAGAGCCAAGTTTATACAGTATTTTTAGAAGAGATTTTCGCTACTACACAAAAGAACAATAGACGGGGTACATTATTTTTATCACTGTCTTTATCATTATTTCATTGACAATACTGGTACGTCTTTCTCATTCATCACTCGCTTTCTGCCTTCCCCTTTCAACGTGTTCCACTATTGTTAACCAGATCCAGCGTTGTATCACAGGGTATCGTATCCATTTCGTTCCCTTTTGTAGAAAATTGGATATAAAAAACAAAGATTCATAAAATATACCTTCCGTCTTCAGTTTAGGTAATAGTGAGAGGATTTTTATCCAGTGTGTCTCTGATGATTCGGAGAAAAGAATAGGAAAGGAAATCTGAGAATGGAATCTTTAGAATTTATTTCGTGTTTCCTGCATCGACAATAATACGACCATCTTAGTCATCCTCTCTCAGATCTCTCAGAACACAAGTATTTACGAACGTTTTTAATAAACTGCAAGAACAGCATCCGTAAAAACTACCGTAACTTATTTTCTGCTCAGGTAAAACTGAGAGCAGGTATTCAACATCAGACCATTGATACTTTTAAAAATAATTATTCTTGATGCAGGAGAGTAGCATCTGCATTATTTGCCTTGTTTTCTTTGTACAGGCAATATTGGAAGAATCTTAGTCTCGTATTTCAAGTCATCCATCCATCCATCCGTCCGTCCGTCCGTCCGTCCGTCCATCCATCCATCCAATTTATTTTGCACTGCTCGTTCTAACTGGGTCGAACAAGAGAGCGCCAAGAAAAAAATAGGATAAAGGAAACAGCAGATAATCACTATGTAATAAACAAAATACACATATAGCCCAGGGAGAAGCAGTTGAACCCACATAACCCCTTCAGAACTAGGTACGGTACAATATTCTTGCTCTCTCCAGTGTATTTTATTCAGCTTAGGATAGACTGTTTGAGCTGGAGGGGTTACATAGACCTCATATGACTCCACGTACTACCAGAGGGATTTTCGTAGCTGAGTGAAATCGTCTGGAAGGGGGAAAGCAATAACAATCATAAGTGGTACCTTGAGAATTCGGCCGTGTGTGTGTGTGTGTGTGTGTGTGTGTGTTGATGCATGTATGAGAGAGAGAGAGAGAGAGAGAGAGAGAGAGAGAGAGGAGAGAGAGAGAGAGAGAGAGAGAGAGAGAGAGAGAGAGAGAGAGAATCAGAGCAGTGACTATCCCAATCTGAGTCCTTCCCAGAACCAGAACAACGAGATAACGCACTCACTTCATTTTTGCAGGACGTCAAGGAGACCCAGTTCCTCTTTATCTCCCCTTGATGTCCACATTTTTTGCCTCCAAGCATTTGCCCACGTAATGAGAAGGTAGATTAGTGTGTGTGTGTGTGTGTGTGTGTGTGTGTGTGTGTGTGTGTGTGTGTGTTCTAGTCACCTTTAACCCCTTCACTACGATTTTTTTTTTTTTGCTACCTTCAGACTATTCTCTTTAATATCGATGAAATGCTGTGCTCATTTTACTTTATCCTGACCTAAAATATCCATCTCCCCTTCTTGAATGTTGAGTTTTAACAGGAGATTAACACTAGAATGATACTAGTCACGAAGAGGTGCCAGGGAAAGGATGTTAAACTATAATTTTCTATCTGCCTGGTGGAATAAGCTACAAAAGGACAAAAAACTGGGCCAAGTTAACGTGAATAAAGGTTTATTTTTACTACTGCCAGGATATTTTATTGAACTGAAAGGAGACCGCATGTAACGTTAATGGAAATCACAGTTGCAAAAGTGTGTCTTAAGGTGATCAAATTTTAGTCTTGCTCTCTTCAACCAATTTTACTGGTCTTAGAGAAAATGCCAGATCGAATGGCCTGGATAGAATGCTACATAGAATGTCTTGGATAGAATGATAGAATGTCTATTTTAATAGAGTGGTTGAGGAAGGTTGTTTATATCCCCTGTAGTTCCGAAAGTCTCTCAAGCTGAATAAAATCGTCTGGAGATAAGAATTTAATATGAAAATAAGTCATCGGATTTAAGGGGCTTCTTGCCATCTCTTCCTTGCCTATTATTATTATTATTATTATTATTATTATTATTATTAATTACTTTAGTTTATTGATATTTTGTGGTACGTTATGGCAAAAATAACACTGAAAATAATATTAACTCTGGCTTGTGTGACTCACTCAGCCAAATATAATCATCTTTCGTCACTGGGAATGGAGCGCAAAAAGTTCTCCCCCATGTGAGCAGTGTTGCCAAATGGAAATTCGTAGAAGCCGTTAGAGTGGTCTCAGAAGAGGTAAAAATCGACCAGACTGGATAGAGAGAGAGAGAGAGAGAGAGAGAGAGAGAGAAACTGGTACCGTAGATGGAGTAAAAGTCATAATTCTCTCTGAGTTGTAAATTCTGAAATTCTGTGTATGTAGAGAAAAACCTTAATTGGCAAGATTGACCGTGTTGTTTGTTTGTCCTTCAGTTATGCCCAAACCAAGGGCCAGAGATCCCCAGACCCAATATATGTTCTGAATCTGGGTGACCCAAGGTTGGTTTTAGGGGGGTCAAAATCATATATAGGTCATCTGTCACCGGTAATAGCAAACAGGTGCGCACAAATACTCTGCGTTAGTCTGCAAAAGCTGAAATAGAAAGTTCCTGGACCTCTTATAATCCCTCTTTAAGCATAAGAGGTACATGGTTTTTGTGAAGTTGAAAGACTGAACTTGAACAAATAGGATTAGAGTGTTCGCCTTTTTTTTGGTCCGGGCAACGCCGGGTACCCCTGCTAATACTAATAATAAAAGAACGTGGAGCTTCCTACGGCGCACTCCCGGCTAAATTTAACTGTTTAACGTTTGCAGGAATAGAATGCTAGAATTGGCCGACCATGAGAGGCTTGTAGAGTAAAAAAGAAGTGGTAAATGCCTTCCTGAATACCCCATAAATGAGGCCTTGCGTGTATATATAGACACTCCCGAGGCTCGAGTGACTCATTTGTGTGGTATCTAGTGTGGTGCGTGGCGCTCAGGCTAGCCATTGAGCCGCTCATATATAGACCTCAAAGACAACCAATTAACTTCGATGACATTATTTATTTATTTGTTTATATCCAGTGACTCGTTTTGTGGCATGCAGTGGGTGGACCTCAGGTTGTCCACTGAGCCACTTATGCATAGAGCACGGAAACTGCCACTTCACATCGATAACGAATTTTGTGTATTTCATTAGTTCATCCATCAGTCGATTATATATAGCCAGGGAGAGAGATTTCTTTGAACTTCACTTACGATGACATTATTATTTTCATTATTACATTCATGAGACAATATTTACTTTGGGAGTCGTTTATTTTTAAAGGGGGGGGGGATGTATAGCCTTCAGTTGCTGCTTCAGTGCGAGAGTTCATTCTTAAATAAATAATCTGGAGGCAGCTGAAGTAAGCAAAAATAAATGCGTCATCGTGTGCAGCAGTTATCTTAGTAAAGGAGCTAAATATGAACTAGAATTACTTATTTTTCACATATATTTCCTTCTTTCCTTCATTTATTCATTCCCCCCCCTCCCACCCTTATGGGATTAAAACGTCTGAAAGTAGATAGATAAATAAATAGTTAAAAGTCACGTACAGAACTTAATAACAAGGAAATAAGACAAATCAAATACGTCATCAGAGGAAAGAGGCTGAATAAATCGCATATATCTCTCGTATTGCAAGTTCCCTATCAGTTGTGCTCGATATTTACCTGGTGATAATGATATACGGTATGATCCACGTATCTGTCTATTGGTGAGTGGTTCCCTTGCCTAATAGTCCGTCCATCTGATTAAAGAAACGAACTAGATCTCACTATGCATCTTCGTATTCTTGATCCCCTTATCAGTTCTGGATTCGCATTTACCTGGCGATATGTACAGTAGTGTGTATGGAATTCTTCGCTCTCTATCAGTGAGGTTCTGGTAGCCAATAATACGCATAAATAAGTTAAATAATACGCCATCTGATTTAAGGAACCAAATAAATCTCACCTTCATCTTAAAAGTCCTCGTATCAGTTCTGCTTCGTAATTACCAGGTGATACATATGATCGCCGTGAGTATTTACCTGTGAGAATTTCCGGCGGCCACTAATACAGGTGAATAAATACCCGACTTGGCGTGCAGGTATAGTGGAACCTTTGCCGGAGAGTTGGGGGCCAGGAGGCAAGGAGGATAAAAGAGAAGGTGTTAGCGAGGTTTGGGGTAGATTATGTTGAGTCTAGATGTTGAATTGAGAGAGAGAGAGAGAGAGAGAGAGAGAGAGAGAGAGAGAGAGAGAGACTATTTGGCTATAATGGATTTCACTATGGGTAGGCTGTTTTACAAGGTTGAATTTCTTTAAGTCAGATTACATTAAGATTTCATTTGGTTTGCTAGACCCCTTCCTGACCACGGTTAACCCCACTATACCGGGAAGTGAGCAGGCAGTTCAGTTCCCTTGAGAGAGCAACAAAGAAGCCAAAACCTTTCTTGGGTTTTCAGTGATTTCTGTGTGTGTGTGTGTGTGTGTGTGTGTGTGTGTGTCTGTCTGTCTGTCTGTGTGTGTGTGTGTGTTTCCTGTTTTCTTTTCTGTTATCTTACATTTCAATGCTGTCATTTTGCAGTCCTATTTTCCAATATACATTATACTGAACAGTAATGTCCAATATTCTTTTGGAATCACACACACACACACACACACACACACACACACACACACAAGTAGGTCACTGGAACTGTTGATATCCTGGTTCTGACCGACATTATCTTGCTTCCTCTGTGTGTGTGTGTGTGTGTGTGTGTGTGTGTGTGTGTGTGTGTGTGCGTGCGTGCGTGCAATGAAATAGATGATAATAGGTGAAGCTTCACATTAGCTCAGTACGGATCGGAACTAGGAGACGAGGACTGGTTTTTTACCCTGTTTTTTGGTACACCGTGTAAGTCACTACGGAAAAGTAGTAAACATGACGAATTCATTGCTGGTACGTAGATATAGATTAGACAGATAGGTAGATAGATAGATAGGCAGGCAGGCAGGTATGTAGGTAGTTAGTATGTCTAGTTTGTAATTGATAGTCACTTATGTATCTGATTTGGCATGTACAAAGATTCATATTGAAGGCACCTTTTCATTGCAACAAACATTAATTTTGTTGAGATGGATGAATGCATGGAAAGGTTGATACATAGGTAGATTGATAGATATATATAAACAAGACAAATAGATTAATAGATAGACAGGTTGGTAAATAGGTAGATAGATATGTTACATCGATGCGTAAGATAGGTAAACACAGACACAGTGTGGCACGTACATACATACATACATATACATACATGTACATGCTTTCATACACACGTACGTAGATTAAGGAGTTACTTTACCCAATCAGTCCCCCGAGAACATATATTTCTTACCCACAGAACCACACTCCTTCAATAATTACCTTAGTCACCCTCAACAGCCACCCTATAACTTGACATCAGTTTCGCCACCACTGTTATCTGACATCAATTTAGCGTTCTGACATCAGTTTAACCCTCCCGTGTTGCCTGAGATGCCTGGCCGTGTTTGGGTGTCGGGTGAAGATAGGACTGGATAGGATCAGGAAGGATAGGGATGGATGTATAGAGGTGGAATGAAGTGGGCTGATTGGAGGCGGTGTTTGGCGTGTAATCCTTGGGTTCTGGTGTGTTGGCGCTTCAGAAATGGCTTCCTGGAATGATAATACTCTCTCCCTCTCTCTCGTAAGTCATATTATCTGTTTACATATACCTACCTGTCTGTGTCTGTTTGTACCAGTCTGTCTAGGCCCATTTATCTGTCTTTCATCATGACCACAATGTCACGGGGTTTTTTATAATATCTCAGTAATTTTGAAATAAATGGTTAAATATTATTCAATTTGATAATAATATTCAATAATATTGAAGAGCAGAGACAATGATTGTCTTGCTACATCAAGCAACGATTACTTTACGCTGATTTGCTAAGATTCTCTAAGAACGAGAATTTATAAACTTTCTCAACAGTACTCAGCAGAGACTAATTACTCACAATTGCTGAATTACTGTACTGTTAGCCTCTGGAGAAAGTTACATCACCCCTGACAATAAATAACTAATACTAATAATAATAACATCAGGTTCTTGCTGATGCATTAACTCCTGGCACAACGGATTTTAAGTTAATACAAGACTGGTCTAAGTACCAGTTATGAATAGTAAAACGTTTATGCAAGCTAGGAGCTATATGGAAAATAAGCTTAATTATGGAGAAATGAAACAAGATTTACTCTACATTAAGCTCAAGAAATAGAACTGTTAAATTTATTAATTACAAAAATAAATTTAACATTACATTTCAAATCAAATCAATGAGACGCACTCGCTCACTCACACAGAAGCTAAATACTTACGCCTAGGAAAAATACCTTAACTAAACTCTTAAAACTAGGAAATACACAAAGGAAATACCAGTCGATGAATACTGTGTATCACCACTAAGGTGGGAGAGCTGGGATTAACTGTACTAATGGAGCTTGGGGTGCTAGCTGACCTCTCCACTTCTGAGCACAGACCCTTTCTCCGTCACAGCAAACACAAGACTGAATTCAAATAATGTATGGGCAGGACGCAAGGCGTGGCTAACGGTTGAGGGAAGCAGAGGCAAACGATAAAGAAATAATTGTATCGCTCAGTAGCGCACTTAGTGACGTGCATTAAATCGGTCACTTTTTGAAAACGGTGACGAATTATTTGAAAAGTATACCCCGAAATGGAGAGAGAAACGGTTAACTGAGCGATACACAGTGAGTTTTCCACTATTAGTTCGTGGCTTCTCACAAAAAGGAAATGTCGCGAATTGATTCGTGACATTACGCCCCATGAAAATTAAATCTTTCTTCCTTCAGAAGAAAGATTTCAATATATATACATATAAATCCTAACTCAGTCACACAAGATTCACACTGTGGTGTGTGTGCTATCCTGCTACAGGAGAAAGTCGCAGTCGTCAGTGAGCGAAAAAACCTCATATTTACGTTAATAGAAGCAAGCTTGAGGGAAAAACTCCGTGACGACGGTGAGAATCCTGTACTCAGGTCAAACTGAGCGAAAATTCGCTACATTTACACTGACAACTAATTGTTGTGTAGCGTGGTGTATGTAATACACGGTGTAGGTGTGACAGTTGTAGTGTAACTGTACCTACGTGTAAAATGACACAGTAAATAATATGGCGCACGAAGACAGAGGAGAAGAGGCGGCAGCGTGCGGCAGACGATCAGCTGGTCCGCACAGCAAAACTGCTACACCCATTGCTGAACCTGCAAAACCAATTAAGGTGGAGCATCAAAAGTGTCAATGAGACAAAATTCTTATTATGTTACAATTACTCTCTCTGGCTAGCAGTCAGTACATGCTATGAAAAGTATACTCGAGGTCGCCATTAATTTTAGCACACGATTATGGTCGGCAAGTTGAGAATCCCTGTGCAAACTCGGGTCTTCCATAGCCTCGAACCGCACACGGGTCCTCAACCTGTGCCTCAACCTACAGTACTTATATTAATATCGGAGAGCTGAGAAACCTTGTGCAAACTTGGGTCTTCCATAGCCTCAAGTCACCTCTGCGGAATTCTCACTTCCCCCTTAACCTACAGTACAATACTTATATTAGTACCGGGAAGCTGAGAATCCTTGTGCAAACTTGGGTCTTCCATAGCCTCAAGTCGCCACTGCGGAGTTCTCTCTCGAACTTCCCCCTTAACCTACAGTACTTCTATTAGTACCGGGAAGCTGAGAATCCTTATGCAAACTTGGGTCTTCCATAGCCTCAAGTCGCCACTGCGGAGTTCTCTCTCGAACTTCCCCCTTAACCTACAGTACTTCTATTAGTACCAGGAAGCTGAGAATCCTTATGCAAACTTGGGTCTTCCATAGCCTCAAGTCGCCACTGCGGAGTTCTCTCTCGAACTTCCACCTTAACCTAAAGTACTACTATTAGTACCAGGAAGCTGAGAATCCTTATGCAAACTTGGGTCTTCCATAGCCTCAAGTCGCCACTGCGGAGTTTCTCTCTCGAACTTCCCCCTTAACCTACAGTACTTCTATTAGTACCGGAAGCTGAGAATCCTTATGCAAACTTGGGTCTTCCATAGCCTCAAGTCGCCTCTCAACTTCCCCCTTAACTTACGGTACATATATTAGTACCGGGAAGCTGAGAATCCTTATGCAAACTTGGGTCTTCCATAGCCTCAAGTCGCCTCTCAACTTCCCCCTTAACTTAAGGTACATAATATGCATGTACAGGCCCTGGACATACTGTGTCCTGTGGGGCCAATGGGCGAGACATCAGGTCTGCATCCACTTCACCACTACCCTGTCTCTCAACTGACTCAGAGATTACAGGTGTGGTTATGAACGGCACAGGAAGGACATGTCCCTGATCAGTGGTGATACTTTGGCACACACTGCAGGAACGGACAAAACTATTTATGTCCCGTCCCATCCCTGGCCAGAAAAAGTCAGCTCGGATACGGCCCTGGGTCTTCCTTTTGCCCATGTGACCTCCTGAGACTGAACAATGACCCCATTGTAACACTGCTAGGCGGTACTTGGCGGGAACGACAAACTGCAGTCGAACCTCGCCTTCGGGTGTTCGTGACTCACGGTAGAGCCGTCCTTGTTTACGAAGGAACTTGGCTCGACCTCCCCGTGAATACTTTATCACTCGACCCTTTTGTTTGTTCCGCACGGTAGCAAGTGTCGGGTCAGAATGTTGTTCTTGTACAACAAGTTGACTACACATCAGATCTTGCGGCGATTCAATGATCACTGGGGTGACACAATCTGGAGCCTCAGCCATGGCTCGTGTTACCGCAGCAGCCGAAGTCTGAGTAGCGTCATCATCGGAGCAACTATCCTTGACTCCTTGAATGTTGCCTACTATTAAGTCAAATAGAGGCTCTGGCATGACAACTGCAAGTGTCGTACCAGTATAAAATGGAGATGCCACCTGGATACATGCCTCAGGGAACAATCTCACTGATCCATCAATAAGCTTTGCATGGATCTGTCGACCTGTATACTGCTCAGGCCGAACTAAACTCTGCTTGACAGAGCAACCTGAGGAACCATTGTCTCTCAGGACCTTCACAGGAATGCCTCCCACAAACCCTGGCTGAACAAAGAAGGTACTGTCACCTGTGGGAGGGCCTGTGGAGGAAGCAGCTAGCCACTCATGAGGCTGCTGAATTGATGTGGCAAACATTGTGCCTTGAGGGTTATATACTTGAGAAGATGGAACATTGGCCATCTGTGGAGGGGGGTTCACTGTCACTGTGGGACTTGTGAACTGTGGGGAAGTACCCACACTGGTAGGGACGTGACCACCAGGCTGCTGCTGAGGAATGAAGGCTGCATTCGCTTCCTGCCTCTTTTGAGCTGGTGGTGAAAAAGTTTGTCCCGACGGTCGGTTGCGTGGCTGATACTGCTGCTGGTTAGGGTACTTGTTGTACCGCTTCCACTCAGGTTTCTGAGTGTTTTGCCCCTGGTCCTTCCACTGCGGTTTTGGACCTTGGCCATTACTCTGAGAACGGCCTTGGTGCTGGGATTCAGTCTGAGACGGCTTCCCAGACTTATCAGTATCTTTTCTGCTCCAGGTGTTTTGCTTACGAGCTTGATACCCGTATGCAGTAAAGAATGCGTCAGCCTTCTCTGCCATTTGGCTGGCATCTTTCACCTGGCAGATCTTAAGCTGTGCTATGAGCTCAGCAGGCCACGACCTCTCTAGCTGTGTACGCAGCATAAGGTCAATTATCCCCTCACGCGTGGAAGGAGTTTCATCTTTTTCCATCCACTCATTTAAGTAAGCTGTGAGACGATCAAGGAACTGAACAGCTGTCTCCTTGTCTTGGAGACGAGCTCGCATGAACTGAACTTTGGCGTCGTCTACTGTGAGACCATACGCCTTAATGAGTGCAGCTTTCATCATCTCATATGTGAGATTGTCTCCACGAATTCTGTGGAGAATATCGAGGGCAGGGCCCTCAAATAAACTAAGAAACTGAAGCCGCTTAGCTGCCTCATCCAGTTGATATAAGTCTGCCATGTCCTCAAAACGAGCAATGTACGGCTCGATTCGCTCGCTTTCCTTGTATGAAGGAAGCTTGATGCGTGGGGTCGCCAGGACATGTGCAGGGGGAACGCTCGTGGAGCTTGGACCAACTGCACCAGACGTGTCTGAAGCCAAGGAATCTCGCTTGAGCTTCAGCACTTCAAGTTCATGTCTCTCGCGTGCTTCTCGCTCGGCACGTTCGTGTTCTCGTTCTCTGTCTCGTTCCTCACGCTGTTCTCGCTCAAGTTCTAAGTCGAGTTCGCGCTGTTTTTGCTCGTACTCGCGCTCCTTTTCACGCTGCTCTTGTTCATATGCACGCTCTCTTTCACGCTGTTCTCGCTCGTATTCGCGCTGAATCTTACGCTCTTCACGGGCATCATTCTCGCGCTGCTGTTCCTGATTATGCCGTGAGAGTATATACTCTTTAATTTCGGTTGGGTCCGAAAGACCCATTTCTTTGGCTTCCTGTAAAAATACAGTAGTAGCCATGGCGCTAATTTATTAAGCAAAACCGAAATTGAGTACTGACTGCTAGCGACGAATACTAATAAACACAAGTAAAGAATACAGACACAAGTTAGTGGTGACCAGTCTTATCTAGTTAACTGGCAAAAATTAAAGCAAAAATGTAAATGACTGGGAAGACTCAATAATAAACACAATGGGTACGCCGACTTCCCAGGAGCGAATAAAATCGTCTGGCGTTACCAAGCATAAACTAGTTAGGTACTCTATTGATTAATAAAGCAAAAATTCACTTGCTAAATTAACGGTAAACACCAGTAAACTTGTGCCTATAAACTTTAATTATAAATACCTAAATATGAATGAGTGAGCACTATCTCGTGAATAGCTTTATAGCTAGGAGTTAATATCCTGGAATGAGGTCGCCAATTGTCACGGGGTTTTTTATAATATCTCAGTAATTTTGAAATAAATGGTTAAATATTATTCAATTTGATAATAATATTCAATAATATTGAAGAGCAGAGACAATGATTGTCTTGCTACATCAAGCAACGATTACTTTACGCTGATTTGCTAAGATTCTCTAAGAACGAGAATTTATAAACTTTCTCAACAGTACTCAGCAGAGACTAATTACTCACAATTGCTGAATTACTGTACTGTTAGCCTCTGGAGAAAGTTACATCACCCCTGACAATAAATAACTAATACTAATAATAATAACATCAGGTTCTTGCTGATGCATTAACTCCTGGCACAACGGATTTTAAGTTAATACAAGACTGGTCTAAGTACCAGTTATGAATAGTAAAACGTTTATGCAAGCTAGGAGCTATATGGAAAATAAGCTTAATTATGGAGAAATGAAACAAGATTTACTCTACATTAAGCTCAAGAAATAGAACTGTTAAATTTATTAATTACAAAAATAAATTTAACATTACATTTCAAATCAAATCAATGAGACGCACTCGCTCACTCACACAGAAGCTAAATACTTACGCCTAGGAAAAATACCTTAACTAAACTCTTAAAACTAGGAAATACACAAAGGAAATACCAGTCGATGAATACTGTGTATCACCACTAAGGTGGGAGAGCTGGGATTAACTGTACTAATGGAGCTTGGGGTGCTAGCTGACCTCTCCACTTCTGAGCACAGACCCTTTCTCCGTCACAGCAAACACAAGACTGAATTCAAATAATGTATGGGCAGGACGCAAGGCGTGGCTAACGGTTGAGGGAAGCAGAGGCAAACGATAAAGAAATAATTGTATCGCTCAGTAGCGCACTTAGTGACGTGCATTAAATCGGTCACTTTTTGAAAACGGTGACGAATTATTTGAAAAGTATACCCCGAAATGGAGAGAGAAACGGTTAACTGAGCGATACACAGTGAGTTTTCCACTATTAGTTCGTGGCTTCTCACAAAAAGGAAATGTCGCGAATTGATTCGTGACACACAATACTACCACTTTGTTACAACCAAACCCACACATAATATCACCCACCCTCACCACCACCCTGAATAGTGACATAGGAAATGGGAGCCTGTTTACGTCGCTTATAATACGAGAGATGGACTTGTCACTCCCAATCTATCCCACACACCCCACTCTGTTGTCGCAGTGGGTCCTGTGCGTCTTGTTTTTGGTGTTGTGGACGTTCTGTGGATGATGGCTTTGACCTGAATTACTGACAAAGGAGAGGCTACTACTTTGCTGTACTATCGGTATCTTAGTTCAAGAAGTCTAGTCAAGAGCAGCTTAGCCTGGACATTCCTACTTACTGCATTTATTCCCATTTCTTACCCTATGTTCATACTGTATATTGTAATAGCTGCCTCATAATACTATCATTTCTTAAAGTGGAGACAAAGAGTAGAATTTTCCCATGTCATTTCTTTCAGCAATTAAAAAAAAAAGACATACGAAGACAAAATTATGAGCTACTATTTCCTTTTGTAGGCAGGACAAGGAAAAATATAGAAATTTTCCATATGTCTTGTTCGTCGTGTAGATCAGAATTTTAGTTACATGAAGACATACTTCGTGAATCCGGCCAGTGTTCCCTGTTCAAGTGTTCTTTGCTGATATATTCCCTGGTCACTTGGTTTGGGGGCTCCTTGCTTTGATTTTATTTATGTGGTGTTCCAGGGTCACGTGGCTTTGTTTTATTAAATGTTTCCTGTCCACGTGGTTTTGTTTATAAAATGTTCCATGTCCACGTGCTTTTAGTAGTCTTCATAACCATAGATGTGAGTTAGTGTATATCTTCTTTTTCTTCCGAATGCTTTTTCATCTTAGTGCCATTCCTTTTATCTCTTCGCCAGCTGGATTCAGATTCAGCACGATTGTTACTTGGGCTAACAGACCCTGACGCCCTTTTCATTTTTTTATTTAGGCTCTTACATGGATTTATGGGTTAAACGTCATTTCATGTAAACACGCAAATTTTAAGGTCCTGTATTTTTGTATCTTCATTAATCGTCATAGCAATTGCCACAGATGCTCTGTAAAGATCATCTAGCTTTCCTTTGGGAATATTGACATTTTTGTTACCTACGCCAACGAAGTTGGAGGAGGCTATGTATTCTCCTGTGTTTGTTTGTCTGTCTGTCTGTCCAGACTGTAAGTCAAGAAGTTCTCAATGAATTTCAATGAAATTTTGAGGAAGGGTGCCATGGGCCGAGGAAGAAGTGTTGAAATTTTGGGGCGGATCCTGATCCAGTTCCGGAGTATCCCGCACAATATCTCCTAAAGTTCTCAGTGAATTTCAGTAAAATTTTGTGGAAGAGTGTACCATGGGCCAAGGAAGAATTGATTAAATTTTGGGGCGGATCGGGATCGGAATCCGGATCCTATCTCCACGGACCCGGATCCGGATTTTTTTAATGGCAATAGCATTGGCGGAGGTATGCACTCCCTGAGTGCTTGCTAGTTTATAATGTATTAAGTCTCCACGTTGTTTTGTTTATGAAATGTTCCCTGCCATGTGGTCGTGTTATGTTTCTTGGTCAGTGCTTTTGTTTTTGGTATTTCCTTTCACGTGATTTTGCTGACGTCTTATATGGCCACATGGTCTTCCCGTTTCACGTGTTCGTGTGGTTGGAGTTTTGCAAGTGTGTTTTGTTGGAGGGTTGCCTTCACCACTGTTATTAATAGACGGCATTCTTCCGACGCACAGCAGATGGCATCACACACCTTCACATGTCACTGCTTGGGCGCTGATACCCAATCATCCATCATGAATAGATGCAAGGGTTTCCTCATAAAGAAGTGGGGCGATGGTATTAGTGGCCGTGTTTTTAGGCCATGTTGATGGGTCTCGCAGAAAGTGGAAGATGGAGGTAATGATGATGGATGATGATGATGATGATGATGATGATGGATAATGATGATGATGATGATGATGATGATGATGACATTGTTGTTGTTATGTTTGTTGTTGTTCGTAATGTGATGTTCCTCGTTCCCCCTTAACACCTTTACCTTGTTGCATTAAGTGGATAAGTGGGTGTTAATTGGGTCTTCCCTCGCTAACATAAACACTTGTCTTAGACACACACACACACACACACACACACACACACACACACACACACACACACACACACACACACACACACACACACACACACACACACACACACACACACACACACACACACACACACACACACACACACACACACACACACACACACACACACACACACACACACACACACACACACACACACACACACACACACACACACACACACACACACACACACACACACACACACACACACACACACACACACACACACACACACACACACACACACACACACACACACACACACACACACACACACACACACACACACACACACACACACACACACACACACACACACACACACACACACACACACACACACACACACACACACACACACACACACACACACACACACACACACACACACACACACACACACACACACACACACACACACATTTGGCGACCCTCCCGTTTCCCATCCTTTCTCCTCGCATTACACTTTCCACCCATCCCCCTTTCTATCCTCCTCTCATCTCACTTTTCACCCGTCCCCCCTTCTATCCTCCACCTTCCCCCCCCCTCCAGATTCTCTTTCTCATACCTCTCCCACTGACTTCCCTACCGCAATATCCCCTTGTCATCCCTAATCTTACTCTTCCATCTTGTTTCTCTCCTTCCATCGGTCTGCCCCTCTCACCTGATGTCTCCATCGTCCTCCTTCCCCTCATTCCATTCTAATTGCTTTTATCTCTTGCTTCGTCCTCCTGCCCACTTCTTATCCTTCCTCCCACCTGCATGTCTCAGTCCGTTCTCCCGTCTTCCTCCACTCCTTCCTTGTTTTCCTGCCATCTTTGCACTTCACTCCATCCCTCGTCTCTCCTCCCATCTGCTTCTCCCCACTTCTCCCCTCTCTCGTCCAAATATCCTCCTCCTCTCCTATCGTTTCCCCTTACCGATGTGTTCCCCAGGACATTAGTGCTGGTTAGCGTCTCTCAGATTAGATTAACTTATATGGATGAGAGAGAGAGAGAGAGAGAGAGAGAGAGAGAGAGAGAGAGTAACCTCATTTCATTATAAGCTTATTGTATTACTTTTTCTCTTAATTTTGTATGAGTACAAATAGAATATAAGAAATATATATATATATATATATATATATATATATATATATATATATATATATCCCTTTACATATACTTAGTTTGTCTATGTCTGTCTGTTTATCTGTCCTTTGTGGTCACCTGCTGAATGGTTGGTTGTGCTAATAGGCTATCATGCATATTATTCTCCCCTGTATACATTCCCTCTGTATATATCAGTCCAATCTCCTGGCATCCATGTCGCCTCCGTCATTTCATCCACATCAGAGACCTAGTGGCCCTTTGTGTCAGTCTGTTTATAGATCTGTGGCTTTGTGATTGTGTTTCTCTGTCTGATTCTTTTGTGCTGATAGATAATTGTGTGTGTGTGTGTGTGTGTGTGTGTGTGTGTGAGTGTGTGTTTGTCTACTTTTATCTTTCTTCAAAGTATTTATCCTCCAACAAGGAGAGTATGTTTTCACCCTAGTTTGTTTGTTTGATAATTTGTTAGCAGGATTACTCAAAAACTAAAAGAGAGATTTGGACTAAATTTGGTGGGTAGATGGCCCATTTCCCAGGGAGCAATCAGTTAACATTCGGGACCGATCCGGATCGTATTACTGATTCTGGATCCGGAAGATTCTTTTTCGAAACCCTACTCAGTGATGAAAAAACCTAACCCATTATGAGGAGTGGTTTGGAAATTGTTGCCTCTGTCGGAGGGATGCGCTCCACTGAGTGCACCTCAAATTTTGTTATCTGTTTATGCACTGTAATGGGTGGGAGGGAAAAATTAGGAACATCTCTCTCTTTAATGAAATGAAGGGAGTTGAGGGATGAGTACAATTGATATGAGGTGACATGGAGTGAGATGAAGTGAGCTTAGGTAAATTAAGGTGAATTAGGTAAGTGCAGTAAACACAGGCGAAGTATGAAGAGAGGATAGCTTTTGTTTGAAGTAGTGAGATGATATGAAATAAGGTTGGATGAGATGAAATTAGGTGAGGATAGTTAATGTGATGTAAGAGAGTGTGGGATGATAAATAATGGAGGTGATGTGAGAGGAAGTGGGATAAAGCAAGGTAGATAATGAAGGGAGGTTGAACTGGAAGTGAAAGTGAAGTAGATAATGAAAGAGGTAGAATGAAGCAAAGTGGAAGTAAACTGGCAGTGAAATCGGAGGTGAAAGTGAAAGCGAAGTACAGTAGATAATCGAACAGGTAGAATGAAGTGAAGTGGAAATAAAGTGTCAGTGGAAGTGAAGTGGCCAAGAGGACTATCATGACAGTCTTCAGATATAACAGTGGATAGAGGTGCTAGGGAGCCCACTAAGTCCAGGAGAACACGGACGACAAGGACATTCAGACGGATGACAATGGGCATCGTTGTGGCAGCTTAATGAACCAATAGCCAGCGTGGGAAGGCTAACAAAACAGGGTGGTGTGGCCTTGTGTGTGTGTGTGTGTGTGTGTGTGTGTGTGTGTGTGTGTGTGCGCTCAATATAAACACAGCTTCCCTCTGGCCGAAAGTCTTGCCTTCTTAATACCAAATGCAGTCCGCCGAAAAATTGTCTTAGGCTCACCATATACACAATTTCAGTCTCTCTCTCACCTTCACAGCATAAACACAAGTCAGCCAGAAAGTGTTTATCCTCTCACGTTATACAGCATTAAATTCTAAGCGAGGGTATAATGCATTCATCCAGTAGCCCGTAAAACACGCCTGCCATCGATTTAACCCAGATTTTCAAGCCAGATATTCAGGTTTCCAAGTTTAGGGAGGCTGTTAATCTTTTGAGAAGGAGAGCTGAATAAAATCGTTTGGTTTTAGAGGCAGTGTGACAAGCCGTTTTAGTGAAGATATTAAATGTGGATCGAGTACTCAACCCTGGAACGAATACTCAGCCCTGGAACGAACACTCAGGAAAGTCCAGCCGGGTTTCATTATCGGTAGTCGTAAGAAAATGGTAGAAATGAAAAAGACAAATAACGTCCACTGGCTGAAGTATTAATCTCTTAATTCATTTTATTCTTGCTGTTTTCGTACTGTTTCTATCCACCCAAGGGAGAGAAGTAAAGTTGTGAAGGGGCAAATGGAGATTTTCTAACCGTCACAACAAGATTTTCTGAAATTTATTAAAATAGCATAGAGTTGGCGAGTTTTGTTTTGAGAATGGCGCCCTCTAGCCAAGAAGTTGAATATTGTATGAGTTTACCAAGAAGTGTCCACAAACTGTCTGAACTTTCCAGACGACCACTACAACTCTCAGCAATGTGGCCATCTTCGTAATTGGGAAGAAAAACAAAAGATTTACGTATTTTTTGAGCAGTGAATTTGAAGGACGTACTGCCAGATTCCACTTGTAGATCTCCGTCAAGGCGTCATATTGTACAAGGGCAAAATGATTATGGAAGTGTTGTGGAAATTAGCCTCACGACTGGCCCCGGCTACTGACCTAAATTCTCGCACATACATAAGTGAATGGGCTAGATAAGTAGAGGACAATCTTTAGCAATAAATTAAGGTGATTATACCCGTTGAACCCCCTTTGCCTCACCTTCATACTCGGTGTAAACTGAGATATATGTTTAGGACTTATGCTGTGGACTTTGGTCGGGTATCGTAAAAACAAGTACTTTTTCACGAATTACGAGTAAATGTAGTTTTAATGCGGGTACTAGGAATAAATACCGACGTTGTTGTGTTTTCATAGGATAGCCGGGAGTGTTGTATGCTGCAGGGCCAGCATACTTGACGTTACTTTATTTTCCATATTCCCCACAGACATGGAATGGTACATAACGAATTATGATTACATGGTAACAACAACTGTGGGGAACATCTTTTGGCACCAGATCAGAGCTCGGAGACCAGACGACAATAAGAGTTCATCGTGAAGGAAGTGTATTTGCATCCTATAGAGATGATTGAACGTATTTTATGCATGGGTTATTGCATCAGTGTCAGTATGGGCTTGAGTCCATACGATTTCTTATTTTTCGTAATACCAGATAAATCGTGAAAAATGATAAAAAGTAGCCAGCTGTCTAAAAAGTTTTCATTTCCCTTTAGAGTTATGTATGCAAGTCGACAGTGGTGCTATTCATAATGCGAATGGATATAATGAACCATGTTATCGTATAGTTCTAGTTGCTAACTGATATAACCAGATAACTGAATGATAAATTCCAGGTAAAAGCAGTTGTTTCTAAAGGTATGTTTTGCCGCCGTAGAGTTACTGAGAAATGCCAGGAGACTGCAATATGTGATGGTGCGTGAGGTGGGAAATTATTACCGTATACGTGTAACTAATTGGAGGTTTTTTGTCTTCACTGTCGTCTTTGGTTTCAAGTAAACTAGATCGTGAGTCATGTAAATCTAATACATATATAAAAGTCTGTCTGTCAGTGTGTTTGCTTGTCTGCCTGTATGTTATAGAAATGAGATAATACTGGAAATACGGACGAGGTGCCAAGGATGCCGTTAAGTCCAGGAGAATACGGGTAGCGATGATGATATATTGAGAGAGTTGACAGGAGTATTCGTTTGGCAGATTAATGGACCAGTAGCCGCAGTGGACAGGCTAACGAAGCACGGAGGTGTGTGTGTGTGTGTGTGTGTGAAAACTAATAAAAAACACACCTTTATGCACAGGTCCCTCACTCACCATTTATAATTGGAAATACTGCACAAATTCATCAAAGAGCTGTCCACAAACCATTAAGCTTTCCCAGAGAACCATAAAAGCTCACCAACGTCACCATCTGCGTAACAGTGAGGAAAAACAGAAGATTTACTGTATTTTTACGGAGGTGGGAGTGAGTTCAGGGGGCGGAAGGTAGGCTGGTTATTTTACTGCGGCCCCAAATGCAAATCCATGTTGCTCTTAAACTTCCGTGAGCATAATTTTCTCTGCCAGGGAACGGTGGAAGGTCGGGGAAGAGTATTTATAAAGGTCAGAGGAAAATATGTTTACAGGACTCGTAACTGAAATTTGTACGGATATGTCTGAGTGGTTGTAAGTCATCATAGGCACCGTTGATGAGATGGAGGGGTGGGGTGGAGAGGTATAAGGGTGAGGGGGATGGGGAGGGGTGGGGTGGAGATATATATGTGGGTGAGGGGGATGGGGAGGGGTGGGGTGGAGATATATATGTGGGTGAGGGGGATGGGGAGGGGTGGGGTGGAGAGATCTATGGGTGAGGGGGATGGGTTGGTGATAGGACAGCGTGATGGCGGAGGACAGAGTGGCATGAAGACGATATATGCATTTGTTGTCATACCTTACGGAACTAAGTCTTATGGCTATACCTACCTACCTACCTACATACATAGAGATTGATAGTTACAGATAGATAGATTAATGGAGAGAGAGAGAGAGAGAGAGAGAGAGTTGCGGACGTAAATAACGATGCACGTCATTACAATAAATAACGAAGCAGCGAGACCGTGACGTCAGGGGGAAATATTTTAAAATGCCAGAGGAAACTGTTTAGAAATTTGCCAGAAATAAACAATAACGAGGTTTCTATCTATTTATCTGAAATATTTACGTTTTTAATATATTTTTCATTTAATTCGATCTTTTTTTATCACTACAAACCTTCAGAACGAATATGATTATTTTCTTATTTTTCCTAACTCCATACGAATTCCGGGTAACACTTTCGGACGAGTTAAATAGAGACTTAAATAATGGATAAATAGGATAGGTCTTTCGTAAATAGAATGAAATCGTCTGTAGGTAGGACAAATGAGCAATACGTCATGTTTTTGAATGGGTTAATTTTATATATAAGCTTAAAAAAATTTATGGATATTTCTGAAGTGTCTGTGCATGGTTAGTAGGTTCTCTCTCTCTCTCTCTCTCTCTCTCTCTCACACACACACACACACACACACACACACACACACACACACACACACACACACACACATATGAGAGAGAGAGAGAGAGAGAGAGAGAGAGAGAGAGAGAGAGAGAGTTAGGTCAGGTTAGGGTGAGGCTTGAGAGGAAGTAGAGGAAGGGGGAAATCGCGAGAGAGAGAGAGAGAGAGAGAGAGAGGTAGGTCATGTTAGGGTGAGGCTGGAGGGGAACTTAAGGAAAGGAGGAATATTTCATCACCCTAATGAAATAAAAATCCAGGAAGCGAATTAGGCGTCCTTTCTGAATTTAAATGTCTTGGCTGAGAGTTTCAGTTCTTTTTATTTTTAAGTTTTGTAATTTTTTTTTTCGGTCGTTTTGGTTTTGACTTTTATGATTGTTGATTTACGTTCGTGGGGGGGGTGAATCTCTCTCTCTCTCTCTCTCTCTCTCTCTCTCTCTCTCTCTCTCTCATATCAGCATATTCACAAGCAACATAATTTTAACTTTCATAGCTGAGTCAAATAATCTCCAAGTGGGAAAAATAATGACATCCTCGTCGTAAAATGGTTAATAGAGAGTATTCATCCATCCATCATCCAGTCCTATGTCGTCGCATGAGGAGGGTAGGAACCCGGGACTAGACAAATTGGTCCTGACATTTAAGATGAGACCGAAGAGTAATATTGAGCATTTTGTAAACGTCTTCACTCTGAGGTATTCTTAACCCGTTCAGTACCAGATTTTATTCATGTAATTCAATAGGAAATATTTCTTGCCTTTGCTATTGAATTGCGGCTGTTGTTGAGGTTGTTGTTGTTTTTCTTTAATCCCAGTCTGTTAAGCCAAGCAGACCCATCAACCACAGGTAAATGGTTCTCTAAGGCAGTCCTACAAGTACAGTGCAACACATATTTACGCCGTGTAGGGAATCGGGGCCCCCTTGTAGTAGACAGGTCCTAGGTAGGGTAGGACCAGGGTTTTTTCCCACGACGAGGAGCAGTTAAATATGAGGAAATTTGGTTCCTGGGTGGTCGCCGCAACCATTTCGCTCCACCCAGGATAGATAGATAGGTAAACAGAGAGAGAGAGAGAGAGAGAGAGAGAGAGAGATGCTAAGAAAAATAAACGCTGAACTGGTCAACAGAATTTTTAATAAACATTATTGACAAGAAAGAAAATGAAATTGGTTTAATTCAGTGAACGCCAAAGTCATGAAGAGAAATTGAATAAACATCATTGACCAATAGAAGAAAATTTTGCTTGAAAAAAGCTAACTCTAACTGGGTTGAGATATTTCCAAAAAACATGGGCAAAAAAAAAAAAAAGAAAATAAAATGGTACCTGAAGGGTAAATTAAGTGTGTCAGGAGAAATAGTAATAAAAGATGTTGATCAAAGAATAAAAGAAGTGCTTCAAAGGTAAACTAAATTGGTCCGGAGAAATATTGATAGAAGATATTGACATAAAAAATGAAATACAGTTCTTGACAAAAGTAAACGCGGTCACACCATTAAGCAAAGAGGTGATTTTCGTCCTAATACCACCTTTTCCTCGGCATCTGTGGGCCCGGCTTCGATTCCCTTGTGGTTTGAGCTTTTCATTTATTTACTCACTCAGTATCTTAGCTCTTTTTCACACCCTTGGCTCTCTTGCTTTCTTTCAAGTTTCTCTCGGCTGTTATTTTTTTTGTGTGGAGTCTCTTGCTTTCTCTCGGGTCTCTTGCTTTAAACTCCGATCCCTTGCCTTCTTTCAGATCTCCAGCTTTCTCTCAACCCCCCTGCTTTCAGTCAGTCCCCCTGCTTTCTCTCAGTCCGTCTGCTTTCTCATAGCCGTCCTGCTTTCTATCAGCTCTTCAACTTTCTATCAGCCCTTCTGCTTTCTCTCACCCCTCCGCTATCCCTCAGCTCTTCTGCTTTCTATCAGCTCTTCTGCTTTCTATCAGCCCTTCTGCTTTCTCTCAGTCCTCCTGATTTCTCTCGCCCTATACTGGAGAGATGGCAATTTTATATCTAATGAAAGTGACCAGATTTAGTTAAGTACGCCATTCCTGCCTTTTTTCATTCATCCTTTTATCCAATCCTCTATCACCCCATCACGAGCATTGAGTCATTGGCCGCACTACCTAGGCATTTATACCAGTGGGAACCAATATCTCTCTCTCTCTCTCTCTCTCTCTCTCATTTTGTGGACAATTAATCCAGTCCTTCCTTTGAGACAGAATCCTAATGTGTCAGAGGAGATTGGAGCGTATTTCCCTACTAACTGAACCACTAGACGTCTTTTTTTTTTTTTTCTAGTATAATCACCCTTGCTGGAGAGAGAGAGAGAGAGAGAGAGAGAGAGAGAGAGAGAGAGAGAGAGAGAGACGCCTTCATGTGGTGGCACCGTTATAACCAGGCGGCTCAACTGCCCGGTTATATATACGTCCCGCAACTACCTCCCTATCCCTGGAAAGGGGGATGGTGGACTGCAGAAGAAGGGTAGTTTAACATGAAGTCCTCCTTTTTATGGGATAGGAACAGAAGTTGATGGACGTTTGTATAACCAGGCAGCGGATCCGTATGGTTATATCAGTGCCACGACCTGTAGGCGTCCCTCTCCAGTGCATTGTACGGGCTAAAAGGAAGTACTAAGAACATGCAGAATAAATCGCCACGGAAGAGGTGTTAGGGATCTTGCTAACCTTAAGAGAATATGGTCGTAAGATAGGATTAAGGGAAGTATTCAATGTGGCTTTTGGGATTTCTTAACACCTCTTCCTTTGCGATTTATCCCTCGCTTCACGTCTCAGTAGCTCCTTGTAAACTCATGTCAGTATTAAAACGGTATAAATAACATACACAGGAATATGAGAGTGTAATATGCAGAATAAATCACCTGGTAAAAGGCCTCACGAAATTCCAAATGCGTGTAGCATAAGGGAACAGTGCAGAGAGGGAAATGAGATTAAATTTTGTATGCACCAGAACATAATATATTTCTCTCTCTCTCTCTCTCTCTCTCTCTCTCTCTCTCTCTCTCTCTCTCTCTCTCTTTTCTCCTACAGCCGAGTTCGGAGTAGGTGGCTTTTTTATATATATATTTTTTGCATATACAGTAAGGGACAAAAGTTTACATATTCTTCCACCGCATGTTTTATACTTTAAGCATGTCTATCACTTTTTTTTTTTTTTTTTTTACTATGTGGATGTATAATATAAAAGTCTGTGTGTGTGTGTGTGTGTGTGTGTGTGTGTGTGTGTGTGTGTGTGTGTGTGTGTAGGCGGCGAGTAAGAACAAAAGGCAGGAAAAGGGAAATGGAGGGCGTGGTAACGGGAGTCCTTTTATTCTTTATGGTGGCCTGTTGCGTGTGGGTGTGTCAAATGAGGTAGGGCCAGAGAGAGAGAGAGAGAGAGAGAGAAGGGGAAGGGAGGCAGAGGCAGGAGTGAGGGAGGGAAGAAGGAGGGATAATGAAGAGAGAAACGGTAAGGCAAAAGGAGAGAGGAAGAGGCAGGAGACAGAGGAAGAGAGAGAGAGAGAGAGAGAGAGAGAGAGAGAGAGAGAGAGAGAGAGAAGGGGAAGGGAGGCAGAGGCAGGAGTGAGGGAGGGAAGAAGGAGGGAAAATAAAGAGAGGAACGGTAAGGTAAAAGGAGAGAGGAAGAGGCAGGGGACAGAGGAAGAGAGAGACAATGTAGGACAGGAGGAGGGAGAGGCAAAGGTGAGGCAGGAAAAGGGACAGGCAGGGTTGAGGTTGGAGGAGGAAGCAGGAACAAGCAGGAAGAGGGAGGGAGAGGCAAGAAAAGAGGGGAAGGAGAGGCGGGAGAGATAAGCAGGGAGAGGCTAGAGGAGGAGGAGAGGAAGGTGGGAGAGAGAGGCAGAATTAAGGATATAAGAAAATTGAAGGTGATGATTAAGTGAGGGTGAGGCAGGAAATGGGGTAAGGCTGGATGGAGGGTTAGGCAGGGAAGTATGGAGGTTGATATAAAAGAGGGAGAAGGGGGAAGCAGGGGTATGGTGGGTCAGGAGTATGTGTGAGGCAGGGGAGTATGAGTGAGGCAGGGGAGTATGGATAAAGAAAAAGTTTTAGTAAGGCGGGACTAAGGGAGAGAAGTATGAGTGAGGCAGGAGTATAGGCAAGACAGATGTGTATGGGTAAGGCAGGGAGCTGTGGCTGAGACAAGTGAGGCAGAGAGGTATGTGTGTGTGAGGCAGGGATACGTGAAAGGTGCGTGCGTCAGGTGTTCCAATCTAGGCCAACACATACAATACCTGGAACCCTCCATCTTACCTCCACCACATCACGTCACAAATATCACACACCACGCCACACCACACCACACCACACCACACCACACAACACCGCCACCATCACACCACACCACACCGCCACCATCACACCACCGCACCACAGGCATTCGTGGTATCGACACCTGGAAATTGCAGTCCTGAAAAACAGCAACTAGTGTTTCATATTTTTCTTGTACATTTCTTTCAGTATGGTAATGTATTTTTGATTTCTCTCTCTCTCTCTCTCTCTCTCTCTCCATTGCAAATCGTACCCCAAACACACGAAATCCATGAGTTTCCCTTTCTGTTTGTGTGAGCAATTATTTTACAAAAGGGTCGCCGCCCCCATGAGAATGCCGTCTGAGACTCTTGAAAGACTACAGAGGTGTTTTTCTCATTTTTGGTGCTGAATGACGTGAAAATTTGGCGTTTGTGTTTGTGCCGTGAAGGTGTGTGTGTGTGTGTGTGTGTGTGTGTGTGTGTGTGTGTGTGTGTGTGTGTGTGTGTGTGTGAGAGAGAGAGAGAGAGAGAGAGAGAGAGAGAGAGAGAGAGAGCTCTATCTTAAATTGTAGAGTAACTTTCACCCACTTGTGCGGAGTGTAAGAGCGCCTTGCAACAACTTTACCGCACTGAGAAACCCACAATGAAACGCCCCTACATCTGCCCTAACATATATATACCATGTGTCATAGTGCTTCTCATCCCACCCAGCTCTCATACCTCTGTGTGCAATTGAAGGGACAAGTACTGTTGTTCTTATGCCCGTAATGAAGGACTACAAGATTGGATGATTGGTTGGTGTTGGGAGGTCTACCAATCCTTTCACTTGATATAATTTCTTGTCACACAGGAATCCGTTTGCTTCGTTGGATGGTAATCATAACTCAAAGGACGCCTGATGGTCTAGTCGGTAAGGGTGACGTAATGGGATGTGTTAGCCCTGGCCTCTACGCATCTGGTGGGGTAAGTAAGGATGTAATAATTAACCAGAAATATCTCTTGGTCGTTCATTTTAACTGCGTGGAGATTTCGTCCAATGTAACCTACTGCGTGCAGTTCAGTGGCAGACTAGGACAATATTATGACTTTCCATTTAACCACAGGACTATTTCGTGACCAGCACCATATTCTAGTAATAATCTCTTGATATTGCTCAGCACTGAAGTGGAAGCATGCCAGTTTAGGCCAGGTTAAAACAGACAGAGTATAGCAACCCCTCCCCTCCGCTCCCCATGGCCACTTACTATTCCCCCTGATGAAGCTCGCGCCGCACACACGGGGGTATAATATTCAGCCGCGGGGGCTCTAAGGCTTCCCGTGAATGGAGCCGTGACGGTGATAGAATTAGTGAATCCCCTGTGACGGGTTCTGAATACAGGCGCCCACGTAATGCCTATCCTGACAGTACTTTAACCCTTTAACTGCGAATTAACTAATATGCCGTTTATTTCGGATCATGCCAATCGATTTCACCCATGTTCTGGAGTATGGGTTTCCAAAGGGGGATGGGGGGGAATTCACCCCTGAGGGGAAATTTAGATATGCTGGGGTGGGGGATATAAACAGATAAGGCCAAAATGGCCAAAGTGGCCTTTTGGTTTCATTTTTGTTTATGGATTTGATATATATTGTGGTCATCTGCTTTTGGTCTTTTGTACTTATTAAAGAGTAAGGTAGGAATTTTGGTCCTCAGATAATTCTCATACATCATAAAATTTAAACGTCTCTTTAAAAAAGGAAAAAGAATCCATCATACCGCTAGATTGTTTGTCGTTACACGCTAAAATGGAGGAGAATAATATTGAGTTATTTACAACACCGTCCTGAGGGGAAGGGAATAATACCCCCCTTTTGGGCTTAGGAGAGGGGAATCATCAAAATTTTCTGACAAATGCGAGGAATGACCAGGAAACAAGTAAAGAGCTCTGAAGATTAACGCTGTGCTTGAGAATAATGAGCCCCATCTTGGGATCTATTCTGGCTTATGGTAGATGGTTTTATTGAGCCTTTAGAAACACCGCAGTCATAGGGTCAAGTCCTCGTTATAATTCGTTTTTCTTTGTTCTTTTTTATCTCTTGTTTTGTAGCCCTTCTGTAGGACGACGTACATTTTACTTCATTATTATTATTATTATTATTATTATTATTATTATTATTATTATTATTATTATTATTTTGCATGCTACCTCCAGATTTAATCCAACATAGAGAGCCGCCTGGTATTTAAGGGTGCATTTGACTTCTTTAATATGGTGAATTTTATTTTCGGGGGGTCTACTCACCTCAGTGTGGAGACCTGGTGTGTTTGCTCATTTTCCCATTTTCTTCAAACACACCTCAATTTTATGCCAATGTCTCATTTCTTCACCAGTTGTCATTTAGCGTGGCTTGTAAGATTGTTCTGTGAGCAAATATCCCTAGACACGTTTCTTTATGTTTTAAGGTATTAATGGGGTTAAAGGTCAAATCACACACACAAATTTGGGATCCTGTGTGTTCTTATGTTCATTAATCATCATATCCGCACAGAAGCTTGTTAATGTACTGTAGCTGTGTGAAGACCATGCTGCGAGTGAATGTTAGCACTCCTTTAAATTATTATGGCTTTAACCTCCTGAGTACAATAAAGGTCTTTCATATTTAATTCTCCCTACCTCGGGGCGATTTAATTCTGGTTAGCTTTCTAATTTTTTCTGGCTTTAACCCATACAGAACAGTGACGTATTCTGGCTTTAACCTCCTGAATAGAGTAGTCTTTCATATTTTGTTCTCCTTACCCCGGGGCGATTTAATTCAGGTTAGCTGTTTAAAATTTTGTGGGTTAACCCGTATAGAACAGTGACGTACTTTGCAATTTATTCTCCCTACATCAAACGACTTTATTCCATTTCGGTCATTAATTTATTCTGACTTTATCCCCTAAAATACAGTGACTTATTTTATCTTTTTTCCCTCCTACTAGACGATTTAGTTCCGTTAGGTCTCCAGTTTTTTTCTTTTTACCCTAGAATACAGTGACGTCTTTTACATGTTGTTTTCCCTACCGCCAGACGATTTTGTTTAAGTTACCGCTGGATTGATCTCTCGCAGTCCCTTCCCATCCAAAAATCTGTCTTGGTCTGAAGGCAAGCGTCAGGGGACAGTAAAAATATAATACTAGTAATAAAGTCACGGGATGCAAGTGATTATTAACATTTATTGGTAGCAACAGTACATTTATTGAACACCATCGTCTTATCAAAATTGTTACCTCTTGTTTACGTGCTTCCCTGAAGAGCGGAACATAACTGCTTAGGTATCGCATTTTGGCTATTTGTCTTAGTTGAGAAAAACCATTGGCCTTTGAAACCTTTGTGTGTTTAGTTGAACGGATCACACATGAGGTCTGATTTGTCCATGTGTCTTTATAGGAATATGTGTAATTCTGGGAACCTCTAGTAAATTTCAGTTTGTCTGTGATTTCTTTGAGTAATTCTGTGGTATTAATTT
>NC_136974.1:34591495-34601495 GCF_032717465.1 Coenobita brevimanus
GCTACGGCATAGTATGGTTGCACCTGCTTTGTATATCTCCCGCTGATTGCTGGAATGTACAGGCTTCACTACGCGAGGTCAGTGCTCACCCGAAGAGGATAAAGGCGAACGAAGGATTGGAATAATATTTGCATTTGTAATAAAAGAAGAACTAAATTATAACACCGGTTATGATTTGGTGAATAAATGTAAAGTTTAATCCACGAAGGAGCTGAGATTTCGTAAAGCTTAAAAAAATAATGTTAGAAGTTGGAATACCGGTACAATGATTACGACACAACTGAGGAATGTTTTGGCCTGTATACTGCGGTGGATTTTATTTTCTGTTTATTTCCTTATTTACCTATTAATTTATCTATTGGTACTCTGCGTAGACGATTATAATTATTAAACCAAGGGAAACCAGTGGCACTGAACGGGTTAAAAACAGTCTCCTTAAGATCCCTATATGTCTTCACAAAATTATATAAATGGTTGAATGAATAAAAAGGCGTCGATGAGTAGAAGGGGGTTAAGGGTGCGAGATGGGTGTGTGAAAGGAGTAACTTCGGGTATGATTCCCTTATTTTAGGTTCTTTAAGATATAAAATTAAGGTTGCAGCTGCATTGGAGACGCCGTCTCTCGTTGCAAAGTCCGACCGCTGCGCACACCTGTCAATTGATTAAGGGTTCATCCACACCTGAGGATTGTATTTTAAGTGGCTGTGGATAATTCGTGACACGTGATCCATAGTGATTTATTTCACTTATTACACCTCAGTCCCCTCTTGAATGTTAATGATGCAGAGTGTCGATAACAAGGCGATGTAAAGGGATACGAGAGGATGTTTACCTGCAACATTTAGAATGAATCGTTCAGGAAAAAGTGCTACGAGGCCTCCTATGTTTTCTAGAGTATGCCCGACTTCGAAACCACAGAGAGAGAGACCTTCTTAATCCTACTTTAAATAGAGACTTTCATTTTGCTCGCCAAAGACCAAAGGGATTAAGAGGAAAATTGTGTGGAAAAAAAAAAAAATGCTGGTGAAGTGAAGAGAGAAAGTGTGTGGGAATGAGAACAGGAAATTAGGAATAAAAGCGCGAAGGATAAAAAATAAATGTGTTTGTGTGTGTGAGAGAGAGAGAGAGAGAGAGAGAGAGAGAGAGAGAGAGAGAGAGGATGGGATTACGAAGAAAAGAATGTGTCTGTGAAATATGTGAGTAAGAGAGAGAGAGAGAGAGAGAGAGAGAGAAAGAGAGAGAGAGAGAGAGAGAGAGAATAGGAAATAAGGGGATGAATAAATAAATGGATGTGAGGAAGGCAGAAATGTGTTTGTGAGATGTTAAGCGAAATTAAGCCCTTTTGGCCGATTTTTGTTTTTCCCTTATTAATGCTCCCACTAGGCAATTTTATTTAAATTTTAGGGAGAATTTTAGAAAGGGGGGGGAGGTTAGTTCCAGTTTGAAAGATTTTTGGAAAGGGGGGGGTAGTTCCAGCCTTCAAAAACCCTTCTTTACAAGAGCCGGTATTCTCGTTGGTTAAAGAGACTCCCTAACACCTTTTCGTAAGTGATTTATTTTCCACACTACTCCTGCTGTTGTATGTTGTTTGTATCTTTAAAACACAAAGATTTGAGAAAAAAAAATACACAGATTATTAATGAACTGTATGGGAAAATAAATTGATAAGGAAAAGGCGTTAGGGTGCTTCCGTAACCGAGGAGAATACGTGCCAAGAGATCTCCCCTAAACAAAATTAAAATCGTTTGGAGGTTGGGAAAAAAAAAAAAAAAAAAAAAAAAAGTCTCCGTGGTGAGGGGATGAATGAAAATGGACAAAAATAGCGCCTCACATTTAAGTCGAATAATTATGAAACACTGACTTAAAATTCTGAAAATCTTGATGGACTCCGAAGACCCACTCACCAGGTTTCAGAAATCGTCGTTCACTGTCACACTGTGTATCGTTAATGAAGTAGACTGTTAATTTTTTCCGGAGCTCTACTGGTGCCGCTTGGGAAGGGAAGGGAAAATGAATAAAGTCAATAAAATAGAAGATTTTAGACCCCATATCCTGTTGCATCATTAATATTTGTTGTGAATAAATGTAAAATGGCTGAGATGATGAGGGAGGGTGGTAGCAAGGAGAATAAGAGAACGTAGAGATTTTTTTTTTTTCCGTGCTGTTTGCAGACGAATTTATTCATCTTGGATAGCCACATCGAACTGGATATATCGGACAAGCCTTTTTTTACGCCTTGGGTATGGGAGGGTCTTGTAGCATCTAGAGTATAACCTGAGTTTGATCACAGAGCACAGCGCCCCAACTTTGACTTTGACCCATGACCTTATCCTTTGGCCCATCTGCACCAAAATGGAATCCGATTTTCTTATTCCCCCCCCCCCCGCACAACATACGAGCGAATTTTGATTTAAATCGGAGTAGGCACTCTTCAGGTAGCGTTGCACCATGAATTTAGGACCGCATGACTTGTGCCAATTTTTAATCAGCTCCGTTGTGGCACTGGTAAGGTGTTGAGTTACATACATACATACATACATAGACAGACAAACAGACAGACAGACAGACAGGCAGACACACAGACTGGTCAGCATACATAAATACATAATAGGATACATGCTTTACGTACACATACATAAATAAACATTACCTGCTCCTTGACATCACTAAAAAACATAAGATGGGAGTGAGTGTAAATGGCGTGGGTTTAACCGATGAGGGAGAGAGATTGTACTAGGAAGCTCTGGGGAGACAGGAGAACTTGAGGACGAAGAGAAAATAGAGAATGTGGAGAGGGAAAGGTGTGTGTGTGTGTGTGTGTGTGTGTGTGTGTGTGTGTGTGTGTGTGTGTGTGTGTGTGTGAAAGCGAAGTTAGTGACTGAGTTATAGAAAGGGATAGTGATAGGAAAAGATTAAGGCAGTGCAATGGACGAACTGAGAAAAAAGGTACAGTATATATTGGAGTTAAATGTGTGTGTGTGTGTGTGTGTGTGTGTGTGTGTGTGTGTGTGTGTGTGTGTGTGTGTGTGTGTGGGAGGAGCTGAAAAGAGAATGAAAAAGAGCAATGTAGGAAGTGCTTTGTTTCTAATAATAGAAAAGGAAATGAGAATGCGAGGGGATGGGCTGTGTGTGTGTGTGTGTGTGTGTGTGTGTGTGTGTGTGTGTGTGTGTGTGTGTGTGTGTGTGTGTGTTGAGGTTTTAAAGAAGCAGTTAATGAAAAACACAAATAGAAATAAAAGCCAAAGTGAGAGATTTAGCGAAAGAATGTGCATGGTAGATTGAAATGCGTGGGCAAAGGTGAAGGGTAGAGAGGTAATGAGAAAGGCCTTATAGAAACAGAAGAGGAAATGAGAGTTTTAAGGAAGAACTAATAACAGAAAGAAGGTAATTGTATGTGTGTGTGGCGGGGAGGTCATGATGGGAGGAGGGAAGATAAGGACTGTAAGGGAGAGGAGGATAGAGCTCAGTAAAATGGGAATAGGAAAGGAGAGTGGGAGAGAAGCTGCAAAAACACAGAAGCTGGAGCTGGGAATGGCTGTAAAAATTAAAGATGAGAGAGGGAAAGCTAAAGAGAAGTTCTTCGTAGAAACAGGAAAGCATTAGGGTACAAGGGAAAGAATCCAGACTGAAAGCGAAACAGATTTTTGAGTGTGTAGTGTGTGTGAGATCGAGAAAAGAGTGTGAGTGTGAATGTGTGAGACTGAGAGTGAAAGAAGTGTGTGTGTGTGTGTGTGTGTGTGTGTGTGTGTGTGTGTGTGTGTGTGTGTGTGTGTGTGAGAGAGAGAGAGAGAGAGAGGGGTTTATGTCTGAAATGCTTGGGTTTAGCTGAGATAGAAAGCTACTGAAAAGTGCTTTGTGGAAAATAGAAGTGGAAATGAAAGGAGAATGGGTAGTGAGGGAAAAAACGGAACGAGAGAGAGAGAAGACACATGAAGAGTAAGAGAAGAAACTGAAGGAAAACATATATCTTCGAATAATTTAGCAGGTTTGAGGAACAAGGGAGAGAAGACCAAAAAGGGAGAGAAGAAAAAGGGAGAGAAGACGAAATAGGAAGATGAGACGAAAAAGGGAGAGAAGACGAAAAGGGAGAGAAGACGAAAAAAGGAGAGGAGGAGAAGGATGAAAAGAACGTATATTAAATCCAATATATAAACCAAGAAATAGGAGGAACTAGGGAAGAAAGCTGACGTGGAGAAAGGATGCTTATATCGCATCCAATAATTCACCAGTGTAGAAAAAGGGAGCCAAGAAGAAGAAGGCTGAGGAAGAAAAAGAAGCAGTACGAACAAGAAGAAGAAGAAGGATGAGGAAAAAGAAGAAGGAAAAAAAGGAAGAAGAGGAGGAGGAAGAAGGAAGAGGAAGGAAGGGAAGACAGGGATAAGCAGTCCAATACATCAGGAGGTATGTCAAGGACCACGACACTCAGGCACGTAAACCAGCGCAAAAACAGCAACAAGAGGCAGAAGCAGGAAGAAAACACACATAATTCTTGCCATCATTCACGGCAGTAAAAGCAACGAGAGTCACGAAATCTACTGGAGGAAAAGATAGAGCAGCAACAACAGCAGCAGCAGAAAAAGCAACTACAGAGGCAAAAACAGGAAAAGGACAAGAACTATAGGAAGAGCAATAACAGCTTTAGGAAAACATACAACAAAAATAACAATAACTGCTGTAGGAAAACGCACAGCATCAACAACAACAACAGCTGTGGGAAAATATACAACAACAACAACAACAACAACACCTAGCAACACACTGAAGAAAAACACCTGATCCGTCGAAAAAACAGCAAACACAGGAACAACAGAAAAAAAAAACTAACTCATCACCAAAACAACAGCAGGACATGAAGGAAAGATGACACAGCAGTTCAGGACGGAGAAGGTGAAACGAAAGACGGATGACAGTGTACAATTAGCGCAGTACAGAGGAAAGCAGTAACGAAGGAGTACAAAGGAGAGCACACACACACACACACACACACACACACACAGGTAAAGGTGAGCTAACATCGGCGGAATACCAAGGAATGTAATCAGAGAGAGAGAGAGAGAGAGAGAGAGAGAGAGAGAGAGAGAGAGAGAGAAAAAAAAAAACAGGAGAGCAAACAATCCGTCCTGTTAACCTCTTCAACACGAGAACGTCTTTTTAAATTGGTCTTTCTACTGTCAGACGATTTCCTTTAGCTTGGGAGAGACTGGATAGAGATAATTATAGCCCTCTTTACCATCAAGGATTTTCTCGAGCTGAATAAAATCGTCTGCAGGGAGCGAGAATGTTAATGACGTCCACGGGCTGAAAGGATAGATAGGCGACAGGGGAACAAGGCACCGTTGACAGCGACAGGAACAGGGGATGGAAATTTTTGGAGCAGGAGAGGAGGATCGAAGAATAAGTAAGAGGAGGAAGTGGAGGAGTAGGCTATATGTGGGAGGGTTTGTAGGAGTGGTGGAAGACAGGCTCGGTAATGGATAGATAGATAGGTAAATAGATAAGTAGATAGATAGACAGACATGGAAAGATGAAAGGAAAATTGAGATGTAGGTGGAAGGATGAAGTGGAGGAACATATGAGGGAGGGTGAGAAGGAGTGGAGAGAGAAGCTTGGTAATACTTAAATAGATTGATGGATAGGTAGATAGGTAGACACAGGCAGACAGACAGACATAAGCAAAGGTATATTAATAGGTATCGGGTAAAGTAGGTATGTAAAGAGATAGTCAGATGGATAAATAGATTGATGTTCAGAACCAAGCAGATACCCCCTAGTAACACGTAATGAAAGAAAGATATCCTCCTATAGAAATATAGGAGGCATTCCATAACGCAGAGAGAGAGAGAGAGAGAGAGAGAGAGAGAGGGGGTGGGGTTCAGAATACGAATATTTTAGGCAGTAAAAGTTCACAGGATTTTTTTATGCATGGTCACCAGAATAATAAACCAGTATAAATGAGATGAGTATCTATGTATGGAAGCATTATGTCCATTTTTTTTTTTTGGGGGGGGGGCTTTGTTTATAGAAGAGATAAGGCAGTTTTAGCTCTCCAGTTCGGGCCAAAACTGTTGAATATTCCCGATGAACTTCTTTTTTCAGTTATGGGTATATTTTTTCGGCTGAACAAGGCAAGGTACTTCGATAGCAAGCTGCATCATGCTGGTATAATGGTGATCTGATGCATGATATAAAATTTAGAAAGTGATTAATTTAGTGGTTACCGAGGAAATATGTTTTTGAAAATTGTTACGCATGGTCATGAAAACCGTAAGTCCAATATGACCATCAAATGTTTAATCCAGTTATTTGTATTGGAACTTTCGTCTTTATCAGGAGTGTTGAGTGATACATTCAAAACTGTTGGTCACTTGGTTGAACGGTTTGAAAGATGCCGATATCAATCTCAGCAAATTGAATATGGATGAATTGAGCTGGGATGTTGTTGGGTAGCAGGGCTTGACGGGAAGTGCACATCGTGAAGCTGGATGTTACAGGTTGAGTGGTATGGGTGTGATGAAGATTGAGCTGTGTTTTGTTTTTTCCCTTGAGAGCAACATGAACTAAAGGAACTTGATCGATATTTCACAGACCCACAGCGACGACGGGCCTGAACCTTGACCTTTACCTTTGACTCTGACCTTTGATCGATTTGCACCATAATCATATAATTTCTTGCCAAGACCCACGCACTGTGTATGTGTCAGTTTTAATCCAAATCAGATCAGTCATTCATAAGAACATATTAATTTGATTTCTGTTTACCTTTAAGCGTAGATTTCATTGATACATAGATACCATACTTAAATAGAAATGGACCCTATCACACTAGCTACATCCCGGCGCAGTAAATAAACAGGGAAAGGAAGCATAGTCTGTAGTGTTTTATATCGAGCGTGTTGTGACGAAGACAGGAACACAGTAGGGCAGAATGAGGGAACAGTCAAGAGAACAAACCACGCGCCTCACCTCCTCCTGCCTCGCTCCCCATCTTGCTCCCTGCCTGTCTTCCTACTCTCCGTCTGCCTCACGCCCCACCTGCCTGCCTGTCTGCCTCACCTCCTCCTGCGTCTCTCCACACCTGCCTTCGTACCTGCGTGCCTGTCCTTCTGTCCTCACGGGTCGCTTGGTATCCATGGTGGTGCTTGTTTACTTTTCGTGGCCTTTTGTTTGTGCAGCGCGTGAACCGAGGAGCACACGTGGACGCCCACCTGTATTCACACACACACACACACACACACACACACACACACACACACACACACACACACACACAGTAGCGATGAAACGTGTACCCTGTTTTCAAGATTTCTCCGGACACACACACACACACACACACACACACACACACACACACACACACACACACACACACACACACACACACACACACAGAGTAGCGATGAAACGTGTACCCTGTTTTCAAGATTTCTCCGGACACACACACACACACACACACACACACACACACACACACACACACACACACACACACACACACACACAGTAGCGAAGTAACGTGTACCCTGCTGTCAAGATTTGTTTTGATCATGTTTCGGGAACAAGAATGAATTTGCTTTCACAATTCTCACACTGACAATGGGGGACGCTTGAACTTTGTAACTACAATTGACTACGCTTGTTTATAGAGTTATAAGTAAGAATAACAGATTAGAGTCAAAATTTCGCAAGCTCATAATGCTACCACTTTGCATCCACACTAGAGTGAATAATAACGTGAAAAATTAAGACCTGATTCATGATTATACTTCACTTTCTGGTGTTGCTGAGGGACGCCTTCGTGTGATGGCATTGATCTAACCAGGCGGCTCCACTGCCTGGTTATACAAACATCCCTCAAGTACTTCCCCATCCCCCGAAAGGAGAAGGATGGATTTCATGAGTAGGGCACCTTAATCCTGCAGTCCACCGGGTTCCCTTTTCAGATGAGGCTGGGACCACAAGAAAAGCAACTTCTCCTTATGTTACCTTCCCACCCGTTTTACCCACAATTCTGTAAAGTGAACGTAAAAACCCCTCCCCCCTCCACGTACCCCTTAATTTTAAACCCTACATCCTAGGTATTTATATATTTTCTCTTATTTTTGCTACCTCCAGACGCTTTTTCACAGTTTGGAAGAGCACAGTAACAGTGAGAAGGATTAATAAACGCCATATCAAATCCTGAAATGCAAAAAGTCTCTCCTAAGCTGAATAAAATCACTAGGAGGTAATAAAAAAGGGTAAGATAACACTGTGCCCTTTAGATGAAGTGGGTAAAATATCAGGTATTATCAAGTTATTATCCTCGTTGTGGCATTTTTTTCTCCATCATTTTCTCGACTGCCCTCCCACACGTTGACTCAGTCCAGTGATGTACCATTTTAGAGCCAAGTCCTGTAGGCGTTCATGTAAATATCCTCTTTGTGCCTGTTTTTTTGTACATTCTCTCTGAAGATGGACTCTGTTTGGAATAATAATAATAATAATATAATAATAATAATGATGGTGATAACAATGATAATAATAATGATAATAATAATAATAATAATAATAATAATAATAATAATAACAACTACTTCCCTTCCATCCAGTGACATGTTTAATTCATTTTATTCATACTATCTCCAGCCAATGTTTTTCCAGCATAACATATAAACCTCTTGCATTGTAGGCGTTAGTGAAGGCAGCATGTAACCCGACCAGTTCGGAAAGACAGAGCTGAATAAAATCGTCTGGAAGTGGCAGGTATAATCACCCATCCTCCAGTTTGTAAAGTCTCTCAGCTGAATAAAATCGTCTGGAGGTAACAAGAACAAATCAGTTGTCTTTTTTTTCTCACATCTTTCCATTGTAGTCCCTTAATGTCGATGGCTTTTTTTTTTTTTTTTTTTTTTTTTTTTTGACACCAGACGAGTATATTCAACTTGAGAAGGATTTCTGGTTGCGAAGGGGTTAATGAAGGCTGCAGCTTTCAGTCTTTTGAAAGGGAAATAAAATCGCATGAATATAGATTACGTATATATATATTTCTCATTTTATTCTTGTCTCCACCAGACGATTATATTCAGCTTGCGAAGAACTTATAAATGTGAGAGGGTTAATGAAGGCTATAAATTACCCCTCCAGTTCGGAAAAGTCTTTGTGCAACAGCGAGAGTAAAATCAGAAGAAATTACCTCAGTTATTGCGCTGCCATGATCATTTTAAAGCAGTCAGTCGAAAAATTCTTCATAGGGAAGTAAAAATCGCCTGAAAAAGCAAGAATAAAATACAAACTGCGGCATCAAAGTGAGGAGTTTAAAACACAGTCTAGGAAACTGAGTGGAAGCAAAACTTTCAGTGTTCCCTACAAAACAACCACCAACTTATAAAAAAATAAAAAAAAATAAAAAAAAAAATAAAAAAGGAAATCCACGGAGTTTCGCCTCACTGTTGCCGACTTTTTCGCTTCGCTAGTGATAGTTTTGCTGCCCCAGTCGGTCGGTGTTGTATGAAGAAAAATAGAGTCTTTCTCTGGCTGGAATTAACTGTACCCTTTTCACCTTAACTTGGCCCAAGTTATCGTTCATTTGCAGCTTATTTCGTTATAGCTCAGTGACAGATAGATGATACTGCGGCTCTACATCCTTTCCTTAGCGCTTCCTCTTGACTATCACCGTTGCCTAGTGTTAAAATATTGCAGTAACTCAACATTGAAGATAGACAGATGGCAATTTTAGGCCAGGTTTGAGTAAAAGCAGTATAGTGGCTGGTTTCTAAAATGTATAATTGCGTTTAATAGTTCATGTACACTGGTCTCGAAACCGTACCCCGTATTCCAGGTGATACAGGTGGCTAGTAGAACCTCTTACGTAGTTGTTTATTTTTGCCTATTACACCATGAAATTTATTTTGCAAGGCATTTGTATCGTTTCAATATCGACCTCGTTTGCACCAGTAACATACTAGAGGATACGGGGATGTAATGTGCAGCATAAATCGCTAACGAAAAAATGTTACGAAAT
>NC_136974.1:34608995-34743995 GCF_032717465.1 Coenobita brevimanus
TTCGATGAGCTTTTATTATGAGTTGGGAATGAATCTCCTTGGTTACTAGTCAAATCAGCTCACCCGTCTGACTACACCTGGCCATCAACTGAGGTAATTAACGATAGGGATCTTCATAAAAAAAAAAAAAAATAGTAACTAAGTGATTTATGTAGACCTCGCTTTAATTCACTTCAATCTCATTTTAATCCGTTCACTCAGGAAGAAAAATTCCTTACGTAGAAAATCGTCTTAATGCCAGATTGAAATAAAACGTCATCGTATTGAAGGGCAGCTAATCGCCTCATTTTCTACCTGGCCTACTTTCAGACCCTCTTCCTCGGGTTCTGTCTTGTACTCTCTGTCTACTTTTTGCTCTTTTCCGTCAGCTGCTACACTCTATATTCTGCATTCAATTATTTTTCCCCTTAGCTTCTACTTTTTTCCTGCTCTCTACTGGCTTCCCCCCCCCTCCCTCCCTCCCTCCCTCTCTCTCTCTCTCTCTCTCTCTCTCTCTCTCTCTCTCTCTCATAACTCTTCCCTCTGCTCATCTAATATACTATAGCAGTAGCCGTGTGTATGTGTGTGTGTGTGTGTGTGTGTGTGTGTGTTTTGGGCAACCGAAACTACACAATCAAATCGCACCAAAATTGGCACAGACATCGCAAAAAAATTCGCTGATGTGAAAAAAACTTGGTCCCATCACGATTGAAAAACTTTTACTATATTCAATGAGCGATCACATTTTGACCAAAAAACGCTGCTCCCGAAGCCCGGCATAGGATCTCCGTAGAATTTTTTGCCCAAAGGTACAACTGACGTATGTCGGACTTGCGTTTGGACAACTTGGGTTCCATTCCCGAAGCTGCAAATAACACTATCAGTTGGTTAGCTGCAAAAAATCCAAGTGACAGCGTTACACTAGAACAGCACATAAATGCGAGAGCCCTCCGCAGGAGCAAGTGCGAGGGGCCCGAAGGGCCCACGAGCACTTGTCCTTTCTAGTTTCAGCTCTCATCACCTACTTTTTGCTCTACATTCTATTTTTTCCCCCTCTGTCTTGCTGTCTTCTTTTTGCCGCCATTTCTCAACTCTTTCTTTATTTCTTGACTCTCTTCTACTTGCCTTCGTACCTCCTTTATTTCTCTTTTTTTTTTTTTTCTTACATTTTGGTCATTTCTAGTTCGTAATTATGGAAATACGTTCTCTAACTTTCTTTGACCCCTCTTCAACCTCTTCGTTATTCTTTCACAACTTCGTCTTACTCAGATTTCCCCCAATCATCGACATCATCATCATCATCATCATCATCATCATCATCATCGCTCAACTATCACCGCCTTCATCATCATCATCATCATCATCATCATCTACCACCCATCCCCTCCATTGTCTAGGGACCCAACTTACCCCAACTTCATTATGTCATCAGCCTTAATTTCAGTCACTAATTAGATTAAATTACGAATTAGGCCTGATAAGTCCCTTCTTTATACAACTTTCTTTTTTTCTTTTTAGTACCCCCTAAAAAGTACTTGATGAAGATAATTGAATAGCAAAGAGAAAAAAATTGTGGCTTTTATTCTCGTTTAATTCCTTCACTACATTATTATTATTTTTTTTAATGTTCGTGTTTTCAGTATAGGAGAAACTTTTCGAACAACAGAGGTTAGATGTAATACAGGCTATGATGACGCCTTTCTAAACTGAAAATTAATAATGATGATGATGACAATGATGATGGTGATAATAAAAATAATAATAATAATAATAATAGTGTTATAAGTAAATAAGTAGATAAATAAATAAGAGGAGGAGGGGTTGAAGAAGGACGAGGACGAGGGGGAAGAGTGGGGTGAATCAAAACAAGACCGCTAAAAATATACCCAGTCTGTTAGCCAGCGATTCCTGCTGCATAAATGCTTAAACCTCTCACAGTAATTTAGTTTGCTCAGAATTGTATTATTTTTACACCTGGCCAAAAATACATTGTTGTTGCAAGCATGAATGTTGTGCAAGTGGATATCAGAGAAAGGTCAGGGGTGAATTAAGGCGTTGTGAGGTATATATAAATTATTGTCAAGATTTTTTTTTTTTTAATGGTAGATAGGGGCTTCCGTATTCTACTAACTCGATGTTTTGCCGCTTTCGGGTGACTACACAGAATGCGAAGCCAAATGATTTTTTATAAACCAGGAAACCATTTACTACGTCTGTTATAACCGTGTAGCCAAATAACACCTCTTGGGTTAGTGGATTAAGGCTCTTCAACTGGATTAAGCCGATAAGAGCCTGTATCCGAGGTTCAGGTGCAGTTATTATTTTTTAAAATTTGTTTTTCCTTCCTCTGTTTTATAAAAAAAAAAAAAGTTTACTGCACACACACTTCTAATCAGGAGTTAGTGAGGCTAGTCACCCTCGACGTAGTAAATGTCTGGACTAAGTAAACTAGCCCCAACGCTACTGATGAGGCAAATATAAATTGGATGATGATGATGATGATGATGAGAGAGAACCAAGGACAGATTTGTCCTTGAGTCGTATATATTGTATTCCAGATTGTTTTCGTGGATATTAACACTTCGGTACGGTGACCCAGTGTTGCATTTTTATTCTTGCTGTTTCCAGACGATTTCATTCAGCTTAGGCGAGTGCCCTAGTAGTGGAGGGATTATTGAAAGCTGTATTTAATCTCTCCTGTACGAAATTCCCTTGAGGTACTTATATAAATAAGTTCAAAAAATCTCCCTCGATGTGACTAAAAGAATCTGAAAATTGTTTGAATGATATCAGTAACATGGCACGGGGCTTCAGAGGGTTCAGGTTATCTCTTATCTTCCCGGCAGCTCCTTGAGGGTTGATAGTCTTTGTATTTATCTTAACTTTCTGGAGATACTGTACTGTGACGAGTGTTGGATCGGGGGAAGTGATTTAACAGCTGGCAGAGGGAAGTGGTCTGATTCGTGTATCTTTTTGCCAGCTGTTTTTGAGTGGTGTTTTGTGGGGATGGGATGAAGGAGGTTGTGTGTGTTTGGGGGCGGAGGGTGAATGTGTGTTTGAGGGAAGATGGATATGTGTGTGTGTGTGTGTGTGTGTGTGTGTGTGTGTGTGTGTGTGTGTGTGTGTGTGTGTGTGTGTGCGCGCGCGCGCGTGCGTGGGCATTTCAGCACAGACAATATCAGAGTCTTATTAGATGTGGGCTAACAACAAAAGTAATCAGTCATCTAATTTATTTCTTTTAACTTCCTTTTTTTTTTTCTTCTTCTTCTTTAAGTAACTGAAAATAAAACTAACTTCATACCTAACATTTTCCTCTCTCATGCATTGGCCAGTTTTGTCGTCTTATATCAGTTTTATTTCTTTACCAAGTTATCCTTCACCAATTTGCCTTCGTATTTTTCGTTGTATTCTATCCCCAGTGTAGTCTCCCCTTTGATGCACTCTCCGTTTTCTTTGCCACTTTTTCTCTCGATTCACTTCACCTCTTCCAGGAAAACTGATCTCGCCATTTAGGTTATTTTTTAGTGTCTTTCTCCTACCTCCTCCTACTCTCCGCTTCTCCTTTTAAGTAGTACAGTGTCCGTCTCTTTCACGCTCCTTCTTTTCCTTTTAACGTTACACAAGCCTTTCAAAGAGAGGCGTGTGTCATGCTTTGCTGCACGTGTGTGTGTGTGTGTGTGTGTGTGTGTGTGTGTGTGAGAGAGAGAGAGAGAGAGAGAGAGAGAGAGAGAGAGAGAGATTTTTATCTATTTTTAACCAAATTTAGTGGAGATGTTGAGGGTCACCAAGGAGGTTAAAATCTTGTTTTTGAGAGAATGAAGTCCAGAATTAAGTTACTTTAAGCAGTTTTTATCTGATTTCCACCAGGCATGTGGATTGATTGGAGTGAGATAAGATTGAAGAATTTCGATTATGTGAGCAAAGCAGCTAAGGTCGAAAAGGTCACAGATGAAGGTCAGAGTTTGAACAGTGTGTCTGTGTGAGTAAAATTAATAAAACAGTGTTTGTCAGATTTGGTGCAGACTCGGTGGGATGGTTGAGGATCACCCAGGGGATTAATCTTTATTTATTCCTATTTTTTTTTTTTTTTTTTTTTTAGAACAGTAGGTCCGAGGTCAGGAAAATATTATGTCTCACAAGCAGGGGCAGCTTTAAAAATTCTTGATATGATTTAGACCTGAGTTTTATTATTCGGAGGGTGGGGGATAGAGCAAAACAAAGATTAGGTGAATCGATTTTGAGAATAGTGTCAAAGGTCACGGTCACAGGGTAAGGTCAGTAGTTCGACTCTACAACTCAAATTTTTTTTTTAATTTGATTTGGTCCAAACTTAGTGGAAGGACTGGGGGTCAACCAAGGATGAAGGGAGTTGATTTAGAGAACAGTAAGTTAGTGGTTTACATCACAGGGTAGGGTCAGTTCATGCAATTTTGATCCGATTTCGACTAGAGTTGGTGGAGTGGTTGAAGGTCAGGCAAGTATGAATTAATTCGATTTTAAGAACACTCGGTCGCAGATCAGATTCAGGGGGAAAAGTTAGATGTTAGACCTATAGACCAATTTAAATGAAGCACGTGTTGCACTGTCCAGGTGTTCTTGTTTTTTTAATCTGCTTTATTTTGTTTCCGTTCTTGGTTATCTTGAATATAGTACTCTCTCTCTCTCTCTCTCTCTCTCTCTCATATACACAATGACAGTAACAATTCAGACTGGACGCAGTGGCAAAGTCATTCATTGTATAATATTCAGATTTATATTCATAGAAGTGCATGGAGTGTTATTTCGATATTTTAACGTAGAGGCTGATAAATGAACTCTATATTTGGCCTAACGTATGGAGCCGGATTGGAACTGAGGTAAATAGAGTGGACAGACGCGCAGACAGGGGGCAGACTGATTGACGGGCAACAGACAGACAGACGCAAAATTTCTATCAGCTGAACATTTTAGGAGATTAATATTTAGACAGAAAATCAGAAGAGAAAAAAATAAATACGCGAAAAAACATAAAAATTACAGATAGACAAATAGTTATACCCCTTTTATAACTTGCCTTAAAAGCCATTCTCTCTCTCTCTCTCTCTCTCTCTCTCTCTCTCTCTCTCTCACACACACACACACACACACACACACACACACACACACACACACACACACACACACACACACACACACACACACAATAATATCCTGTTTTTAAAAGCTTTGTGAGGCTACTAATTACATACATATAGTTATACAAGCTGGGGGAATATTTTGGGAGGCGTGTTATTGAGAGGACGGTTCTCATGGATTTATAAGGGTGGTTTCTCTCTCTCTCTCTCTCTCTCTCTCTCTCTCTCTCTCTAAATTGACAATAACCTACATACCTAAGAAATGAAAATTTTGTATAAAATTTGTTATTGATAAAGAAAGGCTGAAGAGCGAAATCTGTTGGTATCGTCATCATCGTCATAATCATCATCATTATTATTATTATTATTATTATTATTATTAATTTTATTATTGTTGTTATTATTGCCACCACCATGTCTCATCATCATCACTAGTTAATGCATATCACAATATTTTACCTGCGTGCACTGTATGTATGATCCATCTATAGTAATTAACACCTCACACAGTACCCCATCTACCTGACAGACTGACAGACAGGTAAATTAGTACAGGGAACGAGATAGATATACTCCAGTTCATAGTCAATACAGCAGTAATTGATGTATGTTTATAACCTTCAGTTCTAGGCCATTTATTTATTATTGCTGTGTTATTTTTTATCGGGGTTGCCATTGTTCTGTAGCAGTACTATTTATAAAGTGATATATATTGTTGTTGTCGAATGGTTTGATTCAGTTAATCGGCTTGAACTGTCATAAACATACACGCACGCACAATATATATATATATATATATATATATATATATATATATATATATGTGTGTGTGTGTGTGTGTGTGTGTGTGTGTGTGTGTGTGTGTGTGTGATTTGTCCCGAGCGTGAGAGGGTAAAAAGAAAAAACCAAGAAGGGAACACGTGCCTTTGTATTTCATGTTTACAGTGTCTGAAAAGTAAATATATATAAAAAAAATGCTGAGAACACTGACATCTGTTTTTTTTTTTTTTAATGCCTCCCCATTAATTTTACAAGACATATTTTCCTTCCTGTTTACTTTTACTCGTGTTTTAATCTGTCTTACTAATTTCTATTTATTCGTCCTGTATTTGTGTTTTTGTGCATGTTTATTAATTTATCGTGTTCATATATTTACGTTTCTCCCATTTGTTTTCTTGCTCAGTATCTCGATGTTCTGGAGTTAGTTTCAGTTTGTCATCATGTCTATATTTTGTCATCATGTCTATATCACTATTCAGTATATATTCATCCATCTGTCTGCCTGTCTATCTGTGTATACGGTCAGTCTATCTATTTATCTATATGTATCTATCCATGTCTTAAGGCACAGCGTTACCCTTTCGATTATAATATTTATTTCTTCCATTATTTTCAATTTACGATAGTCTCTAGAAAAATAAATACATAGACACCGCCAAATTCATGTACAAGTGAATATGTATATCTTTTCGATGTGTATATATGTATGTGTGTATGTGTGTACAGAACGCAGCTAACTGAAAGGGCTAAAGGATGGTATGTATCAGTATATTCTGTGTGTGTGTGTGTGTGTGTGTGTGTGTGTGTGTGTGTGTGTGTGTGTGTGTGTGTGCTCTTTCGTCCTGCAGTTTCGCTTGCAATTAATCATCGTCATTATCATCTCCATTATGGACCCACCTCTTCCCCTCCTTGCTCAAGTATGAATTAATCCATTTTTTTTTTTTTTTAACGGAAACACAAACAAAATCTAATATATACCCTTGCTGGCAAAACCCCTTCATTAGCGGCTCTGTACAACCACATGAATAATCTAATACACACACACACACACACACACACACACACACACACACACACACACACACACACACACACACACACACACACACACTAGATATAATAACTTAGGTGCGTGCCACAAAAATAATCTCATTTTTGTGGCGCGTTGTAAGTGAATTTTTTAAGTGTTAATTGTACCCTATTTCGAGGTGTAGGGGTCCAAGGCGCCTGTCTGCTGTTCAAAAGGACGCGAGTTCGAGCCTAGGTTGGGAAAAATAACAAGTAGACATTCAAGATAGAGAGATGGCAGCCTGACGCCTAGTTGAAATGAACAGAGTATAGTTAGGCAAAAGTAAATGGACACGTGTATTGGAGGGCCTTGCACCCAAGAATGTGTTAAATAAAGGTAAAAATGTATGTTGGTGCGGGATCATTATGGTGCTCGTTGCATCATGATGGAGTCTAAATCCCCCTCTTTATCCCGGCGTAATTCATTAGGGTTAATTGGCTCCATCTATAATTAGGAGCGAATATGTAATGAGCCCGAATTCTTCTGACCATTTCGGGTGATAAGTGTGGGCCCATGAGTAGGAAGGGTTCGTCAGAGAAAGAGAGAGAGAGAGAGAGAGAGAGAGAGAGGGAGGGAGGGAGGGGGTGGAGGGAAAGGGATGTGGCTGTTTTTTTTTTCCTTCCCTTTTATTTAACAGTTTGAGAGTCGAAAGAGAGGCGTTATGAGCAGAAACGGATGCAGGCTAAGAGGTGGGAAAGGGAAGGTCCCAGAACGAGGTGAAAGGTGAAGAAATCTGACAGTTTGGAGTGCTAAGTGACGATTTTTGAGTAGGGGGGGTAAGTGCGAATCGGTGTTGTTGTGAGAAGGTGAAGAGGTAGCCCGAGAAGAAGGGTGAGAGACAGGGTATTATTTATTTACATTCTGGAGGCGAGATAAGGTTCGCACAATGATGCATCATTAACCAGTCATAGAGTATACATACTTCAACAGACAGTTTTAGGTATACTGTACACTCTTTGGATGCAAGCATTGGTAAATTAATCACATGTCTAATGCTTTTAACTGTTACTCTCATCATTCATATCAACTGTAGTAATACTTAGCTCATGAGAAAAAAGGTCTGAAGTGCTTGTTAATATCGGAGTGAAAATTTCAAGCTACAGTTCTCAACACCACAGGTTTGAACGTGTCCGAGCGAACAAAGTTATATACCGGTATATATATATATATATATATATACACACACACACACACACACACAACTGACTCTATGGAAACTGGGGGGTACCACTGGAAGGCAGTTTGCATGACTGTTTTGAAAAAGCTACGACATGCTGTGATTGGCGCAACAGGAAAAAAAAAAAAAGTTTTGGTGCTCTGCTTTTCCCAGGCAGAAATGCTCTTGGCATTTTTGGGCATTTGAAGGGAAAAAGTCTGGAGCCACTGGAAGACAGTTTTCATGACAATTTGAGAATGGTTTGACATGCACTGGTTCAATAACCGAGATAAAAACAAAGTTATGTTGCTCCACAAGCCAGGAAATTTTTCAAGCCTTTTGGGGTACAAACTTTGCACAACAAATTTTGGCTGAAGTATAGTGTTTCTGCTATAGCTTTGTAGCAAAAAATATAAAAAAAAGGATAGAAACAAGATAATTAAAAAAAACGGAATAGGTATTGGCTGCTGCGTCTTCCTCCATTTATTCCAAGATTTTGATCCTCTCCACAATCTCGAGAAATTATGTACTTCGGAAAAAAAGTGTTGTGTGGGAAGTTTGGTGGGTAGTTGGGAAAGTTGTGGTGTAGAGGGGTTATTAGAGCATCCTCCGGGGTCTGGCCTGCTTGTTAGATACTCTGGGTTACGTAATTGGTCGGTGATGATGATGATGATAATAATAAGTTGCTAAATTACTGAGTGTATCGTTAATGTGGAAGGTTTATGGTAAAATGTGGTCGCATAATAATGACAATTGATAATAATGTAACGACGATAATGATGGTGGTGATGATGTGATGATGATAGGTGGCAAAATTACTGGTTGTGTCGTTAATGTAATCACTTAACGATCGTGTACTCAATAATTGCCCTGTTAAGCGATGAAACAAACTACCAGGCGAGTCACTTAACAGATGTGTATTTAAACGATTACCTTCCATTGCATTGCTGGTAAGTGATGGGCTGGAATACTGGATGTGTAGGCAATATACTGTAGTTAACTGATGACAGCACTTTCACCTTTATCATGTATTTTTCATTTTATCCCTGCCATCTCCAATTTTATTAAATTTTAGAGGACTTAGGTACTGAAGAGAGAAGATAATTCGTTAAACCACATCCTCCATCCAAAAAGTTTTATTGAATTTTGAGATTTATTGGTTGGATTCAGCTTTCTTTTTCCCATTTTCGCTACTCAAAGTTTTATCGAGCTTTGAAGAGACTGTTTGATGTTAGATTCAGCGATAACCAATTTTCGCTATTAGAAAAACAAAAATGAATTTGGAGAGACGTTTTTGAATTGAGAGGTCCTTCGTTAACCCATTTTCACTGTCCAAAAAGTTTTATTGAGTTTGGAGAGTTTTGTTTTAGATTCAGACTTCAATATTCAATTTTCGCTGCCCAGAAAGCTTTATTGAATTTGGAGAGAATTTTTTTAGCGTGGAAAGATCCTTCGTAAACCCTTTTTCGCAATCCAAAATTTTACTGAGTTTGGATAGACTTTCTGGAGTTGGGAGGTCCTTCGTTGCCCCATCTCTTCTGTCCATTTATTTTTTTTTTTAATTGAGACTTTTCATTTTGTTAGATTCGGCCTTCATTAACCCATTTTTCCCATCACTTTTTTAATTAAGAGAAATTTGAGGACTTGAGAGGTTAGAGATATCCGTCATTAACCCCATCTTGCTTCTCCAGACAATTTTATTCAACTCTTGAGAGATTTTTCGAACTTTTTTTTTTTTTTTTAAGATGCAGCCTCCAATAATCAATTTTCGATATCCAGACAATGTTATTTAGTTTGGAGAGGGTTTTGGACTTTGAAAGATTGAGTACAGCTTCATTAACCCATTGTTGGTCTCGTCAGGCAATTTCCTTTAGTTTTTTACTTTTTAAATTGGCGGGTTTATATACATACTGTTTTAGCCTCTTTACTACCTCGAGGATCTATTAAGCTCTATGAAATCGCCTGGAGAGAGAGAGAGAGAGAGAGAGAGAGAGAGAGAGAGAGAGAGAGAGAGAGAGAGAGTCATTGGGTTCAGGGCGTTAGGTAGTGGGCAACAGTACTAGATATGTGGTAAAATAGTCACTCCTGATGGTACACTCATGGATCATTAATTAGTGTATGATGACTCACCAGCCTTTGAGGATTTATATTCCCACTGAGGCATAATCCGAATGACGTCACCATCTGTTTACCTCTGAAAAATTAGGATTACTGGAACAGGTGTACACATAACACGTACATGGTGACACACTCATTACACACACACACACACACACACACACACACACACACACACACACACACACACACACACACACACACACACACACACACACACACACACACACACACACACACACACACACACACACACACACACACACACACACGTTAGGATTACTGGAACAGGTGTACACATAACAAGCACCTGGTCACACACACACACACACACACACACACACACACACACACACACACACACACACACACACACACACACACACACACACACACGTACCTACATACAACCTACATACATACATACGTATTCAAAGATATAAGCTTACTCTGTGGTATATGTTCACATACATCCAACACCTGAAAGTTTCCACATATACTCGTATACATACATACATACATACTTACATACATACATAGAAGCATTAATACATACTTACATACATAAAAGCATTAATACACCTGTCCGTGCATACAAAGAACACGTGTACTCATTCAACATAAACATGAAATACAAATGGCAACAAATATGAGGTCCTCGTGTTGAAGGGGTTAACCATTTGGCTGATAGGATTTCGCAATAATGAATAAGCGGGTGGATTTAAGTGTGGGGAGAGAGAGGGGGGGGGGAATCGGGATGGAATTGTGTCCATCTCAAATAAACGTGAGAGAGAGAGTGTTTCGGGAATAACTAGAAAGCGCTCAGGGAGCGCATACCTCCACCAATGCCATTGTCATTCGAAAGGATCCGGATCCGGATCCGGGTCTGGATCCTGTATCCACGGATCCGGATCCAGATCCACCCCAAATTTAATCAATTCTTTCTTGGACGATGGCCCTCCTTTCCACAAAATGTCATGGTAATTCATTGAGAACTTTTCGAGATATTGTGCGGGATATTACGGATCCAGATCCTCTTCCAAACTTATTAAATTCTTCCTTGGCCCATGGCCCACCCTTCCACAAAATTTCATCCAATCCGTTCTTAATGTTTTGAGCAATCCCGGATCCGGATCCGTGGATATAGGGTCCAGATCCGCTCCAAAATTTAGTCAATTCTTTCTTGGTCCTTGGCGCACCTTTCCACAAAATTTCATTGAAATTCATTGAGATCATTGGGGGATATTGTGCGGGATACTTCGAATCCTGATCCTGCCCAAAATTTAATCATTCATTCCTTGGACCATGGCCCACCTTACCTCTAAATTTAATCAAAATCCGTTCGTAACTTTTTGAGTAACGCTGCTAACAGACAGACAGACAAACTTGGGGTAAGACATAACCTCCTTGGCGGAGGTAAAAAGTGCTAATTGGATATGGTCTCTGTCTGTCTGTCTGTCTGTCTGTCTGTCTGTCTCTCTCTCTCTCTCTCTCTCTCATTTTTCTTTTGGTCAACCCCCTTCGGTCATTTCCATACCACCCATGAGTTTCCTTCACCACGCCTTCCTTCCCTTCTTTTCATTTTCCCTTTTTTTTTTTTCTCTCTCTCTCTCCTCTACTTTCTTTTTCATTCCTGCGTCTTATCTAATTCCAGCCAGCTATCTCTATCTACCCCAGCTCCATCACCCCGAGGACGTATTATCTATTTTTATTCGTGGTATCTCCGGACGATTTTATCTGCCGTCTGATACAGCACGGGAAAGAAATAATGATACAAAGATGGCTGCATATACGAGTGCTTAATTCCTTTGATACCGTGGCATTATTATTATTATTATTATTATTATATTACTGATATTGCTTCTTATTATTTTTATTATAATTATTATTATTATTATTGTTGTTGTTGTTGTTGTTGCCGTCCACATACGATTTTACTTAGCACAGGAGTCAATTTCGAACAGGATGATTAGATAGATTATTCATTAACCCCTTCAGTAAGAAATAATCCTTATAAATTGAATAAAATCGTAAAATAAAATGTGGCAGATCTAAAAAAAAAAAAAAAATTGACAAACAAATACATCGTCCTGAAGTTATGAATTAATATCTAAATCTTTTATTAAATTTGGTAGAAAAGGTGAAGTGTATTTAATTTTTAGTATAATATTTCTCTGTTAACTCTTTTATTAATGTAAATTCATAATATTATCAAGGGAAGGAACCATTGAAATATATTCTTAGATGAAGCTATTAACGGGATTGCTAATGAGAGTAGTGATGAGGGGGGTATTAATGGTGATTGTGTGTGTGTGTGTGTGTGTGTGTGTGTGTGTGTGTGTGTTCAGAGAAGCACACACATGAGGTAAAAAATATCAAGGCAGTCGCATCCATGTTTGTGTGTGTGTGTGTGTTTGTTTTGAGAGAAGCATACACGTGAGGTAAAAGATATCAAGGCAGTCGCATCCACGTTTCTGTGTGTGTGTGTGTGTGTGTGTGTGTGTGTGTGTGTGTGTGTGTGTGTGTGTGTGTGTGTGAGCGCTATTTGGTCTCTGTGTTTTAATCACTTCGCTATATCTTTCGTTAAATCATGAAACCGAGTAAATAATATTGTACATTTATAAATCTACCCTGATATGTGGTTCTGTTTTTGAAAATGGAAATAATAGTATGTTTTCCCTTGGGTTATTTTCCAGCTAAAGTATGAGTTGTGGGGAAATGTATAGTTGACGTTATTTCACTGGGTTATAAATATCCTTTTTTTTTTTTTTTTTTTTTTTTTTTTTTTTTTACCCCCATCCAGTCAGACCTTTGTATCATAAGCTTAATATATTCATCTGATTGAATGTAAAATAACTACATACATTGAGTTATTTTTTGAGGTTTGAGTAAGATAATGTTAGAATTTGACTCATTGATTTTACGGTGGTGTTCTCTGCTACTTATTTCATCTAGGCGGCTTTGTCTCTTCTGAGCTGAGTGTAGTAAATGCTTTTTTAAGATCAACAAAATTAATGACCATAGTATGATGCCTTTATATTCAGCTCTTCCTAACTCTGGCCTATGTTATCTAAGGCCAAGGGGCGACCTGTCGTAGCGAAGGGGTTAAAATAACTCCAATAACTCCTTCAGTATCGTGACATTTTATATTTTTCCTTTATATTAGCATTCTTGACTTTATTCTTGCTACCTCCAGACGATTGTACTCAGCTTCGGAGAGACTTCTGGCGCTGGAGGGGTTAGACTTAACCCTAATTAACCTCATCACTGCAAGAGGTTTTCCCTAAGCTGAGTAAAATCGGCTGGAAGTAGTAAGGACAAATGAAGTAAACCATTGGAGTGAAGAGATTAGGTCTTCCTGGACAGTGCCCCCTCAAAGTGTCAATTACAGAACCTTAGATCTTGCCTTTTGTAAACACTGCAATCACTAAGACAAACCTAAGCAGGAAAACAGCAGCTTTGTTTTCATCCGACGGAACTGAGTCACTGAACTTCACTAAATTGTGGTCGCGTGAAATGTGTAATGGGCCTCTGTAATGAGGTAGGAATAAATCTCCTTGGTTACTAGTCAGATTGATTCTCCAGTCCGACTACATTTGGCCATAAACTGAGCTGAAAAAGGGTTATGGATCTTTGTCAGGTTATTTCCCTAAGCTATGTAGAATTGTCCAGGGTTAACACGAATTTATTAATTAAAGACTATCTATACACGACAGGTTATTAGAGGCTACTTTATATATTCTGTAAGGTGGGTAATTCTTTGAGTAGAAGATCGTCTGACTTTACTATAAATGAAGTACTGTATGAAAGTCGCCGTACCCACTCGGGGGGATAAAGTCTTCTGTATCTTATTCTTTCTACCGCTAGGCGATTTTACCTATATATGGATAAACTACTTACCTCCAGGCGAATGTACTCCCCTAAGGGCAAACGTCTCATGGTGAATATCAGTGAAATACCGATCCAGAGTCCAGCATTTAACGTTTTATTTTCCTTTCCCTCACCGTTACACCTCTTCCCTTTCCTCGTCCCTCCCTTCATCGTCATACCTCTTCACTTCTTCGCCTTCACTTCTTCCCTTCCTATGCATCATCCCTTCCTTCATCCCTCCCTTCGCAGTCACACCTTTCCCCTCCTTCAGTGTCACATCTTCCCTCGTCCTTCGCCTCCCTACGAGCCCGGACGTCAAATAAGATGCCATACTATAGATTTTAAGGTTCGCTGCCTTCGGGAGTGTTAGGTGTAGGAATGATACAGGTCACACTCAGGTTGCAGGTCACAAGTCGGGTCAGTTTGTATTGCCAGGTAACATCATATGCAGGACACATACTGGCAACACTTAAGTCTTTTACAGGTCACACTTAGGTCACATCCAGGTCACAACTAGGTCACATCCAAGTAACATACAGGTCACATACGCAGGCCACACCACGTAGGCCTTAAGTGTGGCGTGTCCCAACCTACTGAACAATTCAATAGGCCTTCAAAGAGAACCAGCATCTAGTCTTAGGAAGAGCATATGTCTCCCTGGAATTCAGTGCACGTTTAATGTTGTACTAGTTGTAGAAGTTCTGAAGCTAGGAGATGGAGGGGTGAAGAGAGATGTGAGAGAAGGGGGTGTGAGTTGGAGGGAGTGCAGTCATATGTAATAATCGAATTTCTGGGGCTGTAAGGTGGAAGGATGGATTGGAGAAATACAGTATTATGAGAGAGGGAGTGTGAGTTGGAGGGAGGATAGCGAAATGGCAAAGGACAGGGCGACGTGATCAATTTGTGGCCATCCCCTCAGGGATTAGGACGTCTGGCTAGAAATACACAGATAGATAGGTAGGGAGATAGATACCGGTAGATAGATAGATAGATAGATTTTTGCTGTATCTTTCTTTATAAAAGATTTGGCTAGCCATTATCTGTGTATCAGCTTTTTTATCGTCCCTATATGTTTATCCCTCATGGTGGGGGCAACTTAAGCATTTTATTTCTGAAAACTCCGGACGATTTTGTAAAGCTGAGTTTGACTGTAGGTTCTGAGAATATTATTACCGGTACCACTCACGTTTTAATGGTCGGGACAACTCTAATATTCTCTTCTAGCTAATCATAGGATCCTAAGAGCGGTAAAAGCATTTGCCTCTGCTGTACTTGTATTTTGTATCCTATGGCTTGCCCCGTCTCTCCCTTTCTTTTGACTGCCTGACTTTGTCTTCTGCCTTGCCCTTGTTCTTTGTCTGCTGTCTTGCTCTTGTTCTTTGTCTGCTGTCTTGCTCTTGTTCTTTGTCTGCTGTCTTGCTCTTGTTCTTTGTCTGCTGTCTTGCTCTTGTATATCCTTTATCTTGCTCTCTTTTAGCAGCTCACATTTCGTTGTCAGTCTTTAAATTACGTGACTTGCTCTGTTTCTTTTAATTTGCCTGTTTTCTTTGTGTGTGTGTGTGTGTGTGTGTGTGTGTGTGTGTGTGTGTGTGTGTGTGTGCTTTATGGAATTCAAATCCTTAACTGTTCCCTGCCCCAGCGAAGATTCAAACCTGGGTTCATTAGGACTGCAGGCCACCTCTCTATCGGTGTGTGTGTGTGTGTGTGTGTGTGTGTGTGTGTGTGTGTGTGTGTGTGTGTGTGTGTGTGTGTGTGTGTGTGTAGAGAGAGAGAGAGAGAGGGAGAGAGAGAGGCACATCTCTCATTCTTTCGACAACCAGGCCACTGAAAAAGAGTCAAGCTTATTACGAAAATAATGGAATTCCAGTTCCGAGTCCTTGAAGATTTACTCGTATATTCGTCGCCGGGATCATTGACGAGTTTATCCTTCTTGTTGATGTCGGTAATTCCTCATGTTCACACTAAACTTTCTCGTCCCAGCCAGTCTTCTTCCCGTTTTTGTTCCTGTGATCGCTTTAACTCATTCTTAACAAGTGGTCCATTATCTCCACCTCCACTTAGGCGTGTTAAGGCGTCTTATTATAACTTTTGCCTCCTTTGCGCTAAGGCATTCCGTTTCACCGTGCTGTCCCATATCCTCGGCTTTTATTTATCTTGGAGAACATTAACACTCTTAGCCTGTCTTGAAGCAGCCTGAGAGCAAGATCGTCTGGCTTTAAGTGATGTAGAAAACTGACATTGTGCCAGCCATGCGTGGGTTGATTTTATTCTTATCATTGACGTCATCCTCCTGTTGATTTATATATGCTGGTATATACTAGACATGTAAGCTTTTTTTTTTTTTTTTTTTTTTCATTGCTTCTTCGGTATATCGTCGTTTTTACAATTATTGCTTCTCATATAGCGAAGAGGATGTTTATTTTTAGTATTGCACCAACTACTTTGCTTATCCTCTTCACTCCGACTGCGTATTGTTTATTAATGCTTAATCCAGACGATTTTATTCGGCCTAAAGTGGATCTCTTGTAGGGAAACTGTCACTGAAGGCCGTATCAACTCCCCCAGCTCGAAAACTCTCCCTAAAGCTGAATAAAATCGTGTGGCGTTGACTGGAAAATGTAGTTTTCGCGAAAATGAAAGTTAAATCAATCTTTTTTTCTTCTCCACGCACATTTCGTGTATCAAGGCGTCTCGCGTAAGCTAGATAAAATCATCTGTTGTTAGGTAGGTAGGTAGGCATATGTTGGTAGAGAAAGAGAGAGAGAGAGAGAGAGAGAGAGAGAGAGAGAGAGAGAGAGCACATATTCTCCTGAAAGAGTTATATTTTGACTGGCAGCATTGGAGATGCAACTTGGGAAGATTGATGGATTATGACACTGTAAAATTGAAGGATTTAAGTAAGTCATTAAATACATTTGAAGTGGAAGGGGGAGAGGGAATATGATAAACAGGCTCTAGTAGAAAATAACCAAGAAAACCATGACCTCCAATCCACTTCAGTGCTTGGGTCTTTTTCCATGTGACTTTGGAAATTTCCGTTAACACATTTTCCTTGGCGATTTATTCTGCATTTTACAACTCAGCATCCTCGTGAATGTTATTAATGCAGAAAGTGCTGCAGCGTAATATGCAAAATAAATCGCTAAGCAAGATGTACTACGAAGCCACCAGTGCCACACAGATTAAATTACAGTCCAAAGGTAAAAATGAAATATAAATGATACTGTTATTCTGAGGGGGTTAATAGTCAGATCAATTCTTTAATTGGAAGGGTATTAACGCAGGCAGCTTCAGTTTAGAGTTAACAGTGAGAGAAATCATTAGCTAGTAGGAAAACATGGGTTCCAGTCCTTTTCAGTACAAATTTCAGGCAGATCCTTATGGCTTCCACTGCTGTATGATGCCGTAGAGTGATACCTTGTGTGTAGAGAGTTGTGTATCTCTTATTTTGATGGTACAAAAGAATTATATTTTGTCTTGGGCTTGATACAGTCTACTCCGTAGTATAGTATGTGGACTCGAGTTTATTGAAGTCCATCATGCAAAGCAATTTAATGCCCATTTTCTACGAATGTTTTTCATTTTCTTTGTTCCATTGCAGGAGTAACTATATAATATAAAATGCTCTATTCACTTTCTTTGGTCATTTTAGGACAAACTGTAATGTTCGAGTTATTGTTCTCATATAAAATGTACTATAGTGTTGTTTCTCTTGACATCCTCCAGAATGTTTGTGTTCCGCTAAAGAATGACCAACACCGATAACTGTGTATTAATTATTGGTATTCGCTAATGTGTGATGCAGCAGTCAGTAGGTTATACTTATCCTCAGCATCATTACCATTGTGAACCCATTACATTTTAGCCCATGATCGGTGCCATATCCAAGTGAACTTCTATGCCTTGTGTGTGTGTGTGTATGTGTGTGTGTGTGTGTGTGTGTGTGTGTGTGTGTGTGTGTGTGTGTGTGCACAACCTGGTATTGTTGTGAAGTCATATTTCTGTGACTTTTTAATAAGAAGCACTCTTTTCCTCACGATTTTAGAAATTACTCATATAATACTTGACAGAATCATATTAGTCACTCATGAACACACACTTTCTACTCTGTTGTAATATCGCAGAAAATTTAGTGAAAGACTTTTTTTTTTTTTTTTTTTTTTTTTTTTTTTTATTAGGTAATTCGGGGTGAGACTTATTATAGGTGATTTCACTCGGAACTTATATGGAAAGCACTTTAACACCTTTTCCCAGGCAACTTATTTTGCAGTTGACACCTTACTGTCCCATTCTCTTATATTAATCCTGCAGACATCGCCATTCTTTGCATAAATAACGTACAGAAGGATATTAACCGGTCATATCCAAAAATAAGTCGCTAAGGAAGAGGTGTTAGGGAGCTTCCTTAACCAACGAGATTACGGACTGAAGAGATGACAGTTTTAGGCCAAGTCAGAGATGTCAGAGGATAAACGCACTTCCCCGTGAGATTTATTTGGTATTACTCTATAGCTTTAAGAAATACGTTATCATATTTACCAGTGTGCGCTATTAATTTTTATCCTATCTCCCTCCCCTCCCCGTGAGATTTATTTGGTATTACTCTATAGCTTTAAGAAATACGTTATCATATTTACCAGTGTGCGCTATTAATTTTTATCCTATCTCCCTCCCAGATATCGATGTCTTAAGAGCAGTATCAACGCCTTCCTTGGTTACCTGTAAATGTTTGAAGTCAGGCAGCCACAAAGGTAAGGGGTGTGTGAAGTCTGTTGAGGGAAAAGAGAAGTTACCCCTTAAAATAGAGAATACAGTGTGTTTAATGCATCATAACGTAGTTTTTTTTTGCGAGAAATTGTTCGCTGAGGTCAGTAGCCATTGATTATCTTTGCATAAAGTTGATTGTGAGATAGGTGAATTGCCAGTTAACCTGGCATATGTCATTCTCTGGGATGTAGTACGTAATGCAGTCTCACTATGCTTGAATACGTAAAACTCGGATAGTGTCAGTTATTACGCAGTAAACACCTTGAAGTAGTTAAGGTGAGTTGTAACTGCAATTTGTAGATGATTTAAATACTCAGAAGAGCATCCTTGTACCGGTACTGCACTGGTCAGCATAAGCTGTACCCAATTCCGGTATCTCCAAAAAATCCCCCCCCCCCCTCCCCCGAAAGAAAAAAAAAAAATCAGGGATAGGAGGAGTAAAATGAATTCTACGGGTAGGTCAGCGATTTGAAGGAGTTGATGGTTCCGGAAATTAGTTGAATGATCGTACTTTCACTCTCCAACCTTTTCATCCCATTTTTACTTCCCCTTTTCCCTCTCCACCCCCCTTGGCCTTCTCCTACTCCCCCTTTACCCCAAAACAGAAAAAAATATCTTTCTAGTGTTGCACGGGGAATATCATACATCCTCGATATTACTCCAGCTGGAAAAAAAAAAAATGCACCTTAACAGAGGACAGTTGTAATTTAACATGCTGAGATTTTAATAACACCATGTGCTAAAAAAAAAAAAAAAAAAAAAAAAAAAAAAATAATAATAATAATAATTTGAAAGCGAAACGCAGCTCAAAGATATGAACCATTTATGATAGTTTATGACAGCAGCCCAGCTTGATGATAATTTCACTTTTATTAATACCAAGCAGTGTTAGAGCTGACGGAAAGCAGTAGTAATGGATAGACTATGGTGGTGAAAAAAAAAGAAAATCCCACTGCGAGGTTAAAAAAAAAAAAAAAAGCGTCATAATTTTTCAGCTCACTGGACAGGAAACCAGAATACAATAGCAAAATTTATCACACATTAAAAACAGTATCACACATTACCAAAAAATTAATCTTGTGAATTATGTGGCTTTTGCAAACAGTGATTCGTGATAGATAAAAAGCAAAGGACATTATCTAAATATAAAGTAGACAAAGTGGATTAGTGGGCGAAATTCTATCCTTAGTCGTACGACCAAACTGTAAGCATTATAGATTCCGCAAACAGATTTTAGGAGTTTTTTTTTTTTTTTTTTTTTTTTTTTTTTTTTGGTAATTATATTGATTGAAAGGTTGGCATTAGAGTGTCATTTTTTTAGTTGTTTTGAATGGTAGGTGGCGTTCGGTTATCATTTTTTATTATTTAGAATGCGATGGCTTTATATATTTAGTGTTTGTAATTATGTTGAATGACTGGTAGCGTTAGATCATCATATTCTGTTATTTTGAATGATGGCGTTAGATTGTCATTGTTTTAAATTTTGGCAAATGGCCTTATATTATATATTATTTTGAATTATAGCATTACATTATCATTTTTTGAATGATAGATGGCGTTAGATTAACTTTTTTATTATTATTTTGAATGATTGATGGCGTTAGATTATAAATTTTTATTATTCTGAATGGTAGGTGGCGTTAGATTATCATTTTTTAAATTATTTTGAATGATAGGCAGGGTTAGATTTTTTTGTTTTTGTAGTTGAATGATGTATGTACCTGCGCTTACAAAATTAACCTGCTTTCTTTTCGTATTTATCTCTCTATCGGTAGTATATCCGTCATTCATATCCTGGTTATTATATTTTTCTCTCATATCGAATAAAGCCGTGGAAATATACTTCGGCCCGTGTTGTCGGTTTAGGAAGCTCCCTAACACCTCTTCCTTAGTGATTTATTTTTGAATACGGGTGGTTAATATCTGTGTGTTTGTTATTTGTGCTGAGTATGGTGGTTTGGTGCGATTTATTTAACACAGGAAAGTAAGGTGCAACAAGCAAAATAAATCGCTAAGGAAAAGGTGTTGGGGAGCTTCCATACCCGACGAAAACGAGAATAGGGGTTCAGGTGTTCCTAGTTTGCATATCCCATTTATTTTCCTTTTTTTTTTCCCCCATCATTAGCAACATTATACCTGTGCATCCGTGGAATTAACTTACGCCATCCCATCCTCGTTTGAATTTCCCGCGCCACATAAGAGAATAGAGGGAAAAAGGAACGAGATTCAGAGGTGTTCAGTAAACCTTCAGATATTTGCTTCATTTCCATATCCCTTCCTTGTTTTCTTCTCAGGGTCGAATTAGCCCATACCAAATGCGTGAAGTTCCTGTGCCAGTCAGAATCCCTATTATGAGTTCTGGGTAATAGGAAAAAAAAATAAGATAGGATCCGTATGTCGCTAAGAGTGCAGATATATTCGTTAATTTCCTACCATCCATATTTTAAGCCACAGAATTATCCCTTGTCTTCCTTTGTACGACTGAATTTACCACCGCAGTTTAATTTCCAGCTGAGAGAGAGAGAGAGAGAGAGAGAGAGAGAGAGAGAGAGAGAGAGAGAGAGAGAGAGAGGAGGGTAAGTGGTTTGATGATTTTCCATTTATATTCCCCGCCGTCTCTGTTAATTGCCCTCTTTACGGTGTCCCTTCAGGCCCCAGAAGCCCACTTTATCTCGCCAGTAATTCATATCCTGCTCCCCTCAGTAAAGTAAGGGAGTAAATTGAACTCCATAATTTTAATCTCAACGCTGTGGTAATTATTTTGTGTTTGGTCAGCTTCTTTCCCTTGTTTTCTTATTAGTTTTTTTCTTTTTTGCCGCCAGACATATCTCACCCCCTCAGTAAAATCAGGGAATAAATTGGCCTGCATAATTTTAATCTTAACTCTGTGGTGATTATATTGTTTCTCCAGTTTCTTCTGTTTTCTTGTTTCTTCTTTCTTGCCTGCATCCAGACACTTTAGTTTAATGCTTTCCTACTTTTTTTTTTTCACCAGTTCACTTAAAAATTTTCCCTAGTTCCTTGGGCAGATCCCTTTACGTTTTTCTCCTATTATTTTTATGGGGTCAAAGATGCACGTGAATTTGGGTTGTAGGAATGGCTGTGAACATGCAAGTGAATAAAGTGTAATAAGGAAAATAAATCGCTAAAGAAACGGTGCTAAACATTCTTCCAGACCCGCTATAATTTGTCCCTGGGTTTCATATTCCCAAGAGTAAGGGGAAAAAGTCCTTCATGGGTGATATTAGTTTTGCGAACGATCCGGATTGTAAAAGAAACTGGTTATGAAAGGTATTATAAAAATTTGTGGGTAATTCTCTCTCTCTCTCTCTCTCTCTCTCTCTCTCTCTCTCTATGCGTTTCGTTGTTATAATAGTAATAGTGGTGGTGGTGGTGGTAGTAGTAGCAGTAGTAGTAGTAGTAGTGGCAGCAGCAGTAATAGTATTAGCTGTAGTTGTATTAGTAGTAGCAGTAGTAGTGGTAGTACCAGCAGCATTAGTCTAGCCTTTCACACTCATCCCAAACTCACTTTTCATAACCAGGAAAGTGAAAGCGAGACACGGAAGCAGAGAGGCGCGTTGACACATTTAACTCGATTTCTTTAAAACTTGGGAGTGAGGACGTGAGTGAGAAAGTGCTGCAGAGTCGCTATGCTAAAATGTTTCTCCTGCAGTATATATTTAGTTCGGAATAAATTTGAGAGGCACGTGTGTTGCGTGGAAATAATTTGTTATATAGAATTTGGTGAGGTTATGAATAGTGAGTGATCTTTTTGGTGCAGTGGATTATTATTATTATTATTATTATTATTATTATTATTTTCAGGAAGCTCATTTTTTTGGTTTGGTGCTGTGTAACTTGTGAATATAGGCTGGAAAGTGGATTAAATTTAAAAGGCATTGAGAGGTGTGTGAAGGAAGATAGGAGTACGATATACAGATAGGTAGATAGATAGATAGATAATGGAGAAGGAAGGAAAGTGCCTGTAAGCATCTGAACGGAGAAAGGCAAGACGCAGAGAGAGAGAGAGAGAGAGAGAGAGAGAGAGAGAGAGAGAGAGAGAGGCACTGATAAATACATAATTATATAGATGTAAATTACTACCGTACCAGAAATAATACCACATAATTACATGGGCATACGAAGTTTCCATTCAATATATGAAATTTACTTGGGCGTAAAACACATTGCAAATACGATGGTGAGTTTGAAGGCCGACTGATCAGTATTTTTAGTTGATTGCTAATTGGCTAACTGTGTATAGGAAAAGTTGAGGTGGAACGCACGAACGCGATTTTCAATGTATATAATTTTTTTTTATCGCAGTAATTAGAGAACGTCCTTTTTAGTTTAATGTAGTAGTAGTAGTAGTAATAATAATAATAATAATAATATTAATAATAATAATAATTAATTATAATGTACCTGTAGTTGCTGCTCAGGTATTTAAACGTGGCAAAATGAAACCGTAGATTTAATATTTTTTTATTCATTTAAAATCTATGAAATTCTAAATTCTAAAGTATAAATTGCTTTGTATAACTGGTTGTGTTAATTTGGCTTCTGAGTTGACCAACTTTATATACAAAGCAGCCAGTCCATTTTTGCTCCTTTACGAGGTTTAGGAGTCCGCGGCCAGGCTATCATGTAAAGAGTAATTCGTTGTACACACACACACACACACACACACACACACACACACACACACACACACACACACAGAGCTGTCAATTTAGCGTTTCATTTCAGTCTCACACAACCCTAATGCAGAATATTGAAATCCTTGTTCCTCATGAGAAGCGAAAACTGACCGCTTTTTAAAAATTCATCGTGTTCTCTCTCTCTCTCTCTCTCTCTCTCTCTCTCTCTCTCTCTCTCTCTCTCTCGTGAATATTCAACTCTGCCCGTGAGATTGAATACTCACTTCTGAACTGTATTACATGGAGGTGAAATATGGCTATCAGAACCAATCCATTAGCGATTATATATTTACCTGAGGATCACTTAACGATTGTCCAAGTAAACCCCTTCAGTGCAGTGGCATTTTTATCTTATTTCTACCTTCAGACGATTTCACTCATCTTACCGGAGACACCTTGTAGTAGAGGTTGATGAAGGCCTTGTCTAAGTTCCTTACACTTCTAAAAATCGTTTTGGAAGAGGATAAATCCGTCTGGAGGTTACAAGAATAAAAAATGAAAATATATGTCGCGGAAGTAAAGAGGTTAGGCTATTGGAAACATGAATTGAAAAAAAAGGATTATGTTATGGGAGTAAAGGGTTAACATTGAATATTAATCAGAAGTGGATTATTTATATTTAGGTCTCCTCATTAAAGTATGTAGAATTACTTTATTTTCTACAGTTCTTTATTCTTTTTTCCCATCGCTTTTCATCTTGGCGCCATTCCTTTATTTCTTCAATTCGCTTCTAACTTGTCATATTGTTCCTCTGTCCAGTAGGCCTAGACACCCTTTCCATTTTCTTGTTTTGTCTTTTTTTCATTTTATTTAGTTTTTTGCTTGAGAGTTACCTGATTGGCCCTCCGGATAGTCCCAACCCCTCGTTCATATCGGCGCCACCACGTGAAGGCGCCCTCTCCAGCACCACTAAATGACAGAAGGATCCATTACTTGCAGCACCCATTCAGGAAATACTGCAGGCGTGACAGACAATGATATCACCAAAATGTTATGAGACGTCCCTAGTAGTTATGTAGAAGGCACAGGAAGAAATAGATGGCGAGGAAATGGAAAACCCCGCCACCAGGAAGTAGGTTACAGATATAAACAAAATAATCGCTGGCTTGCTATTACGCTGGAGACACACAAACTGCCTTGAATTATTTATCCCGATGGAGATTATTGTGCGAATTTAGAGGCATCACAGGCTGGCCGGTTTAGCAACTTGTTAAAATCTAAGTGTCTTGATTCTCTCTCTCTCTCTCTCTCTCTCTTACTCATAAATCTGACTCTTCCTCTTCTTTATAGGGCAGAAAATCATAGAAGGTTAGTAAAGAGCCGAGGAGTGAGGACCAACTTTGTCTGTTTAGGCTTATGGCGCTATCATCTTGTTTTATAACGTTGTCGCAAGGTATATGGGAGTCGTCCGGTTTATTTCAGTGCATAATGCGATGAGAGAGAGAGAGAGAGAGAGAGAGAGAGAGAGAGAGGTTTCAGGTCGTTTTAGGGTGGCATAAAGTTGCAAAAGACTCCAGGCCACTTTGCAATAGTGATGAAAATTGACGGCTGGGAAGTTGAAGACCTAGTGAACCAAGATTATATTGCAGTGACGGAGGAGGAGGAGGAGGAGGAAGACGAGGAGGAGGATTAGGATTAGGAGAATTAGGATTAGAATTAGGATGATGATGATAATAATAATAATAATAATAATAATAATAATAACAATAATAATACCGAAAAAGAAGAAGTAGGAGTAGGAGGAGGAGGAGGAGGAAGGATATAATGGAATAACACAAGGGAGATGAATGTGAGTGGAAAGAAGCGGAGGAGGAGGAGGAGGAGGCGAATTAGAAGAAGGGATATATATCGGAATACCACAAGAGGCGAGAGTGAAGAGCAGGAAGAGGAGGAGGGAGAGGAGAAGTTGGGGCATGAGTGGAGGAAACTTTTGGAGGGAATTTTGGAAGAGGAGGGGAAGGTGAGGATTCTTGGAGAGTTTGTGTGGCCGGGCAGTGGTGGTGATGGGGGTGATTGATGGCGTGGGTCGGGTCAAGGAAGACTTTGTAACACTTTTTTCTAAGCGGTTTATTTTTTTGAGAGATTTATTATTCGTATCAACGACACCTTGATTACTTTTTTTTTTTACCCTATTTCTCTGTGAGACTCGTTGCATCCTTTTCTTAGCGATTTAATTTGCGTATTAACCACACATTGATTTCCTTAGTTATGAGGTAAGAATGAGTCTCCCTGGTTACTAGTCAAATCTATCCTCCAGTCAAACCACACTTGGCCGTAAACCAGGCTGAAAGGGGTTAGAGATCTTTGTCAGCTTAGAATGAATGCCATCATCCTGTCTTGCAATCATCATCTCTTTAAAATGCAATCATCTATTTTAAATGCAATCGTCTCTTATAAAAGCAGTCATTTCTCTCTTATGTGCAATCATCTTCTCTTTTATTTGCAGTCATCTTCTTTTTTAAATAAAATCATCTCTTTTAAAAGCAATTATCTTCACTGTTAAATGCAGTCACCTTCAATTTAAAATGCAATCACCTCCTCTGTTAAATGCAATCACCTTCTCTTTTATTTGCAGTCATCTTCTCTTTTAAATGCAATCACCTCCCCTTTTAAATGAAATCACCTTCTCTTTTTTTGCAGTCATCTTATCTTTTATATTCAGTCATCTTTTCTTTGTTTAGTTTTGCATGCCTAGGAAAATATTTAATTCATCATCCACCATTCAGTTCAGCACGGCCTCATCACGAGCGTAGAGATCCAGGGCTTGTCTACTCAGTCAGGACGTTTAGGGTGAAAGTGACCAGTTGATCTTCCCTGAGTATCATTTTTTGAGCTATGAACCCCAACCATCTCTCTTAAGTACACCCTTCTGGGCCACATTCGATTAGAGCACCGTAACTCACTAAACCACCAGGCATCGAGAGAGAGAGAGAGAGAGAGAGAGAGAGAGAGAGAAATCACGCGAATAAAACGGAAGTTCGTGAAGGCTTTTTACCATTCGTTTCAGATTCCCAGATTTTGCCAATACAATATTCGTGCAATTTACAGTCGCGCTCGATGTGATGCGTTCAGTAAATCCATCCCATCCATTTTCTGCCTGTGGAGGAAAACATTGTTCTATAAGAATAATCGTTTGCATTTCTCAGTATACATCCGTATAATTTTTTTTATGAGATGTTGTTGTTTTTGTTTTTATTATGTTGTCTCAGGTTTATCTGGAGATCAACCCGGTGGACTGTGGGCTGATTTATGAGACGTATCCTTGACTCAGATGCTGTGCGATTTTTTTATTACAGTTCATCAGAATTTTTTGATCTGATTGTGAGTCCATAGCGTAATAAAAGCGGGGCGAAGGTATGATATATATATATATATATATATATATATATATATATATATATATATATATATAGATAGATAGATAGATAGATATTACATATACAGCACTTAAACGCCTGTAGTTTCATTGTGTGGTAGTTTTAGGCATCTTCCATCCCTGAATTAGTCACTCGCCCCATAAGATTGGAGTGATTAGCCTAGCCCTGGGTCCTTACTTTCCTGCTGGGACAGTAAAGGCATAGATATTAGGATTTTTTTTTTTTAACTATTCTTTTGCATATATTATTTCCATATATTATTGACGGACATTAACTTTCATCTTCTCAGTTTTCTTTGTTTTTCATATTCCTGAGTATTTCAGTGCGCTTTTCATCAACTGAGTAATTTTTGCTTACCTGATATGCCACTGACCGTTTCATTAACCTGTTTTTCTTTGTTTACTTCTCTTTGACCTCGTTCTTGATTACCTACATAATTATTTATTTATAGGTATATATTTCATTTTTGTAGTTTTTTTTACCCATTGTCTTTATCTATCTATCTGTCTATCTGTCTGTTATATCTATGTATCTGTCTATCTTTATTTTTTCGACGAAGGTCATTTACGTGTTTTCTCCTGTCATGATGGTGGTGGGTGAATTACATATATGATCTCATCTCAGCTCATTACCCCATCAGGCCTTAATACACACAGGAGCTCATTTGTGCAGAGAGAGAGAGAGAGAGAGAGAGAGGGGGGGGAAGGAGTGAGAGAAGAGGAAGAAGAGATGAAATTGAGGAAGACGAGAAGGAAAGAGAGCGTTCCAGCACGTACACAAATTAAGTGGTTGTGTATTTTTGAGTGTGTGTGTGTGTGTGTGTGTGTGTGTGTGTGTGTGTGTGTGTATGGATCCTGCGCTAATCCCTCTCATTTACTTCTCATTACTGTGTGTGTGTGTGTGTGTGTGTGTGTGTGTGTGTGTTTCTCCCGCTAATCCCTCTCATTTACCTCTCATCACTGTGTGTGTGTGTGTGTGTGTGTGTGTGTGTGTGTGTGTGTGTGTGTGTGTGTGTGTGTGTGTGCGCGCGCGCGTTCGCAGTTACAACCCACCACAAATTCTCTCTCTCTCTCTCTCTCTCTCATCTGTTTTTTTTTTTTGTCGCTTTTTAATAATCATAAATACCCACTAGTATGTCTTGCAGAATATTAAGATAATCCAGGTAAAACACACTTGATAATTGGGTCACATTTTGTCGGTGTCAGCAACATATTAGCAGATAATCCAGTGAAAAAAAAGAAAGAAAGAAAAAAAAAGAGGCAGTGTAATTAAAGGGTTTTGGGATGAGTGCATTTTTGGGGGGATGAGTGCATTTTTTGGGGGATGCATTTTTTTGGGGGGGGGTTTTATTTACCAACCTTAATCATCATACAGATTAATTAAAATTTGGCTTGTTAGTACCGTAGACTTTATTTCCCGATGCATTACGTGAACGAGGTTGGCTGTTTCTTTATTTGTCTCATGCATGGAAGCAGCCAAGCGATATTTGAACCCATTTGATGTTTACTCAGTGGCTTCATAATTTCGCGGAATGTTGTGTAAGTCAAGGTTGTGTTGAAACCATGAGAAAGGGTAGCTATTTTTGAATGGCGATGTTTTAGGAGGGGATGAACGTGGAGATTGTCCGTGAGTAGATGGGTATGGTAAACAGGTAGATAGATGTACAGGTAGAAGGTTAAGTACAAATAATAAAAGTGATGGACAAGTAACCAATACAGAAAGATCAGCTTAAGATAAGAAACCTATGTAGGAAGATTAGATTAAGATTAGCAACCGATACTGTTAAATTGGGGTAATAGATAGTCAGCCAGTCAGCGTGCTTTAATTCACCATATATTTTACATATTTTACTTAAGAGAAAGGCATAGAGAGAGACAGATTTAGATAATATAAACTACATAGATATCCAGACGTGCCTAATATTCTGCTTTTACTCGGACTTGGCCAAAAATTACCATCTATCCATTTTTGAGCGATGTTGTAATTCTAGATTAATGCTAGAATATGATGCTAGTCATGAAGAAGTGCTGAGGAAAAGTTTGTAGAGCCATAGCGTTCTACTTTTCTGCCATTGAGCTACGGGAAACATGTTACCAAAGGGCGAAAGTCTAAACCAAGTCAGTGTAAAGAAGTATATTAAAAACACGTATATTATGTAATCTGTAAAGTCAAATATTCCATTTTTTCTGTGACTAAGGGGTGAGCAGCTAGGCGGAGAAATAAAGATTAACGAGTATGATTATCAGGGGAACTAACGAAGCGTCGGGTGTTTAACGATAATAGAGTTGGGGCTGATGTTGTTACCTGGGCCTTGATGTGCTTATGAAGGAGGTAATTGATTTATTGGAGGAGGGAGAGGTGGAAGGACGGGGTGGAGAGGTATATGGATGAAGGCTATGTGAGTTGGAGGGAGGGCAGGGTGACATGGAGGTAATTTCCGTGTCGCCACCCCATCTGGGTTTAAGGCGTCTGACTATACAGAGATAGATAGATAGATAGACAGATAGATAGATAGATATATGAATGAACAGGTAGGTAGGTAGTTTGACAGATTTTTGGTGTGGTATGTCATTAAATATTTGAAATACAAAATACTTAATCTGATGGAAGGTGTTGAAAGTGAAGATGCTGCTGCTGCCAATGAAGATGATGATGATGATGGTGATGATGATGATGAAGTATTGCAAGCACTCGCTAAAATTCCACACGGTTTCGAGACACTGTAAATGAACTATTGACAGCACGAGTGAATGTCCCTTCCCCGAGATGAAATTCAGCTCAGGATTGACATTCGGTGCTTCATGTGGTTCATCTTTATTCGGACCATTGCTGAGGTGAATACGAATGCTCTGTTGCGAGAGAGAGAGAGAGAGAGAGAGAGAGAGAGAGAGAGAGAGAGAGAGAGAGAGAGAGACACACACACACACACACACACACACACACACACACACACACACACACACACACACACACACACACACACACACACCACTTCAGATCAGATTACATTTCTTCAGCTCCTCAGAATAATAAGACAACCCCAATAATGCAAGAAGTTGTAAGACCGCGGGTTACGTTCCAGATAAGAGGAAAGTGGGTAGCGAGAAAATCCTTCCTCTTGAGAGACGTCTTCTTTGGTTTATGCTCCCTATTTCCAGACGATTTTATTTGACTGAAGCGATCCCTTAGAAGTGAAGAGATAAATGAAAGAAGTAACTAACCCCTCCAGTTCAAAAAAATCTATCGAAAGTTGACTAGGTTCATAAAGTGTGATGATATATCCCCACCACTTCGAAAAGGCGCTGTCGAGGAGCCAGTATGTAGTGATGGTGTGCATCCTGGGTGGTGCAGCTGTGATGTCCACCTGGGAGCCAAACCTTCTCATATTTCTCCATACCTCGCCGTGGGAAGGACCCTGATCCTATCCCGGTGAGGCACTGTGCCATAAGGGGGCGTCGGATCCCTTCACGGTATATGTATACTTAACTGTACGTGTAGAACTGTTCCACAGAAATAGTTGTTTACCTGTGGTCGACAGGTCTGCTAGGTCAAATAGACCTGGATTAAGCAGTAGGAACAACAAGCATTAAGAAAAATAATATCCTAAGCTGAAGATTATCAGGAAATTACAATATAAAAAAATAAATAAAAAATATCAACGTCGTGGAGGTAGGCTAGATGGGTTAGTGGGTGAAGTTGTGGAATGGAGGGAACACGAGACGGCCGGTATCGCGTAATGGCGGGAGTTTAGAGAACGAGCCACGCCTTAGCTGAGACCGAAGGTGTTAAGGGCTGATTGGGGGAGTTGGAGAGAGAGAGAGAGAGAGAGAGAGAGAGAGAGTCACTTAATGTCGGAGTTGAAAGGACGAGTCACGCTTTACCGAAACTGTGACTGGGGGCGTTAGTGGGTGATTGGAGGACGTGTGAGACGAGATTGAGAGAGAGAGAGAGAGAGAGAGAGAGAGAGAGAGAAACTAGCCGAGCGGTCCTGAAATTTCAAAGCTGTCCAAACGACCTCCAGGCGATTTTGTCCAGCGATGAATTTTGATACTGAAGGACTTAATATTTGAGGTATATCAAAATCTTCCACTTCATACCCCCCTCCCCTCCCCGTTTGAGGTCAAGGCCAGCTTGTTTTCTCCTCATGGGCCTCCTCAGCCATTCAGGTCACGCTTCTTAACCTACAGCCAACACTTACCATAATCTGAACCTAACTAAACGATCTGTCCTAACCCAACATATTGTATCCTGTCCCATCCTCTCCTCTCCTCTCCTCTCCTCTCCTCAGTGAAACGAACCCAGTCGTGACTTAAATGAACCTAACAATACCATACCAAGTAAAACAAAGCATTTTTTAATATAAAGTAACTCAACCTAACCTACCTTAGCCTAACATTTCCTAAGCCAAGCCAACTTGACGTATGGGGACACGAACTTAGAAAGAGGCAGATTGGGTTTTGAAATATGAAGCCAGGGGATGTCAGGGGGGACGAGGACGACGCTGCTGGGAGTGTAAAATGGGCGGGATGGGCTGGAATACACAAGTGGGATGAGTAGATGTGACGGTGTACGCAAGTCGGAGAGCATACGCAAGTGGTAGGGCGGACTGGGAGGAAATACTCAAGTGGGAGGAAAGGCATATGCAAGTAGGAATTAGGATGAGAGGAAATACGCAACTGTAAGGGAAGGCATGCAAAGTGGGACGGCAGGAGGGGAGGAAATACGCATGTGAAATGGAAGAATGGAAAGAAATGCGTAAGAAGGAGAGAGGGCACGCGCAGGCCTGAGGAAGGGAGGGATGGATGAGAATACGCAAGTGGGAGACGTGTTTATGACGCAGAGAATTTTGCTGCTGTGTGAATGTCCCGCGAGGTCGATCTTAGGTTGATGCAGGGAACAGTTTATGTGAGATTCTCCTTCTTTAGCTTGATGTGGGGAAGTGATGAAAGGTTGAGAGAGATTGTATTCGTGAAGTTTATCATATTCGTAGAGTTTTGTGACTTTCTTCTAATATTGTTCTGATTTTGTTCACCATTTCTTTTATTCTGCTTGTCCTTTTTCTTTTTCATCTCTTGTTCTTCCTATTCATCTTCACCGTGCTCTTTTTCACCATCTAGCTACTCTTCTTCCTTAAGTCTTCTCTTCCTAATTTTCTTCATCAACTGTTCTTCATTTTCTTCGCTTTGCCTATACTCTTTCTCAGCCTTCTTCACCTCATCAGCCTTCCTTACCCACACTTCCTTTCCTTCATCTCTTTTCTTCCGCTTTTCACATCTTTTTCTTCTGTATCTTAAGTGTCACGTAGGGTCACAACAAAGAATCTTACGCAACTTCTGAAAGAGCACAAAAACTAAATGGGATCTTTGCCCAACAAGTCGGAGTAAAGACAAACTACGATAAGAGAGGCTTTGAAACATTTTTTTTTTTTTCGTCGCAACCACTGTGGACGAAAGTTTAGATGAGGCGCCTGACGGTAGATAAATAGGTTGATAGATACAGGTAGTTCTTATAATGCCCTGTATTTTCTGGGGTATTGGAAAGTTTGTAACCCAGCTATTTTTACTTTAACTTTGACTAAATCTTCCGTCTTTCCATCCTGAATGCTGAGTTGTGGCAGTAGGTGGACGGTAGGATATGCTGCAAGTCACAAATAAGAGCTATGGAGAGGATGTAGAGCTGTAACATTGTCCATTCCTACCACTGAGCTATGTGAAAAAAAAAATGTAAAAAGACGAAAATCTGGATCAAGTTAAGGTGAAAAAGCTATAGGTCACATTGTAGTATTGATGACCGTATTTTCGTCGGCGTTGTGACTGTATTATTGATCTCGACGAATTTTGAAATAGAAGTATCATTGACCTATCATTCATTTCGTTCCCTTGGTTTTTAATCGTATTTCATTATAATTTCAAGATATGTTTTCACGTTTCCTCGGTCCGAAAAAAAAAAAAAAATGGTATAGCTCCCTGCAAGTCAACTGTATTAAACCTTACTATATGTTGACCCTTTTAATTTTTCGTTTATTTCATTTTCTTTCCCCCCTCCCCGTTAATTTTTTTGTTCTTGCTGCCAACTGACGGTGTTGTTCAGTTTAGGAGAAACTTCTGGCAATGGAGGAAGGGTTGGATACACATAACCTTGATCAGCTTCATCGTAAGAGAGGAACCCCCCCACTTCCCAAGGCGAATTAAGGTATCAGGTGTTAGAAAAAAAAAAGGAAAAATGGAAAAGTAAGAAAGAAAAAATGGTTATAGGAAAAAGAAAAATGGTTAAAAGAAAAATAAAAGGAAAAGGAAAAAAGTTAGACACTTACTCTTTTTTTGTCCGTTCTAAGAAAAAATAAACGAATTGGATGTTGTTCCCAGAAGGTCAATTGTAGCCAGGGGTGGAGCCGGTGGGGAGGCGGGAAAAAAGTTAAGTGAATAAGAGTTTCGGGGAAAAAAAAAAGTGGCAGGGTGAAGGTGAAGGTCATTTTGGGGGACTGTGTGTGGGGGGAGATGAATTTTTAGTGAGGGGAGGGCGAGGAGGAGGAGGTGCAGAAGGAGGTAGAGGGAGAGACAAGGGAGGGAAAGGAAAAGGGAGGGGGAGAAGAGGGAAAGGACGTGGAACGGAAGGGAAGCGTAGGGGAAAGCTGGAGTTTAGGGGAAGAGGAGAGAAAGAAGGGGAGAAGGTGGAAGGGAAAAGGAAAAGGGAGACCCAGTGGAAAATAGAGAAGAGAGGGGGAGGGAAAGTGTGTGTTAAGGCGAGGCAAAACAGGATTAGTTCAGGCTTAAGTTTAGACGAAGAAAACAAAGCTAAGTGGGTCAAGGGGTGAGGTCAGGGAAGGAGTAGGGAAGGCAGGGGAAGAAGAAGGGTCTATCAAAGAGAAGAGAAATCCTGGTGAGTCAAAGAACGAGTAGAGAAGAAGGGAAGGAGTAGGATCAGTCAAGGGAGTGAGGTGAAAGCTATACAAATCTAATATACAAAGTAGTCACCACATCTTGCAAGCAGTTCCATGGTTATTCCTCTGGGAGCCAAAGAAATACTGCTGTAACTTATGCCATTCTGCTCCTCCTCCACCAAGAACAGGCCGAAGGGAAAGAAATTGCAAGTGTTATTCCCACCACAGCAGTTGTTTGGGGATTTTTGTCATATACACTTGCTTATTTGCTGTTTGAATCGTATACCAAACCATCGTATTTAGAAGTCCTGTGATTAAATAATTTGTTTTCTAAAATTTCCCATATTCACACGATATGATATTTCCTTTTTTGTGTTAATATGAGTACAAAGTGACAGTTTAGGTGCAGAGTGGCTTTTAACTGAGAGAGAGAGAGAGAGAGAGAGAGAGAGAGTTTCATTTTTATCTTATCCCCAAACGGAAATTGTTCTGAAAGGCTTTTAACTTTCTTACCTCGCTTTGGAAACCTGCACTGCTTTCACCTTCCAAGTTAAACAGTTCTTATTGTAGACAGGAAATCCAAGGTAAAACAAACACACACACACACACACACACACACACACACACACACACACACACACACACACACACACACACACACACACACACACACACACACACACACACACACACAGACGGCAGAAACTCTTCTTGTGGTATCTAAATGTCTTGTGGAAATGGCTCAGGCTGCTGGTGTGGGTGTGGATGAAACGGTGAGTACAGGAAGTGAATAAATGATGCAGGTTAGACATTGATAACGTTGACTGAGCCGTACCCTCATCATACGAGAAATTGCCCTGTGTATATACTACCTTCATAATGCCTATATTCCTAGTTATTCTCAAGTTATTCTCAGTTATTCACACTTTTTTCTGTTATTCACAATGCCTATATTTCCAATTATCCTTAAGTTATTCTCAGTTATTCTTTAGTTATTCGTAAGTAATTCTTTGTTATTCGTAAGTTATTCCTAGTTATTCTTAAGATATTTTCAGTTATTCGCAAGTTGTAACCACTTATTCGAAAGTTACTCCTGGTTATAAGTTATTTCCAGTTATTTGTACATTATTCCCAGTTATTCGTAAATTATTCCTAGTTATTCGCAGTTATTCGTAAGTTATTCTCAGTTATTTGCGGGTGGTTCTCCGGCTCATCTTTTGCGTGTGATGGTCCTGAGCACTTAAAACTTGTGCATGTAAAGTGAGATGTGGCGGTGAAGTGAGTAAAGTTAGGTTGAGACGCCACAAGTGAAATATTACCTGTCTTTCTATAAGTCTGTCTATCTGTCTATCTAGGTGGCTGTCAATATATATGTATCATCTATGTTTCTATACCTCACTTTATCCTATCCATCTATGTCTTTCTGGCTGCATCTTCATCATTCTGTCTGCATCTTCATCATTCTCTCTGTGTCTGTCTGTCTGTCTGTCTGTCTATCTATCTCTCTATCTAGCTGTATGTCTGGTTGTCTGTCTGTCTGTCTATATAGCTGTATGTCTGTCTGTCTATCTGTCTAGCCATACATGTGTCATTTTCTGCATGTTACTTGCCACTAGAAGAGTACTAGAGAATTAATTGATAGCACTGGCTGATTGCAAAAATGATCACAGGAAGATTACATTCCATCGTTTTGCTCTTTACTTTGAGAAACAGATTTGCTTAGGAACAGAAACGCGCATATAAGCACAAAAAGGACACCTATATTTATTTGTGGGTCGAGCTGAGTTAGTCCATTATTTTTAGAGACAGATTTTCATATGAACAGAAACGAGTATTGGACCAAAAAACATAAGCAACATTTTCAATTTTGTCTGGGTCTTTTTTGCAGGAAGTTTGTCCTTTAGATTAAGAGAGAAGTTAGGAGCATTCACAGATGGGATTTTAGGGGCATAATGTAGTATCAATATTTACAACTTTGTGTGTGTGTGTGTGTGTGTGTGTGTGTGTGTGTGTGTGTGTGTGTGTGTGAGGCCTTTCGTCTCTAACTTGTTCCCCTTTGGAAATGGGGTGGGGCACATAATCTCTCTCTCTCTCTCTCTCTCTCTCTCTCTCTCTCTCTCTCTCAAATGGGGTGGGGCACATAATCTCTCTCTCTCTCTCTCTCTCTCAAATGGGGTGGGGCACATAATCTCTCTCTCTCTCTCTCTCTCTCTCTCTCTCTCTCTCTCAAATGGGGTGGGGCACATAATCTCTCTCTCACTCTCTCTCTCTCTCTCTCTCTCTCTCGTAAACATCACAGACAGGAACACAACACGCTGCCTTTATCACACACACACACACACACACACACACACACACACACACACACACACACACACACAGTCATTATTTCACATTCCCCCTCCTCCCAGCCTCTCTTATCAGCAAGTAGAGTGCTCCCAGTCGGCCTCTCCATCCTTCTATCTTCACAAAACTGCTGCTAACTGATTGCTCCCTTTTGGTTTAGTTGGACTTGAGATATATGTGAGAGTGGGGCTGTGGGTGGAGAGAGAGAGAGAGAGAGAGAGAGAGAATTCTGCATAGAGAAGGCGAGTTGTAGTGACATTATGAGGAAGCATTCATGACACACTATCACGCTGTGCTTAAAAAAAAAAAAAAAAAAAAATGGGAAGAAAAAAAACGGATAAAGTTAAGATATTGGAAAGCTATAACTATGTAGCTCCTCTCTTCTCCACACTATTTATTTTATTTATTTATTTTATTTTTTTATTTATTTGGTATAGCGGGCGATTTTATTCATTTGAGTGAATCATAGGAGCCACCGCGTTAAAACTGCCAGTATTAGCTCCCTCATGGTCAGGATACCTTTACCATTCTCTTCCTTGTGCAGCTCAGACGATTTTATTCAGCTAAGAGTGAGTCATAGGAGCTTGAGCTTTATTACTGCCACCTAGTCTGACATGGTAGCTCCTTGCACCTCTTCCTTAGCGATTTATTCTTGTATGCGGCTGGTTGATGTTCTCCAGTACGTTATTTATGGAGAATTTGGCAATGTTAGAAGCATTTTTATAACACCGCAAAGGATGGTAAGAAGTAATAAGCCAAATAAATCGCTTAGGAAGAGGTGTTAGGGAGCTTCCGTGATCAAGGAGAATACGATCACAGGCGATTTTATTCACCTAAGTGTGAGACGCAGGAGGATGAGGTGTAAAAAATGACAAAAAAATAATACAAGGAAGCTAATATATCGGAAAGCTATAATTGCCTGGTGCCTCTCTCTTCTCCGGGTGGCCATTGTTTACATTCGTTGTAGCGTAAATAACACAGTACCGTCCCTGAGGTGCAGTTGGTCCTATTGTTTTGGTCTGAGGTTGCGTTATGGCCCCTTCACAGCGAGGACCGAAGAAATCTGTCTGGGTAGTAAACACACACACACACACACACACACACACACACACACACACACACACACACACACACACACACACACACACACACACACACACACACACACACACACCGCTCGCTGGCCCAGTGGTAGCGTTCTCGTTTGCCATCTGGTAGACGGGAGTTCGAGCCTCGCTCAGGTTGCGAAGAGTTTCACTGACGAAGTGGGTGGTTACTGTCCCCCTTAAGCAAGGGGACGGATGTGTGCGTGTGTGAAGGTCACAGCCTTGCCGTTAGATCGGACTATATGAGCTCTCAGCTCCCTTCCGGGAGGGTAAAAGCTAACGATCACGACCATCCAGTGATCCTGACGGACCCGGTGAATTACACACACACACACACACACACACACACACACACACACACCATTCAGGCTAAATCTCCTTGGGATCATAATTAGGTCATGGCGCAACATGTATTTCATTTATAGTCAGAGCCTCAGTAAGTTTCGTGTGTGTGTGTGTGTGTGTGTGTGTGTGTGTGTGTGTGTGTGTGTGTGTCTAAGAATCTTCAACAGTCCTTTCCCTCTGTCTAATCTCTGACTAGGTAGAAAGTTCCATCTTAAGCCAATAAGTTGACCAAGTACATTGATAATCCTCATTTGAAAATTTTAATGATCACCTCAGTAATAGCACATTTTTTTCGAGTAATGGCTCCTTGTAATCAGGCCATCCATTTTCCTGCCTCGCGAAATAGACTTCCCAAGGACAAGCAGGCGAATTGATAAGTGTGGCCGCCTCTCACCTCGGCAGCCCCATCCATCACCACTCTGTCTTTACCTGCCTCCATTACCACACTTTCACCTCACCACCACACCAATTCCACCCACCCACACCACACTAAGTTCCATATTGTCGTCATCTTTGGAGACTTTACAGCGACTCGTCCTTAACATTTTATTTTGCGGATTACAGCTTGTTATTCTCTTTTTTATCTGCATCTTTATCACATTGTCATTGGTTACTTAAATAACAAAGAAGAATATACTTACCTACCAGATATAGAGATTTGTACTGGTAAGGAGGGGTGTTAAACAGCCTGCTAATCAAACAAGAAGGGGACTCAAATCTCCGCATCCCTTCCCACTAAATCCACCCCTCCCCCGCCCTCCAATTCTTCACCCCCCATCAGATTCTACCTCTCTTCAGTTCGTTCCTTCTCTCTTTCAGTTCTTTCCCTTCTCCCTTCTTCCACCTCTCCCTTCTTCCACCTCTCCCTTCCGCCCACTCCCAACCACGTCCATCCCTCCTCCACCCTCCAATTCACCTCCCTCCCCCCTTCCTCCACCCTCCAATTCACCTCCCTCCCCCCTTTCCCCATCAATTTCTACCCTCCCTTCAGCTCTCCCCATGCCCGTCCATATCTCTCCCTTCTCCCCTTCCCCCTTCCCCTCTTCTTTCCTCCCTCTTTTCCTACCCCACCCCTGCGTCTTGTGGTAGTGGCTGCATCATCTCTCTCAACGCTGGCCATGGTGGACCCATAACCGCCTGTCAGCCACACTCTTTGCTTTCCCAAATTGGCTTCACCCCACTTCAATAACCCTCCCTATACCACAACTTTCTTGATATTTTCGGGGACGTATACTCGTAGGCTTGGAGACGCACTAGCACTTCTTCCTTACTAGCCATGGAGACTCACCAGCATTTCCTTACTAGCCTAGGAGACTCACTAGCACTTCTACCTTGTTAGGAGACTCACTAGCACTTCTTCCTTACTAGCCAAGGAGACACTAGCACTTCATCCTTACTAGTTTGGAAGACCCGCCACTATACCCTTTATACTCTAAATTTGCCTAAATTTGCCTTCCATCCTTCTTGAATACTATGTTGTAGCAAGAAATTAACACAGTATAATGCTAGTCACGAAGAAGTGTTATGGAAAGGATGTAGCGCCGTGGTGTTGCTTTATTCTGGCACTATGATACGTGAAATAAGCTACAAAGGAACAAAAATCTGGTCCAGGTTAAGGTGAAAGGAGTATGTCATTCCAATTACAAACTTGAAAGACAGAGTTGTGTGTGTACATTGTAGGTATTTCTCACGATAATATTTACTTGAGGAAAAAAATCTCCTGACCAAAAATGTTTGTTGCTTGCCCTGAATGATAGTGATGAATTAATGCAAGTTTATGCTATTTAATTAAATCTTAGATTGTGAGAAAAATCGGTTGTAATATCTTAATAAAAAAAAAACAATAATAATAATAATCTGGTCTTGATAAATATACATTACCCCATCAGGCTGGAGGATCGACCTGACTAGTAATCAAGGAGACTCATTCGTGCCTTATAAATTAGGTGCGTAGAATTTTTGGCCACCGCGACGTAGTATTTACATGGTATTATTGGCCCAGTTCCGTCAAATGAAAACAAAACCAGAAATCGTAGCAAGAATGACGTAAAAATGCCGTACTCCAACACGGGATTTGCGTCACGCCAAGACATCCCATTAATGTCTTCGGAAAAATGTATGTACAGTGAAGGAGTGGGAGTCTTGGGAAAATGCTGTCAGGCCTGTTTTGCCCTAAGAAGATTACAAAGCGAATAAATAATTGATTGTGAGTGAGGTCTTCCTAGTATTCTTTTATCTAATGGAATATACTGTGACCCTTTTTTGTACGATAAGATAATATTTTGTTGTGTTCTTGCTGTATTTAAGCTATTTTAACTTCCATTTTTTATGTGTTTTTGGTGTCTTCAGTCTATTTTAACTTTCTTTTTATTGTATTCTTTGTTGTCTTTATATTATCTTCACGTTTATTGTATTCTTTGTTGTCTTCCATCCATTTTAACATTCCTTCTCGTTTTATTTTTGCCAAATTGTTTTAGCTCATCCGATTTGTTACTGTGATGTGAAATGTGGGGAGCAGTTTACGTTGGCTTGCATTCCTGATTTTTTGAGATTATGTAAAATTTGAGAGTGATTGCCTTTTTTTTTATTTTTTTATGAAATTTGACGAAGATTACTTTTTAAAATATCCCCTTCACCACCCACGCTTACTCCCACCTTCATCACCTGCCTTTCTCCCCTCTTTCCCCCACTACCTCTCCCTTACCCCTCCTCTGTCCCACAACCCCTCAACTCCCCTTCTTTCCTCCCTTTCCCCCCACTCCCTTTCCCTCATTTCTCCCCCCTCCCGTCCCTCTGCCATCCCTCCCTGACCTCTCCTGTTCCTTCCCTGGCTCCCTTCTCTTCTGTATCATACTACCTTCTATCCCTCATCACCTCTCATCCCCTCATCTCTCCTCCATCTCCTCGTATATCCCCCCCTCTCCCCCATCCCCCTTCAGGGAATCTCGGTCCAAAACTCTGAACCTGGAAATGTTAACATGTTTGAAAATTTTAAGAACCATCCACGGGAAGTCTTAAGCCTTTCCGTCTCAGGCTGTACTTTTTATATTTAATTTTTATGTTTTAGGACAAACTTTGGTATTGTTTGCGTTTGCCGTGGGGTATGGTTCGTAGGATCATATTCACAGGGGTTAAGAGAGCTCCCAAACGCCTCTTCCTCACCGATTTGTTTTTGCATACGGTTGGCTAAGCTCGTTTTGTGTGTTAGGTAGGGTATGATGATATTAGAACGATTTAAGTAACGCGGAAGAGGACGGTAAGGTGTAATAAAATAAATCGCTTAGGAAGGGGTGTTAGGGAGCTTCCTTGACCGATGAGAATACGAGCCATAGAGTCCCTTGAGGTGGAGCGGGGTTGCTTGTTTCTGCTGTGATCGTGCATCGCTTGATTTGATGGCAGATTCTTTTTTTTTTTTTTTTTTTCCCGGACTTTTTCCTTTACTCTCCGGGGCTCCCATGATATACTCTCAGCTGAATAAATTCGCCTGGTGTTAGCTGGAATAGCATACTAGAGTTGTCCTGATGATGAGGGTTAATCCCAGTACTTAGTATAAAAAGCTATGAACATCCTTTCGAATCTGTCAGAAAAAAGGAAAAGAAATTGAAAAAAGAGAAACAGTGAAATATGAAAATAAAGAAGCGAGGCTTAGAAGGCTGCTCATCAGAGACCATATCATCATCATCATCATCATCATCATAGTCATCATCATCATTATCATCATCATTGGTCATCCTCACAGTCATCATTATCATCATCATCATCATCATTATCATCATCATCATCATCATCATCATCATCACCATCATCATCATCATCATAGCCCTCTTTTTTCTTTCCACAGAGAGCCGCAACGAGAACACTCTTATAATTTCCTGTAGACTTAGCAAATGATGAATTAACAAACGTTACCTAGAAGTCATTCACAGCTTCCTCCGTACACACACGTCTCTCCACTGGCTACCTTAAGGCCATGTCGAGTATATTATGATTTAAAAATAAGAGAACTCCTTTTGGTGACGAAATTTTTGAGCTCTAATTAAAAAGTGAGAGTACATAACCTTAGGAAAAACTTGAAGAAAAAAGTCTTATATTCCTATTGCCTTGTCTTTTTTTTTTTTTTTTTACTCAACCTTTTCAATTTGATGATGTGTTTTTAAAAGTTTATTCTTATTTTGTTCAGACGATTTTATTTGAGATAGACGTTTTGAGATATCTATCTTTAACTTACCCCTTCTTTGCCACACTTTGCTACAGATCCTTCCTGATGATCTGTAGTAGGGAAGAGCCCCCCCCCCTTCCTGTGTGTGTGTGTGTGTGAGAGAGAGAGAGAGAGAGAGAGAGAGAGAGAGAGAGCATAACAAAGATATATAGTTGTATAGATAGTGAGCGTGTACATGGCCAAGAGAGAGAGAGAGAGAGAGAGAGAGAGAAACAGACATAACAGAGCGACACAGTACAGATAGATAATGGACGAGTACACAGCCAAACCAGTTCACCACAATAATTGAGGTTCATCACACTCAAATTGCCCCAGGTATGAAAATTAACCAAACCAATATTAACCTCGATTTATATATAATGTTCAGGTATGACATGTATATAAAAATGACCAGGTATTGAGAACACGTGTAATTAACAAGTAACTCCCATTCCCAATATTAATCTTACCTACAGTGACATCGATATATGTGTGCTTTTACAGACATGACACGTACTGTAGGTAAAAAGTATGAGGTATGGAATTGGGAGTATGTGTGATTAAATAATACCCGTGATTGCCAGTAATTGCCGTCACTCTCCTGGTTATTAATTTCGCCAGCAGATGGCTTTTTGGCTGATGAATATTTGTGTTGGTGACAGTCGCTAATGTTGCTGATGTTTGCGAGTTGATTTTTTGTTTGGGAGTTGGTTGTATTGCTGTAGTTATTGTTGATATTGGTGCTGTTTGTGAGGTGATTGTTGTTTGAGGTGTGATTGCATTGTTTGAGAGTTGATTGTATTGGTTGAGAGTTGATTGTATTATGTGTGGGGTGATTGCATTGATTGTGAGTTGATTGCATTGTTTGTGGGGGTGATTGCATTGCTTGTGAGTTGACTGCATTTTTTGAGGTGTGATTGCATTGTTTGTGAGTTGATTGTATTGTTTGTGGAGTGATTGCAGTGTGAGTTGATTGCATTGTTTGTGGGGTGATTCCATTGTTTGTGAAATGGGTATTATTAGTGATGGTGTGTGTGTGTGTGCGTGTGTGTGTGTGTGTGTGTGTGTGTGTGTGTGTGTGTGTGTGTGAGTTGATTTTGTTGTTTGAGAGCTGATGGCATTGTTAGTGAGCTTTTTTTTTTTTTTTTTTTTTTACAAATGATAATGTTTTGGTTTCATTTTTGTTATTGTTGTTTTGTTAAGGTTGTTATTGTTATTACTGTTGTTGTCGTTTTAGTTATCGTCATTGTTGTTATTGTAGTTACTGTAGTTGCTTTGGTTGTTGTACTGATGCTTTTGTGGGTCGTCAAAGTAGTGTGTGTGTGTGTGTGTGTGTGTGTGTAAACTTGTGTCTAGTCGGGTATGTGCGTGTGTTTATCCCCGCCAGTACGGCGACCTCTCTTTATTTATTTTTATTTTTTTCACATTATTTCTACTACCAGACGATTTACTCAGCTTAGGAGAGTGCCTCAGTACTGAAGAGATTAGTGAAGGATGTATTTAACCCGGCCAAATGCGGAAGCTTCGGGGCCCTTCTTTCAAAGCTCTTTATTACCATATGGTGTGTGTGTGTGAGTGATTTTGTGTTGTGGTGTGAGAAGGTGGAATAGTATAATGTGTGGGTTGGTTTGGAGTGATGTGGTGGTATGTGACTTCATAGTAAATCGTTGAAGTCTCGGGAAGTGAAGCACCGTGTTTCCGAAATCATTAGTGAGAAATAGACGGACCGGGGCGCTGCTAGAAATGCATTCACTTAAAAAAATATAAAAACTCCCTCCCAAGCTCGTTAATTGTGTATAGATTGCAAAAACAAAAATAAAAGGGACGTCGCCGTAGGAAGGAGTTATGTGCGTATCCAAGTTACAATTTCCATGTCCTTGAGGCTCAGTCCAGGGCAAGATAGGTCAGAACGGAATGGGGTCAGTTTAGCGGTGAACGAGGGGGAAGAAGATTGAGATGTCGCGCAGAAAATTGTTTCGTGAGAGTAAGAAATTGAACCGAGATGGAATAAGTGACCAATCGTAGGAGGGACAAAGGGAAAAATAAATTAGAATGAAGTGGTTTGTGGGTGGAATGGTTTTTGGTATTATACTATTTTTATTCAAACGACCTAAAATTGCCGTCCCTCCATCTTGAAGGCCGATTTGTAACAACAGACTAACAGTAGAATATGATGCTAGTCACGAAGATGTGCTACGGAAAGGATGTAGGGCCTTAGTACAGTCTTTTTCTGCTATTGAGCCTCATGAAATAAGCTCCAAAAGGACAAAAATTTTGTTCAAGTTTAGATGAAAAAATATAGCAAATTCGCCTCTGCCTGTTGCTGCCTTTTTCTTCATTTCATTCTCGTTCTTTCCAGACGATTTTATTCAACTGAGAAGAGACTTTCCATACTTTTGGAGTGTGTGTGTGTGTGTGTGTGTGTGTGTGTGTGTGTGTGTGTGTGTGTAATCGATTTAAGCCTCTTTCCAAGTTGATGTTTTTTTGTTTGTTTAAATTTACACAGTATGAACACATATACCATTCTACAGTCGTATTTTCTTAAACGTCAGGTGATTTTATTCTTTATTCAAGAGACCTCTGCTGTTGGTGAGGTTGGATAAATGATCGTGAACGGAATTATCGTTTAGCTGAAAAAAAAAAAAAAAGATACCCAAAAGATTTTTTTTTTTCCTAAGTTTCGCTAACCTGTGCACGAAGCCTGTGCACGAAGCCAAATTTCCACCAGCACGGAGGGTGGAGAGCGAGAAACTGACGAGGAGAGTGTATGTGAGTGAGGTGGAAGGGGAGAGGGAGGGGGAGGCCAAGGATGAGATGGAGGGATGGAGTGGAGAGGAATATGAGAGTGAGGGGGTGTGAGTTGGGAGCAGGGCAGTGAAATGGCGGGCGACAGGGCGACATGGAGGCGATTTGTTTGTGGCCACCCCGTATGGGATTAGGGCGTTTGGCAATAGATAGATAGATAGACAGAGCTCTACAGCCAGAACACAAATATATTCATTTTTTTTAATTTTCTCTCTCGATATTTTGGCTCTATCCCACAAGCAAAACGCTACAGACTTTTTCATTTTTTAGGAATGCAGTCAGGATTTTGTGCCTTGCCAATTATTCACGTACGCTCGACACTACGGGACATAAATATTCATCCTATTCTGTCCTTCTGCCTCACTTCCCCCCACCAACGAACCTCGGCCGCGTTCATTAACACAGGCACTCCCCGCCTCTCTTCTGCCGCCACCCCGCTTGTCCCTCGTCTGTATGGATATTAGGCTCTTTTGTGCTTTTGTCTCCCTTCACCACACTCCATTATGCAGGGACGAATGTAATGATGAAGAATATAAAGCTAAGAGTTTATACACGGGTAGTTTAGTACTGTTGAGATTAATGCTGAAAAGTATACTGGCTAGAGTTTATATCGTGTTAATAATGAAAGTGCTTGCCTTTGACGTACGCTGCACTACTTAACGCAATGCAGATTTAACAGTAAATGAATAAATAAATAAATGAAATCTGTACTGATAACAATACAACTTCTTTGAGCGTCTCGACAGTGTGATGGATTAAGGGACTCCCCCACAGTATAATGCTTACATAATAAATATAAATGGGTGTAAATTATAGGTGATAGAATATGAAGGTGTTTATGGCTCTCTCGGTACAGTAGGAAAGTTTAAAATATCAGCTTCATCATCATCATCATCATCGTCTTCGTCATCATCATCGTCATCATCATCATCATCATCATCATCATCATCATCATCATCATCATCATCATCATCATCACCACAACCTTTATTCCCGCCTAAAGTACTGGGATGAGGTAGCTGTTTTTTTTTTTTTTTAATACGATAATTATCAAAAAATTCTAAACAGCGTCAAAAATGTATTTCCGAAAAAATTGGCAAAACTGAACGACCATCTTAACACAGAAAAATGATGCAAAATTCTCCTTCAGCCAGGGTGGTGGTAAGAGGAATGCTGAAATATGGAGAGAGAGAGAGAGAGAGAGAGAGAGAGAATTTTTTCCCCTCATAACTAGACACTTGTTCTAGTAGCTATTAATCTACTGCTACAACTCAGCATTCAAAGTGGAGAGATGGCAGTTTTAGGCCAAGTTAGAGTAAGAAGGGTATGCCGATTCGAAAATTCTCGCCGAAGCTAAATAGTATAGTTTAACCCTCTGAGCACGGGGTTGTGTGCTGTACAGTATATTATTTTATTCTTGACATATCCAGACGGTTTTATTCAGCTTGGGATAGACTTGTCACAGTGAGGAGGCTAACACAGTCTTCATTAACCCCCTAACTACTATAGGTGTGTCCCAAGTAGGAAAAAAAAAGTATGGTAGCAGAAAGAGTATAATATTAAGGAAGTCACTTGGTTTCAAGGATTTAAAGGTGGGTAAGAATATAACAAAACACGTCACCGTACTGAAGGGGTTACGAGTCTGCTTTGCGATGCCGCCGCTCCCAAGACCCTATTTTGCGATATATCCCTCGCGTCGCCCCATGTCTGGCTTCTCCTGATACCCCGTCTCTCTCACGCAGGAGGCGGGTGTTGCGCATTGCTCGGTCCAGAATGAAAGCAACGGGGCCGCAGTGCAATAAGGCAAAGGCAAACTGAATACTGAAACTGCTTTGTTGGAGGAGCACCGCTAGTTTTAACTTTTTTTTTTTTTTTTAATAGTCGAGCCATGATGTACAGATATTACCTGTAGGATTGTAATTACCTTTTATGTCAAACAGAAAAAGAAAGAAAACGTGAATGATCTGTTAACAGATTTCTCTAACTTAGCATATAAATTTCACCTTTACCCATCCCGCTGTTTACTCCCGCCAGACAAATTCACCACGACCTTTCATTCTTATCTTTCCTCCCTATTTCCCTCCTTGATAGTTGCTCCTGACTTAGTTATTTCCCTGGCATAGTTCCTCCTGACACAGTGATTCTTCTGACTTAGTGATTGACACGTTTTCTCATGACAGCTTCTCTTGACACAGATATTTTCCTGACACAGTTTCCTTTGACTTAAGTTTTCTCCTTAAACAACTTCTCTTGACATTTATTTCCTGATAAAACTTCTCCTGACAGTTATTCGCCTGACACAGTTTCCTTTGACACAAGTTTACTCCTGACATTTATTCCCCTGACACAGTTTGCTTTGACATAAGTTTCGTCTGAAATTGTATCTCCTGGGACATTTATTCTCCTGACACGTTTATTTTCCTGACACACTTATTTACTTGACAGTTTCAGCACGTACCATTCTTCCATTTCAGCGAGGCGTTATGGAATCAAGGCAGGCAATGTGGTGCTTCCGTGTTTGCGTATTTCCCGTCCCCTCTAATTAGGGAACTGTGAACCGATCCATAATACACACACACACACACACACACACACACACACACACACACACACACACACACACACACACACACACACACACACACACACACACACACACACACACACACACACACACACACACACACACACACACACACACACACACACACACACACACACACACACACACACACACACACACACACACACACACACACACACACACACACACACACACACACACACACACACACACACACACACACACACACACACACACACACACACACACACACACACACACACACACACACACACACACACACACACACACACACACACACACACCAACTAAATCATGAGCGTCCCCCTTGCCCAGCTAAGCGATGTAGACGATGCAAGGAATGTGTGGCAGTATGCAGGTCAGAGTGAAGTGCTTGATGCATATTGCAGCTGCTTCATTTGGGCGATGTGATGGTGCGGGATGGTTAATAGAGGCGGCCGTGTTGAGTGTGTGTGTGTGTGTGTGTGTGTGTGTGTGTGTGTGTGTGTGTGTGTGTAATGAACACGTGCACTCTGTACGCAGTTTAATGACAAGGTGTATTCCTCGATGGTTTATCAGCATTAACAAGATTGGCTCATTTTATATTTTACTCTTGTTATCACCAGACAATTTTACATGTCATAGATAAAACATTTTAGATCGGAGAAGTTAAATATACCCTTCATTAATCCCTGCACCGAAAGAAATCTCCAGTAACTGAAGAAAAGCGCCCTGAAGCATCAAGATCACAAAATACGTCATCATATTTAAGAGAGGTGTCGCCAAAGCTGAACAGTATTGCTTTGGCGGTAGGAAGATTGTAATGAACATGATGGCATTGGACTGAAAGGATGTCGTCTCTAGGTTGTTCATTACGAGAGGTCTGCCCAGATCGTAATGAAATCGTGGAGGTAGGCAGAAGGAATAATCAGAGACGAGGAAGCGTGTGGGAATGACTATTGATGCAGTAAAAAGTATAGAAAATTATATGTTTGTTGATGAGAAGAGGGAGGAGAGAGGAAAGATTAGGGTTTGCATTATGAGGAGGAGGAAGAGGAATATTTTATGATATCAAATGATGGTAAGCGGCAACTGAAGATTTTATTGTGTTGTTTTTCTCATTCAGCATGTGCATGGATTAATCAAGAGTCAGTTCCACTCTCAGGCGTCCATCTGGTCCATGTAGATTATGTAAACACTAGGATGTACACTAATCTCCCTTCACACACACACACACACACACACACACACACACACACACACACACTTGCATACCGAGCACTCCCTTGTAATCACTAACACCCAGGCGACTTTACATGTGTTTACTAATCATCAGTTCACTCGCACCTCCAGTCTCTTTTGAAAACCATGTATATATATAATCTTTAGGATGCACACTTACATCTCTCGTTATCCTCCTCATTATAAGCACGTCTTTACTTTTCTTTCCTTTTTTCCTCTAGGCGACTCTGCGTACATTCATTTCCACTCTCTCGCCTCCATACGAAATCACCAAAATTATGCAATCATTAGGACGCACATTTAGTTCTCACGTACCTTTTTGCAGATCAAGCACACTTTTAGTATTCTGCTGCTTGTTTACCATCAGATGACTTAACCTGCATTCAGTGTCATTTCCACTCTAGGATAAAATTGACAATAGGAAGAATTTTTAAAAACGTGTGTAATCTCCAGGACGCACGGTTCCTTCCCACGTTAATCCCGTCACCACGAGAGATCTTTCTAAACTGAATAAAATCGACTGACTATGCTGAGAATAAAATGCAGAAGACCTAAATTATCTATTCAGTTGGATCCATACCCGCCTATCGCATCATCCCGATCATTACGAGCATGTATTTATTAATCTGTGCTTCCTGTCACCGTATAATGTGTATGCTTGTATTGCACGCCAGCTCCTCTCGCACCGTCACTCGCATCTCTTCAGTTACCGGTAAGTAATCACCAGGGTCTGTGTTCTCGATGGTTAAGAAAGGTCCCTAACACCTCTTCCTACGTGATTTATTTTGTTTATTACACTTTGCTATCCACTTCTGTATTATTTAGATGATTCCTGTATCGCCACACGCTTCATATACAACGTAGAGAATTATAGTAACCTGCCGTATCCAAAAATAAATCGCTGAGGAAGAGGTGGCAGGGAGCCTCCTTAAGCGACGATACGGATCCAGGTCTCGCACTTACCTTTCACATTAAGCCCGGCAGACGGAGCCTCTTTTCATACTACCACCACTAGAGGACTTTACATGTATTCAGCTAGGGTCGAATCACTGGCGTCCTTATTCTCCATCCGAAACCACCAAAATTGTGCAATCACCAGGATACACATTTTCCTCTTACATTTTCGCCCACAAACTGGCCATGTAATCTTACTTGCTGCTACCGTAGGACTTTGCATGTGTTCACAAAGGGTTAATTCAGCTCTGTCGCCTCCGTACGTAATCTCGGAAATTATATAAACACCACGACACAAATTTGAACCAGGTGACCCACTATTGATTTATACTTCCTGCCTTTTGATGATTTTTTTTTTTTTTTTTTTTTTTTTTTTTTTAAATCTTTGTACCCCACCCCCCTGGTAGTCAAGGAGTTAATGAAGGCTTTATCGCCCCCATCTCCACCTTAGTTCGCAAAGTCTTTCCTAAGCTGATTAAGTCCCAGGAGTGAAGGGGTCAAGGAGACTTTTTTTTTTTTTTTTTTTTCAAATAGAAGCATATGGGGAAAGCAATAAAACAGCAATATTCGGGTGGCTGTTATATTTATTGAGAGAGAGAGAGTCCCATTCGCGGTTCATACTCAGTGACATAAATTGCCTCGGAGTGGAAGAGAGAATTCCCAAATGCTCGTATGTAATAGGTTTTGTGAAGTTGCTTGAGAGAGAGAGAGAGAGAGAGAGAGAGAGAGAGAGAGAGAGATTCACACTGACGCACCAACCAAACACATCTCAGACCTCCTCCAATCCGGTCCATCCCTCTCGTAAGCCCATTCCAATTCGTATACACAGGATTCCAACCAACACAAAATATCCTCTCACATCCTTTAACCCAACCCGAGCAAGTGTTTTTCTCTTTGTGTGCATTGTTACTACTCCAGGACGATTTTGTGTCCTTGAGAGCTTCTTGGTAATGAAAGTTACTGTATCATCAGCAACATATTTAATCCCGTCATTGTGTAATATCTCTTCTGAACTTAATAAAACATTCTTTTATTAGTAAAAGAATATGATATGGAAGACGGGATAGTGCGTGGATTAATTACACTTCAGTTGTTTTTATACAGAATTGCGCAACAATACAAAATTAGTTTCCATGACGCCTTTTCTTAATTTGATGAAGTTACCACTAGATGACTTTTAAGTTTATACAGAATCTCGTGTGGTGAGAGGTTTAGTTAAGTCGTCATGAAATTCATCCACTTCGATACGCCTTCCATAGCTTAAAAAAATCATTTGGCAGTGATAAGAATGGAATAAACATACGACCTGATAATGTTAAGACTGAACACACTCGAATTCTCTACGCAGGATCGCACAGGAGCAATACAAAGCCTTTCTCATAAGTATAAAACACACACAGCTCAGAGGAAACGCCGGGGAAGCAAACACACCTACGTGTTTGATAGCTCGAACAGCGTATCATGTTAAACAAACACCGAGCCCAAATTTTCGATGTTTTGCCGGAGCCGGAGAGTACTCGATACATGAGCCAGGAGCTTGGAAGATATTGGACGCGTTTATTTTTAGGGATGCGAAAAATTCTGAATACTCTTATACACCGTGAGGTTTTTTGGAAGTTCTGTTGGTGCTATATCGTGGTTCGGAATGCTTCAGGAATATTTTGTTTGGTTTGAGGAAGTGGAAAACTAAATAACAGACGTGTTTCTTTTTAGGGATGCAAGGAAATTTTAGTTTGTTACATCATTGAGTCTGTTTTGCAAGCTTTATTAACACTTTCGCTGTTCGAGGTGCTTAGCGATAATTTTGTTTGGAAGCTCTTTTGATGCTGTCCAGCAGATGGAGGTGCTTCGGGACAGTATTGTTTGGTTTTGGATTAAAAAAAAAAAAATTGTAAATACGGTGGATGCCAAATTTTTGCCGATGCGAAAGTTTTGAATACAGTTATTTGTATTGGCTCTCGCAGTTGGAGTAGTTTCAGAGTGGTTTTGTTTCCATTATACCTTCGAGAAGAGCTGATACTCATAATGGATTCGAAAAGTTTTGAGAAGGCTACTGTTACTGTACTGCCATGGCCAAAAGTTAGCTGACACGTCTCTGCTGGGTTTTGCAGTGGAAGGTGTTAGATAACCAATTTATTTGTGGCAGCAAAATAAAGCGCACAACAGAAGAACGTGTAAAGGAAGGATGCACTCTGTCGTTTAGGGAGGAATTGAGAAAAGCGAAGGCGGGAAACGACGCTGACAGAAGATTATCGGCGAAGTGCTCCTCATGGCTATACTTTATTTTATGCAAGGAAGAAGGAACCAAAGGCCAGAAGCCCGTAAGACTGTTCCTTCGAAGAAAAAACAAAAACAAGATAACAGAGAGCCAAAATCAAGATCTGTTTTTGGTTTGCTTGCAGGCCGTATTGGTGGTGTCGTAGTGAAGTCAGCATCCATATATCATTAAAAAGAAACTGGAGAATAGAAATATAAGAAGGTGGAAGGTGAGGAGTGAGTTAAGAGGCAACTTCTCCTTCGACGCTCCTCCTCCGTTTTATTATATCATATCTTGTGTCAGCAGTGTAATGGATTGCTGGGAAGAGGGGAGGAAGAGGAATGCAGCGGGAAGAAGGAAGGAGGGGGAAAGGAAGGGGAAAAGGAAAAGAGCAAGGAGAGGGATAGAGAGGGAATGGAGAGAGGATGGAAGGGGAGAAGGAGGGAAATGGAAATGGAAAGGGGATATAAAAAGGATGCAGGGAGAGAAGGGACGGGGAGAGGCGGAAATGAAGGGAGGAAATGGAGAGAGAATGCTATAAGAGAAGGGAAGGGGAGGGGAAGAGGAGAAAGTAAGAGAACAAGGAGTGGGGGAAAGGAAAAAGAGGAGAGAATGGAGCGAACAGGGAGGAGGGGTGCAAGGGAAATAGGAGAGGGTAAAGGGAAGGGTGATGGAGGGAAGACAGGGAAGGAGATGATGGAGTAAGGAGAGCAGAAAGGGAGGTGGGGGCGATGACGAAATAGGGAGAGAAGGACCGGAGGAAAGAGAGGGGTAAATGGAGGGGGACGTCGTATGAAATGCAGCCAAACGTTACTACAGTCCTCCATAATAATAATAATAATAATAATAATAATAATAACAGTAGTAAAAGACGGTCTCATATTACTCCCTTCGTGGTGTCGGGGCCCGAAGCAAGCCTACCGTAGCAGTACATTTGAGGGTAGATGACCAGGCTACTTCCCTTGATGGCAGTACTAGAGCGAAACACCTTCAGTCACCTCTCCGACTGGGACTTTATGACCACTACACCTCCAGATATCTAAACATCATTATTAGATTCGCATTAGGCTCATAGGAAGTTGTATAGGAAAACGTGTCAAGAACATTTCTCTCTCTCTCTCTCTCTCTCTCTCTCTCTCTCTCTCTCTAATATTGACTATCCTGTCTAAAAGTACGTCATCGTAGTGGTGTTGGGGAGGGATGCCTTCACGTGGCGGCACTGGTATAACCGGTCGATTGCGTTGCCTGTTGTACAGACATCTTTCCACTCCCTCTCTCTCCCACCGAAGGAGGAAAGTGGACTGCACGATGAAGGCAGCATCCACTGACATCACCCTTCATAAAAACATGGGGCTACAGCAACAGCAACAACAATTGCTACTGCTGCTGCTGCTGCAGCTGCTGCAGTGGCTGATATCTTCTGAGAGCCGTATGAATAAATTAAAAAGGGCGTCCTCGTGCTGAAGAGGCTTCATAGAGGCTTAAAGACCTTCATTAATATTTTTTCTCATTTTTCCCTCTACTTACTTCAAAGCTAAAGAGATTAAATGAGACCTCAAAGAGTTTTTCATAAACACATAGGAGCCATGTCCTCCAAGGAATAAGGTCTCTCTCTCTCTCTCTCTCTCTTTCATTTTATGTATATACTTGCCAATAAATCAGTCTGTCATTGTATATTTATATCTCTATTAAACTGTCAGTCTGTTTTTATTCGAGTCTTGGGGCGTAAACACCTTTATTTATTTATTTTTTCAGTTTGCAGTGTCACCGTTATAATTTTTATGTTCATCACAGACCTCTGTGTGATAACTGACGAAATGGTAATAATAACAATAAGAAAAATAATAATAGTAGTATCAGTAGTAGTAGTAGTAGTAGTAGTAGTAGTAGTGATAAAAGGTCGTTAAGTCTACAGTCTTTTCATCAGTTGCTATTCATTCTTAGTTAGGGACCTGAAATATTAACTCTATGGTTGTGTGTAGTAGCCAGGGGAATACCTTAGTACTCACCCTGTCAGTTACCATACAATTGATTATCCAAATCAACACCAATAACGCGAACCTAAACAACCTTAAATCCGGTATTGCATTCCACTCCAGCTGACAGATTTTCGAAAAGCGGACAGCCCCAGTCCGAAATTTATCATCTGTCGATTTTGACGTTGATAAATGGCGCCTCACACCAGCGGCCATTGAGCCACTGTCGGTAAATTGCTTCTCGATATTGCCCAGCTTTAATATATGACTGTTTAGGGGTTTATTTTGGTGACTTTTTTTTTTTTCAAGGTGTGTCGTTAGGATAGGTTTGGGAATGGTGTGCTTTTGGGAAATTTTATACCTTTTTGTGCTTTCATTTTACTACTATATCTGTATATGTTTGTGATTTTCTTTTTTATCTCTTTAATTATTTGTTTTTGTATGGGGCCTTTTTTTTTGGGGGGGAGGGGACATTATTAAGGTGAGGTGTCAGGAGGGGTGTGGGAAATTTTAGGGTCCATATCGGCAGTCTTACAATGCACATGTTCTTAGAGAATACTTACCCCACCATCCATCCCCATTCAGGTCCATCTCGTCCACTCCTCTTCACTCCCTCACTTTTCTGCTTTGTTGTGGTAAATCGCATAAAATGACTGTTGTAGCTGCCGCCCGACCTAGAACTCCCTTCTTCACTCCACGTCATACTCCACCACCATTCCAGCTTAGCCCATTCAGCCCAAGGACGTCATTACAATTTTTTTTCAGTTCTCCAGAAGAGGATGGTATCGTATTCAGCAACGCCCAATACAGTTGCGTGAGATTCAACGTGTGTGTGTGTGTGTGTGTGTGTGTGTGTGTGTGTGTGTGTGTGTGTGTCGTAATTGCCTCTTTTCTGTTTCATGGTTTTGAATGACTTTTCCCATGAGAGTTCGTCTGGTTACTCCGAAGGCCTTCCACTATATACAATTTTTCAACTATGATTTTTTGGTTCAGCCTCCCCTCACCAAATAAAACATTCTCATAAAATAAATAGTGAAAGGAGGGCAGAAATGGCTTTGGTATCTTAGTCCACGTTGTACAATGGACTCTCACTCGTAAAGCAGTATTTTGGGAGCGTAACCTCCCCCCCCCCCACGTGAGTCTTACGGGAGCAGCCCCCCCCCCCAAAAAAAAAAAAAAAAAAAAAAAAGATTAGAGGGAAGGTTGATATGTTTTTCAGTATTCTTATGGTAGGTGAAAGTAAGAATAAGAAATATTTTATTCACCATCTGGACCACTTTATTGTGATTATCTAGTTTTTCAAATTGTTTATTCTACTTGCAGACGATTATTCAACTAACGAGACTTTTCGGACAGGAGGGGTTAGGTACAACCTGCATTAATCTCTTCATTATTAAGCCTTACCACACACACACACACACACACACACACACACACACACACACACACACACACACACACACACACACACACACACACACACAAAGGAATTAAATGAAACACAGGCAAGCAAATATTCTTAGAATCTCTTAGTAGCAAGACAGGTTACAAGAGTGTGTTAAAGAAAATAGTTTATTATTATGTATCCATCATGGTAGAGAACGAGAAGAGGGCGTGAGGAGGAACTAAACTAATTTTCTGGAAGTGATTATAATGAAGTTTGTTTGAGACGTAACTAATATAAATTGTTTGAGAGTGAAGCTTGCTTGAGACGGAAGTAATATAAATTGTTGAAGGATGAATGATTATAATGAAGTTTGTTTGAGACGTATAAATTCCTGAAGGATAAATTTAATGATTATGAGTATAATGAAGTTTGTTTGAGACGTAACAAATATAAATTGTTGAAGGGTGAATGATTATAGTTAAGTTTGCGACCTATTATAAATTGTTGAAGGATGATTGATTAGAATGAATCTAGTTTTATGTATAACTAATATTATTTGTTGAAGGATGAATGAGTGATGTTTATGGTCTGCTAATATAAGTATTTGAAGAACGATTGGATAGTGAAATATAGGTACATGTACATCCATGAAATTTATATGTACAGCCAGGGAAGTGTATAACTGAATCTAATCAAGTAATTCTGTAAACTCAGAATTTTTCAAAATCATTTGCTGTAGTTTTGCAAATGGGCATGTTTGTAGTTTGTCTTCATTTGTAGCCAGGGTTTCTAATACTGTAGTCTGTAGTGTTTATGCTGTGTGTGTGTGTGTGTGTGTGTGTGTGTGTGTGTGTGTGTGTTGCACTGTATCATTATTTCAGCAACCTTTCGAATTAGTAACAACTTATCATAAATACCAGAATGAACATTAGGACCTAGAAATAATTCTAGATTATAAATATGGTAGTGAGAGGGATGGCTAGCATGTGTAATGATATATGTAGGCTAAAATCTGCAAATGTACAGTTGCATTCAGAAAGTCCATCACACGTCTTGGGCCTTGAAACAGTGAAACATAGACTTTCCAGCTCATTTGGTTAATGTATGGGGCTTCGAACCAGTGAAACATCAGATTGCAGTCCGTTTGATTTACTTGTATGGGGCTCTGAAGCAGTGAACCAATGAAATACCAACTCCTTTGATTCACACATATGGGGCTCTGTACAAATGAACCAGTGAGATTTCTGTTTTGACTTGTACGTGTGGAGCTACGAAACAATGAACCAACAGACTCCAGCTCATGTGATTCACGCATGTGAGGAGTCGAACCAATGAGCCACTGAGATTTTATCTCATGTGACTCGCACAACTGGGGTTTGGAACCAGTGAAGCAAGGATAATCTAAACCTTGTACATTACACATGCTGGGTTCCAAAGTAATGAAGCAGTGAGGTACCAACTCATTTGATTCACGTGTGCAAGTTTCCAAACTAGTGAAGCAACGAGACTCAAACACTTTTGATTGATGCTGAATCCATATAGCAAGGTCATATTTGAATCTGACCTGGTTCCGAGACGGTGTAAGGGAACTATCGGCAACAACTGTACGCTATTATTTTATTCCTCAAAAAAATTTGCTGCTGGTAAATAGAGATCCGGCTTCAGGGAAGAAATGGTTGTGCATTCTATGTACATTCTATTTGTGCTACGAACAGTGCTAGATATTGCAAGCTAAATGTCTCAAGGGGTTGGGTATTGGGAATGGGTACTGCTTTTGTGAGTTTGGGACAGCAAAGCTTCTATGTTAGTCTACCTTAAATGTTTTGCGCAATTCAAGCATTCTAAACAAAACAAAAAATCTTGATATCACATTCGCTCATATATTATTTTCTTCTAGTGTCATCCAGTGCAGCTGCTTGGGTGAAGAATGTTTATGTTATTTTCATTTACGTTCACTACAAAATATAAGCCTTAAAATTAACCATAGAAACACATAAATATGTGTCTGTTGTCACAGAATATTCACAATATTTTGAGCCATGGACACGCATAAGCATTGTTCCTTCTCAGTCTTATTCATATAACTTCAGTTTCTTTGCTTTCTCACCATATTCCAGATAAAATTATTTCGGCTTGTGGTGTGTGTCAGTGACCCTTTGTGAAATGATTTCCAGTCTTGAGCATTCACGAAACTATTTACTAACATCACTAAGTCATCAGTACCATAGCAATTGCACTTATTGTAAGTTTCTTATCTTAGTAATATATCACCCTTCATTGGTGCAAATGTTTATACAATGTACTGTAATTCTCAGCTTAAAACTACCTTCAGAAAATTTTTGCCACCTCTTATTATCAGTGTCATGCTGAAAAGTTTTAACGTTTTAAAGCATCACAAAGTTGTACACTTTGATTCACTTTTTTCACATTAGAAAATCACTGTACTTGTATCTGTAGAAGTAGCGTCTTAAAGTGCAGTAATGGATATAAAACCTATTTACAGTACACATCTGATATATGTTTGCAGACCAAAATCATATACCCTACCTTTTCTTTCATATACTAGCCTTGTCTTAGAAATACCATCTCAACAACAGCCTCTCCATAGACATATATATATCTTTTTGATTGACAACGTAAATATACATATACATCATCTTTATTCAGCAAACATTAAATTACACTTACTAAACAACACTAAACCCGTGTCTCTCGTGATAGCTTGTGATGGCCTAGATTGATGAGTAAAATAGTGATTGATTGATTGATTGATGAAGTGATGGAGGAAGAAGTATCTACCTTGAAGTAAGAAATTAATAGATAAATGTAAGACTTCGATAGATGCAAATACATAGTCATGAATGATTAGGTAAATTGAATTGCAGTCAAATTAGTTGATGATTTGACAGATATAACGCGAAAAACGGGTAACAGAATGGTTGTGTGCTTGAACAGAAAATACAGATGGATGTAAATAGAGGTGGATGGATAAATTAACGAGAGAGAGAGAGAGAGAGAGAGAGAGAGAGAGAGAGAGAGAGAGAGAGAGAGCGAGGTGCTGACAGTGAGTAATGGTAAAGGCGAAGCGAGTGAAAAATGGCGAAGCAAAGAGGAAAAGCATTAGGGTTGAAAAGAAGCTCCGAAGCATCGTTGAGTCAGCAATTGAAGGAGGAGCAAACGCTAATGGATACGGGACGCAGGGACAAGAGGAAGACAGACGATGGTTGAGAGAGACTGGAAAATTGTCTTGGAAGTATCGAGGAAAAAAAAAAAGTGGTAGTTGTTTTTGGGTGGGATTTCGATAATTGAATAAAATTAGATCATGTTTTTCGCCCATGCAATTATATGCAAGAATGTTAGTGGCTTTTTAGCGGTTGAAATTTAAACTGGTAAATGTTTGAAAAATTGCCTCTAACTTTGTAAGTTTAAAGAAGCAAGTAGGAGATTGAAATTTCGACTATTGACGGGGGGAAAAAATCTTTAAATTTACAAATGTAGTTAGTATATTTTGAAGATTAAAATTGTAAAGATGATAAATGGTGGTTGTTTTAAGAAAAAAAAATCGGTAAAAGCACGAAGCAGCTACCGAAAATAATGATGATTGTTAAATATGCAGCAGTCTGTGGCTAATAGCTTATTAGAAATGAATAAAGCAGCATAATTATTGAAGATTGTTAGACAGCCTGTTAGTATGCAACCGAGTTGAAGTGTTAAAGAAGGAACGGCCGGAATTAATGTTGATTGATTGATACGTAGTAGTGTATTGAAAAGAGTAGCATTAATTGATGGGATGTACGAAGGTGGATGAGTTTTTAGTCTATAAATGATAAGTGGATGAAATGAAGCCCTACACTTTATTGAGTGATGTAACTGAAGTAAATGCACATCATCTAATGAATGTAATGTTGTGAAAATGCGTACTGGTGCATGAATGATATTCTTTTACTTGACCGCGAATAAATGAACAAGTCTCAACGGTACTAGCAGATGAAAGCAAATGATCTACACAGTATTTACATTTTATAAAAGTCTACCCTTAACTACTACTCAACTAAAAGGTATTGTTTACAGGTTTATTACACATACCAAGCTACGGGGTGGACAGAAAACGGTCTTTACTTATTAACCTGGCGAAAAAGATGGGGTTTTCATATTTTATTCTTGCGCTGTCCTGACGGTTTTTATACAACTTAGGTTCGACACGGAGGGGTTAGCTACAGCCTCTTCACTTCCAGGGGGCATCTCCTAAGCTGAATATAATCGAAAAGCAGTTCCAGGAAAGAAACGTCAAAAAAGACCACCATATTGAAGAGGATGATGTAAATGTGCGAAGATTTGGATGGCTACCGAAACAACTAGTGAGTGAATTCTAAAGGCCTTATTATGATCCCTTTCACTTTAATGACTTTTCTTTCTTTCTGCCTACAGACGGTTTTATTCAGCTTAGGGAGAGAAATGGGACTCTGAAGAAGTTAATGGAGAACTTTCGTAATCCCATTACTACAGCGGGTTTCTTCAGAGTTAGGAAAACCGTCTGGAGAAATCGAGAATAAAATGAAAATAACGTCACCGGCCTGAAGGTGTTAAACTTAAGAGCGCTAATAGAAGGCTAGTCCCCAATTTTTTTATACCTTTATGGGAAAATTGTTTTAAAAAATGAACTGAAAATTTTACCTTTGCCTTGTTCCTAATTGCGTTATGTAAAACGGAATGCAGTTTTTTTCCCCGATATCTCGTGGGTGTTTCTAAATTGACTGTTAAAATTGTGGACTTGCATTTACGTTCGCTTACTTAGTGTTAGTTTCTCCAGTCTGGTTATGTATTGTATTTTATTCTTGCTACCTTCAGACGATTCTTTTTAGCTTAGGAAAAGCCCGCAAGTTTTGAAGGGGTCATTGGAGACTTTTTCTAACCCTATCTCTGCAAAATAATTATTTCGGAGTTAACAAAACCATCTGAAGATAGCGAAGATAAAAATTAAAAAATGGTAAAATGTAAAAATTCATCATTGATTGGTAGGGTTAATAATTGGACCATAAAGTCAACATCTGCAGGACTACATGCTATATCCAAAACATACATAAGGTTCCAAACATCTCTAAAAATCCCTCTTATGTACACTGGATACAAACATTATGCGGAATTCTTGATGTATATTGGTGCCTAAAAGTGTTGCCCTATATGTATGTAATTGCAAGTGCTGATGATATTTATAGCATGTATGATGGATGCCAGGTTATGGCTGTGAGCATCTTTTGACTTTTAATGAGCTGATAAAATGCTTGAAATTATCTAGGTATTTAGTGATGGGAATGTATATTATGTACTTCTTGTTTATGCAGGATTATCACATCTAAAAATTTAAGGACTTCATCACATGAAGTCGTAAAGTATCGGTAAATAATTCTCTTGCAAATATAGGTTTCCGAACTCATGAAGCGAAGTTCGAACCCGCTTACATATGACATTAGTTTCGAAATAGAGTTCAGGAATCATTGACTCTAACCGTACATTCAACAAAAAGTTCTGCGCAGCTCACACTCGTAGTTTGACCCGGAAGAATCAGAAGCTCGAGGAATGAAGCAAAGGATAGTAATAGTAGTGCACGAACCTCAGATGCTTCAGAGTTTAGCCGTGTTTGTGAGCTGTGCAGGACTTTGGTTGTCGACTGTACGTAAGTTCACTTCGGCGGGTTGAGGAAAATTACATGTAGATTAACAATGTAAACCGAAACCTTGCCGTTGGAAATATCAATAGAAATTACTTAGTCAAAATATATACGGAATAACAATGTAATTAAGATAACACAAGTAGAATATAATGCATGAAATTGTAAAAGTGTAGAGGGTATACAGTTTAGATAATATTACAAATAGAGTATATAAACTAGGGTGACAAAATAGTTACAGCTTTCAGACTAACATCATAAGGTGGACAGAATAACAGTGTTGCTTGTACACCCAAGAAAATAGGGGAGATAAAATAGCCAGCGGTCCAAGTACAATAATCAAGGAGATGTTGCAAAATTACGTAACATTTTGTAAGATCTAGGCAACATTATTATCTCTAACAAAACAAAACAAAATATCATCCCCTGTAATAGCTAAGCATATCTAAGACAAGTGTACATAATGATCATTAAATTTGTGTTATCTATACTAACATGTGAAAAAAAAAAATAGGTATGGACATCTTCCTTCTTACTTCTTTGTCTTGACCAACAGTGAGAGCAGCTTGACACATTATGTATAGTAATCCAAGAGAGGACAATATATGCTATTTGTTATATCTGAAATTATAAGAGAAAATAACACTGTCTTAAAAATTCTTTATCCCCCAACTAAAGAACATAGAGAGTGACTATTTTATGTACAATTATGCAAGCGGGTAAAATTATCCAATGTTTTCCATAATAAATAACACACTAAATAACTGCAGATTTCTTTATATCCAGGTTGCATTGCTTTTAGTTGCCCCTGGAAAATAATAAACAAATCACATCCCTTTCCTTCCAGGTCACACAGCAGTGAGGGTGGAAGGCGCGAGAGAGTGAGGTGGTACAATGCAGTAACTGGACGTGTGTTGATGGTGAGCAGATTGGCTGAACACTCAAGGGGGGACATGGGGAGGGGGGTCGGCTTTCCCACCAAACACTTCAAGACCACCATCTTACACTTTGAGCTCAGGTTAGACATTACGTTCTCATACCTAAGCGTTAAAACTCGACAGGTGAAGACAAGACCTCGGTTTTTTTACCAGATTCTTTAGTCCATGATGACGATTGGAGAAAATGGTTTCCGTTTACGGCCATCGACTACAAGAGGGTCATAAAGGCATCCTTTTTTTTTCTTTTCTTTTTAGTCCAAATCTTTCTCTGTAACATAACCTGCAACAATCTAATTTTCACCAAGTTGGCGAGTGGTATTGCTGGGGTAATAAGGGCAAAAGGGAAACTACATAACTGAAAAATCGCACTTGCCCTAGACAGATAAATAAATGAACTAGAAAGCGCACGGAGAGCGCATACCTCCGCCAATGCCATTGCTATTAAAAAGGATCCGGATTCGGATCCGCCCCAAAGTTTAGTCAGTTCTTTTTTGGTCCAGTGGCCCACCTTTCCACAAAATTTCATGGATATTCATTGAGTACTTTTGGAGATATTGTGCGGGAAACTCGGGATCCGGATCAGCCCCAAATTTTAATAATTTCTTCCTTGGCCTATGGCCCACCCATCCACAAAATGTCATCAAAATCCGTACATAACTTTTTAAGTAATCCAGTATCCGGATCCGCCCCAAAACTGTAATTTTTTCTTCCATAGCGCACCTTTCCACAAAATTTCATTCAAATTAATTGAGAACTATAGGAGATATTGTGCGGGATACTCCGGATCGGGCCCAAAATTTAATAATTTCTTCCTTGGCCCATAACCCACCCTTCCACAAAATGGCATCAAAGTCCGTTCAAAACTTGTTGAGTAATCTTGCTAACAGACAAACAAACAGACCAACGAGGGGTAAAACCTCCTTGGCGGAAGCAATAAATATATGAAAAGAAAGTTTGGCCTCATAGTCTTTGCCAACCCTACCATTTAATGTGAGACACAGACTGATAAAATGTCAATATCAAAGACCTTCATTAATTTTTAAAATTAGGGGCTTGCCTTCTCGTCCCCGATTTAACTTTTAGGCATATTTTGGTGAATCTTTTTTTATTACTATTATTATTATTATTATTATCATTATTTTTTGTGGAAGCTGGAGATTCCGATGGTGCTTTGACTCCCCTCCTACCTTCTCCATCCCCCTCCACCCGATTCGGTTCTTCTCCACCTAATTCTCCACTGTATGCTACTCTCTCCATCCTTCTCCATTCTCCTCTATCCTCCTCCACTCGATTCAGTCCAGAGCCGCTTAATGATTTTCCACTCGCAAAGATTCCCATCTACCTTTCTCCGTCCTCCTCCACTCGACCCAGTCCTCCTCCACTCAGTCTCCACTTGGTACAGTCCTTCTCCACTTGACTCCATCCTCCTTCACTCGATTTAACCGTTTTACGCCTTTCTCCATCTTCAACCTCCTCTTGACTTATCTGCCTCACTCCAGTAACTTATCATTTATTGTACCCCTGCCTTCTCCAAACGATTAGGACAGACCTCTTGTAGTGAAGGGATTAATAATTGCCTTACGATAAACCCTCCAGCTGAAAATGTGTCGCTTGATCCTAAATAAAATCGTCATGAGGAAGCAAGAATAAAACATTAACTTACGACATGGGATTAAATTGCGTTTCGTGAACGTGAAAAGGTATTGTATTATATTTTATATTGGTGTTTTCAGACTTTTTACCGCCACAAAGTCACTCTTGCTCTCATCGACATAGAAGTTGGATCATATTTAACGCTTCTTTTTTTCACTCCATCTGCAATTTTTCTTGTGTTGTTGGGACGGCTTAGTCAAGAATCAGTTTCTAACCTGCATCATGTACTCATTTCCTGTCCCACTGTCACACCACCAGCAGAGTGAGCCAGGCGAATTTCAAGAGGAGCGCAATGTATTACCCTGCACTGTCCAACTATGCAGGTACTAAAACTCCTTTCGATAAAATTCACTCGTGCAATGCATCCCACGTATATTTAAACACATATTTGATTCTTCTTGTATTCGACTAGTATGAAACATGACAGGAAGATGAATAACAGAAGGCGTCATTGGCTTGAAAAGGAAAAATACATCATACCAGCGACCCGCCCTCCTGTATTCATTCATTTTATACATGCACCTGATTCTCTCTAGGCACGGGGCTCAACCTCCTGCCAGTATGAAAGATGCATGAACGTTCCGGCTCAGGTTCAGTCTCCCTGCATTGGTGGGTAACAAGGTGAAGGCCACTGACCTCTTTACCACCATGATGTCCCCCTTTTTAAATCCTTGTTTCAGCCCATTCTATTCGACTAATACATTTAGGACGAGAAGAATATGATATAACCCTCCTTAACCCATTCACTACTGCACAGCCATTCTGATGTGAAACGTCTAATGATGGCAAGACAAAAAATATATATGAGATCTTCGGAATTAAGAGGATAACCTATGTGAAACTTATCGAAATTAAAGTTAGATATTGCCTTGATTAATACCTTCACTGCTTCACGCCCTCTCGAAATTCAAGCAAACTGTCTGGTGATGGCAAAGAAATATGTGTCGTCGTAGAGTTTAGGGGAATAACTTCTTTCAGTACAATCCATCTTAGTCCCAATACAAGCGATCATCATTTTAAGTCGGGCATATGTTTCACTGTGTCAACATTTGTCATATAATTAGTGCTTTGATATTGGAAAAACTGGCAAATCAGTTTGATATGTAGCAGTGGAAGTGAAGTTTTTTGACTGTTAGGGTCTTTCTCGACTGCCCAAAATCGCTCATGTAAAATTCCTAAATGTAGCAATGAGAAAGAGAGAGAGAGAGAGACTCGCATGTTTTGCAGAGAGACACAAACACTGACAGACGAACGAGTTTTTTTTATAAACCAGTAGTGCCTTTATCCCGGTTTGCATATAGCCGTTCAGAACAAATCCCTTGGAGAGAGAGAGAGAGAGAGAGAGAGTTTATTTTAGTGGGTTATTGCGAGCCAAGCATATTAGGTTATTCGAGTTTTACCTGGGAATAAAAAAAAAAAAAAAGAAAACATAAACTTACATTGCCCTGATTAAAAGGTAAAAAAAAAAATTGCGAGATCTGTTCTGCCTTGATAATCCTCTCTCTCTCTCTCTCTCTCTCTCTCTCTCTCTCTCACACACACACACACACACACACACACACACACACACACACACACACACACACAGACACACACACACACACACACACACACAGACACACACACACACACACACACACACACACACACACACACACACACACACACACACACACACACACACACACACACACACACACACAAACGAATACCCAGTGGGAGTATTTACAGCATGATATTTGTGTCCTGTAATTCCGCTTATGGGCGTTTTTATGGCTCGGGTGCAAATTTGGTAGAAATCAGGGAGCAATATCAGTATGGAATGCGCGCCTAAATATTCTAGCTTACTTTATTTTCTTTTATTTGTAGCTCGACCCGGGAAGCGAACTCGTATCTTTTATGTTTCTGGTCCAAGTAGGCTTCTGACTGGACCACCACTCTCATACCAGTTCACTTTTAACCTTTTCATGCTACTGGACAGTGACGTGGTAGCACTGATGTAACCCTGCGGCTCCACTGTCCGGTTATATAAATGCCCCCCAACGCCACTCGCAGTTCCCCAGAAGAATGATCGTGGACTTCAGGAGGAGGGCGACGTTAGCCAGCAGTCCACTGTGTTCACGTTTTAGATAGACTTGGGGTTACAACAAAAACAACAACCACTAGCCCATTCATCCCAGGAACGTCTGTTTATTTAGTTTTAATTTTAGTTTGTTGATTTATATGTGTATTTATTTAGGCAACGTCCTCTCGATTTTTTTCCCTTTAGGATAGTTTTCGAACTGAACACGTTAGACCCTGACCTTAATGTACTCCTTAGAATGTGAGAAGTTTTTTTCCAAGTTGACCAGAATTATTTGGTAGCAAAATGAGTAAAGAAAAGTGGCGTCACCCTGATACACTGAGTACCAGCTTACTATTTTCTTACAACTTCCCAACCAAACAAACTTTCTTTTACCCGCTTTCTGCCAGAACGACTATAGTAGTGTTTTTTTACCTGATGGAATTGGGCCGCCCCTAGAACTTGAATATTAAGTTGCCTGAAATTCGATGAGCTGTTGTTCTGAGGAATGATTGTCTTTGGTTAATCATCAAATCGACTATCCAGTCTGTCTGTGCTTGACCATTAACTGAGCTGGATGAGGGTAGGGATCTCCTTCAGGTTTGAAAAAATACTGAATGCAACCATCATCACACAACTCTCATACCAATTCATCCCATCCCATCCCATCCCATACCATACCACCTAGACAGCAAACCAAATACAGACCTTGATACGTGACCATAAAAACTCGTTCGAGCACTTGACATGTAAGGAGAATACCTAACCAAACCGAGCAAGAGATTCCGATGCTTGAACGTGAAAACTGGGTCCTGCTTTCTGTATGTAAAACGCAATACACACCAGGCCAAACCACGCAAAGAAACCTCGACGCCTGATCTTGAAAACTCTCTTCAACCCTCACCATCCACTCCAGCCCTAAGCACTCTTCCTTTTCCTTACCGGCACCCACGGCGACCATTTAGCCGGCGACACAACCATTCCTGCCGGTAACTGAGGAGAAATGACACCCAAGTGACGACTAACGCACTTTCCTTCTCGTCCCCTTTTTTCCGGCTCGTTAGCAGAGCCTCCTGTGATAATTGCGTTGTTAGTCTGCCCTTTAATCTTTTTTAATATCTTTCAGTACTGCGCTGTCTCCATTATTGCTTTTTCTTTCTTGTTGCCCTTAAGGAATATGATTTTATTTTATTATTCACTTGTTACTCTATGTTCACCTCTTCTGGTATGATAAAGTCTGCGGTATATTCTTCACATTACTCCAAGACGATGGTGTTTAATATATCTTGTTACCTCCTGGTGATTGTGATTTTTGTGTTTACTCTGTTGTTGCTTTGTGCTAACTTTGTGCTGACCCATTTCAGAGCGATGACAGCTGCTATATTATTCTCCTTGCAACCTCATCTGTGTGTGTGTGTGTGTGTGTGTGTGTGTGTGTGTGTGTGTGTTTACTTTGTTCTTTTCTGAGTTTACCCTTTTCAGTGCGATGACGTCTGCTGTATTTGCTACCCCCACATTTTCTTTTATCCAGTTGTATTAGTTTGTGTGTGTGTGTGTGTGTGTGTGTGGTGTGTGTGTGCGCGTGACCTCTGAACAGTTGTGTATATAATTATTGTTTCTGTCTTGTTATTCCGTTTAACGAGTGGAAAAAAAATGGGATGGAAATATTATGGAATGACTTTAATGGAATGGGAGTAAAAAGTTTTATACACCGGTATATAAAGTGAGAGTAGTGGATATTGGATGGGAAAACGAGGCGTGCAACTGTCGAGTGAGGACAGTGGAGCAGTGAAAAGGAAAAGAGCAAGAATCGATCGTTCGTCGAAGGGAACCTGAAGAAAAAATGCAGAAGTTGAGTGAGAGAGGTAGAGACGAAGGGGATGGGTGGGTGGGAAGAGACTCAAACTCGAATTACTTTTGTGGAACGAGTAAATACATCGAATTATTGAGGAATGAGTGGAGGAGTGTGTAAAAATACCTTAATTTTCATCAATAATTCCGATTGCCACTCAGAGTACACCGCCCAGTAGAGCAAGTTCAAGATCGTAAAGCTAAACGGGAGGGTGACTCAGAAACCGACCCACTAAATTGGCTTTTTCTCTGGACTCTTTCGTGACGGGACGAGCTAGACTGGGTGAGGATCTGTACTTAAAGACGCGTCCTAACTTGGCAGGGTTAGATACAGCCTTCATTAACTCTCTTCAGTACAAGAGGCTTTCAGTGAGAAAAAATAATTTGAAGACTGATATAGAACGAAGGTTGTGGAGTCAGGTTAAAGAAAAACAATATAAACATCGATTAATGATGGCAGGTGAATGAAAGAGGTGGAGATTGAATGACGGGGATATAAACCAAAACTACAGTGACGGTGGTGGAGAGAGGAAGAACATCGAATGAAGGAGGAGGAGTCTGAGTGAACGAGACTTTAAAAAATAGATGAATAAATAAAACACATGTAGAGGCCCAGTTACCAGTCAGAGTACACCGCCCAGTAAAGCATATTCAGGATCGTAAAACTAAGTGGAAAGATGACCCTCGAGAACCGATCCACCAAAATGGCCTTCTCCCTGGACTCCTTCATGTCTGCAGCAAGGGAGCGAGGCAGATTGGGCGTGGATCCGTACTTGGAGACGTGGCCAAGGGGGGGCGGGGCGGGTGGATGGTGTGGGTGCTGGTGGTGGGCGTGGGCGGGCTGTTGGTTGGGTGGAAGCATTCTGGGTTCACCATCTTGCTCGCCAAAGCCACCGTTTTCTGCTTCTTGGAGTGTAACGTCGCCCCCGGCCTGAAACGGTTGGGAGAGATGTGTAGTAGTAGTGGTAGTAGTAGTAGTAGAATGGCAGTAGTAGTAGTAGTAGAATGGTAGTAGTAGTAGTAGAGAGGAGAGAGGGAAGTGAGGGCAAGGAAGGAAGAGTTATATCATCATTGATCTGGAGAGGTTGAGATGCTTACTGTAGAATTAGTAGTAACATTAGTATCAGGAGTAGACAGACGGTCGAAATAAGCAAGATAGCTATTAAATCTCGCCACCATTCACCATTCTACGTGCATTTGACGCGTGCAGATGACGTAGTGATAGAGAGAGAGAGAGAGAGAGAGAGAGTGTGTGCGTGTGTGTGTGTGTGTGTGTGTGTGTGTGTGTGTGTGTGTGTGTGTGTGTGTGTGTGTGTGTGTGTGTGTGTGTGTGTTACTCACCCTTCTGCGTGCGTTTGGCGTGTGCGGGCGACGGACGGTGAGCTTTCGAGTGACGCGGCGCAGGAAGTTTTCGTCTTTTACGGTGTGGTCCACCATGTCGCCGAGGATGATGTTCACCATGGCGTACTCCATCAGCGACAGAAACACAAACACGGTGCACGACGACATGAACAGGTCCATTGCCTGAGGGACGGAGGTGGAAATCAGAGACAGAAAAATATACAGAGATGGGGAGAGAAGGGTTGATGGAGTGGAAGGTGATTAGAGAGAGAGAGAGAGAGAGGACCTTAGGGATGGAGTTGGGAATTAAATGTAATATGGAGTTTTCAGTAAAGGAACTGGAGGTAATAAAGGAGATAGCAGGGTATGAAGTAAGAAGTAGTGGAGAGAGAAATAAAACATTATGAGAAATGGAAATAGAAGAGGGGAGGAGACAAGGAAAGGAGGATGTAGGAAATAAAAAGGGACGAAAGGAGTGAGGGAGAGATGAGAATATGAGAGAAAAAATGTGGGGTGAATAAGGAGAAGGAATGGATGTAGAAATTACATGAGACGAGAGACTAGGGGTAGAGGGAGAGGGAGGTGAGAGGAGGAAAGGAAAGAGAAGGACGTAGGGAAGGAGAAAGGAAGAGACGAAACAAGGAGAAACATGCAAGGGAATGGAAAATGCGTTATTAGTTATAACTCGGTCTCTGTGAACCAGAATTAACCAAGCGAGACCAATTTAACTTCGAGAGCTTTCTGAATTAACCAAACAAGACCAGTTTAACTTGGATAGCATTGTGGGTGAAATTCAAGAAGAGAAATCCGGGTGTTGATTACAGTACCAGCTTCAAATTTGCATAGGAAACACGATGCAGTTGAAAAGACTCCCAAGACTCCATATTTCTCAAAGTGTAGGAGAGACATCGAGTAAGGATATTTTTTTCTCTTACGTCGTTTCTCTGTTACCGGAACCACTTATGATTTGTTGTGCCATTCGTCCACTGCTCCGACATTGAGGTACCGGTGTATATATTAAAAAAAACAATAAAGAGTTAAATAATCACCCACCTTTGTTAGTGAAACAGGGCGTAAAGACTTCTAAGAGTTTGTGTTTTTTTGAGAGAGTGGAGAGTTTGTTAAATGACAGAAAAAAAAAAAAAAAATCCACTCACTTTTTTATACGAACAGGTGGTCATTATTTCTGAGAGTCTGCATACTGTACTGTGAGAGTGAACAGTATGATTATAAAGGGAAAAATCTCATCCACCCACCTTTATATACGAAACAGGCGGTAAAGACTTCTGAGAGTTGGCGTGCTGGGTGGAAAGTGTGAGAAGCGAAGTGACCCCAAGTGTGACCCGGGCAGGTACCGCCTCGGGCTTGATCCAGAAGCTAATCCAAGACATGATGACGATGAGGCAGGTGGGGATGTAGGTGTGGAACAGGTAGTACCCCAGACGACGCTTGAACGTGAACACCACCTCCAGACACGTAAAGTTACCTGGGAATTAGGCGATGAGTTAGGGAGATGAGAGAGAGAGAGAGAGAGAGAGAGAGAGAGGAACATATAGTAGCCCAGATGATACTTCAACCTGACCACCACCTCCAGACACGTAAAATTACCTGGGAGTTAGGAAGATGAATTAGAGAGAGAGAGAGAGAGAGAGAGAGAGAGAGAGAGAGAGAGAGAGAGAGAGAGATTCTTTTTATTCCAGTGGGGAAAATCTTATTGCTCCAAGGCCCGTATTCTTGTCGGTTAAGAAAGTTCCCTAACACACCTTCCCAAGCGATTCATTTTGCTAAACACACATTATGCCATCCTCTTCCCTGTTGCTTATTTTCGGTCTAATATCGCCATACTTTTCAATAACACGATGAACGAAATTAGCCAGCCGTATCCAAAAATAATCGCTAAGGAAGAGGTGTTAGGGAGCTTCCTTGACTGCAGAGAATGAGAATAAGAAGGAAACAGAGGCACTTATAGCATATGCACCTGAATTTACCTGCAATTTGGAGGTAAAGGTATATTGTTGGCCTCGTCTTTCACTTTTTTTTTTTTTTTTTTACTCAGGTCGGTTAGGTTCCTCTCCCAGTCGGTGAGTTTATGCCAGAAACAAGATTTTCATTTATTTATGTTTGTTATTTTACCGTGGTTTCTGATTTTATGGATTTTTTCTTATTTTCTTTTTATTTTTCAGTTTTGATTTGGGACCATTATCATCTGCATGGATTATACAGCTGCAACAAAGGCGCTTCGTTAATTTCTCCATTCCTCTTCCATCTCAGTCTAGCTTAGTATCAATTCGTCGGCTTACCTCTGCCTGTCACTCCAGAGGGAAAGGTAGGTGAAAAATCAGATTACTGTATTGGTCATTAGTGTTACGGGAGATATTTCTGTTATTCGTATTTAAAAGCAGTTTGAAACACACACTAAAAGAGTATGAGAAGGAAAGCTACTCTCTAACATTTGAGGACGAATGACAACTTGGAAAGACAGAACAGTATGCTGGAATGGGAATGTCGGCGAACTTTGGCTTGCGATTGTACAGTCGTGAATTTAAATATTGATCTCTTTTATTACGGTACACAACAAAGCAGTGAATAGTGTCTTTCGAAACGGTGTAAAGCGATCTTTGAAATTCAGCAGACTTTTCATATTATTATAAGAGTTTATTCTAAGAGCGAGATCATTCCCGTAACTATACACCTGTCTTGTACTCAGGTGATCATGAATGTTATACTGTAGTGCGTGTCGCTGCTTGTGTTTTATCGCAAGGCGAGTATTTCTGAATGGAAAGTGTCATTTGAAAGTACCGAGTTCTTACCTAATTTTCTGACCGACCGAACACCGATTTTGTTTACCTTCATCCCTGTACATTCCACCTGTAACTCTCATTCCTGTGTATTCATAACTTTCCTTCCCTGGCAACTTTCATTCCGTTGCCCACTCTATTTATAACCTGAATTTCTAAGCTGTCATGCCATTCATTCTTAGGCACTTGTTACACTCATTCCTGTACACACACACACACACACACACACACACACACACACACACACACACACACACACACACACACACACACACACACACACACACACACACACACACACACACACACACACACACACACACACACACACACACACACCTGTGGAGTAGACTTGGGTGCAGTCCCCGGTGCTGTTTAAGACGAGGTCGAGCTGGGGCAACTCTATCGTCTCGTCCACCACCAGGGGCACCTCGGGGTCCCACACGAAGATCAGGTCGTCTGTGGTATGCGAGACTGAGGGGGAGAGAGTGAGTAGGTCAGGTTAGTCATGCCAGGAAGGAAACGGAGGACATGGCAAAGTAAAAGAAGAAAAGTTAGGTGTATTTAGTAACATCAGGAAGGAAACGGAGGATATGGCAAGGTGGAAAGGGAAAGGAAATGTCAAGTTAAGGAAGGAAACGGAGGACATGCCAAAGTAGAAGAGAAAAGGAAATGTTAGGTGTATTAAGTAGTAACATCAGGAAGGAAATGGAGGATATGGCAAGGTGGAAAAGGAAAGGAAATATTAAGTTTGGGGTGTTAAGTAGTCACCTCAGGAAAGAAACGGAGGACAGGGCATGGTGGAAGAGGAGTGAAAATGTTTAAGTTTGGTGTGTTTACTTTAGAGGACATCAGGACAAGGCAGGGTAGGGAGGAAACGACGGAGGAGAGAGGGTGGGAAAGGAAAGGATAGGAGAAAAACATGGGGAACAAGGCTGGATAGAGAAGAAATAGGGGACAGGGAGGAAATGAGGGACAGGGTGGAAGTGGTGAACAGGGCAGGAAAGAGAGGAAATGGGAGATAGGGAAGAAATGGGCGACAGGGCAGAATAGGATGGGATTCGTGGACAAGGCAGAGTAGGAAATGAAATGCAAGCGTAGGATAGGGTAGAAAAAGGAAAGGACAGGTTGAGATAGAGAACATCAGGGTAAGGGAGGGCAGTCCAGTGGGGAATAGGAAGACAGTGCAAGGTAAGAAAATTAAGGAAAAGGGAAGAGGGGTTAGGTTAGAGCACATATGGGCAAAGCAGTGCGGGAGTGGGCTGAAAAGGGAAGTGCTACATGGAGGAAAAATGTCTGCAGAAGTAAAGACTATAAAGGAAACGTCATGGAAGTAACGGAAAGGAAAAGTCAAATTAGATTCAGACAGGATATGTACAGAATAAAGGAAGACTGGGAAGGGAAAAATTAGAATGAACGAAACGAAAAGACAAGAAAAGAGAGGAGTAATGAGGCCAGGCTAGATCAGGACAGGACATAAGATGGCAGTACAACACAGGAAGGGAAGGACAGGGTAAGCTAAATTAGGACAGGACGTGACAGGACAGAGGATAGGAGACAACCAGGCAAAATGACTTCTGTTCCACTACGCCAGCTTCATACACAGGGCCTCTCTCTCGTCCTCCTCCCTGACGCATTATGTCAAAGAACGTAAATTTATACCATGGGCAGAGAACCATATCAGTCGTCTCAGCTAGGAATGTAATCCAGTAGAGGAATGTGAGAAGTGGTGAAATATTAGGCGAAATTTTGTCACCGATTATACAGTTCTTAAAAAAATATTCATACCCAGGTGATCAATGGCTTCACAATGAGCGAAGGTACTGTTCCTCCACAAACTAATTAATCCTGAATGTTCTGTTTATATTCTACTCTGTATAAACTTACATCTTCGTTATATCACTAGATACAGCAGGCATACAAAAAAATAAGTAGCCTAAACAAAGAACGTCTCCAAAATGTCGTTCGTTGCATCAGAATGTTAAGATGGAAATTTAGTCATTTAACAGTCAACAAAAGAGTACCCTAACATTACTTCCGTTGTGCTTTATATTTCAAATACTCAGGGGAACGAGACTTAAGTACTACAAAGTATATCAGGGAGAGAGAGAGAGAGAGAGAGAGAGGAATTTTGAGTTAGGTCACGTGGAGAGGAGGTCAGCCAAGTGTTAGACTATAAGTTAGGCCGTGTCAGTTCGATTGGCAAAGGGATGACGTAGAGAGAGAGAGAGAGAGAGAGAGATCACGTGTGAGAGAGAGTGTGGGGGGAGGAATATTGAGTCAGGTCACGTGGAGAGGAGGTCAGCCGAGGGTTAAACTAGGCATATCAGGTTAAGTCGTGTCAGGTCGATTGGCAGTAAAGGGACAAGTTGAGAGAGAGAGAGAGAGAGAGAATTGAACAAGGTCACAGTATCGGAATGTAAAAAGAAATATAAAGAAAACAGTATCCATGAGTAAAGCAGTGAAGTTAGCTTGGAACGACTAGTAATAAAGAAATAAAAATGGGAGACTACGTGCTGAAGTTTGCAACAGGGGAAGGGGAAGGGTGTCGGAAGGGTTGGTGTCAGTTGTCGCATGAAGACTAGATTTTGCGTGGGTGGTAAATTTAGGGAAAGTACGAATCATTTAAGGGAAGCAGAATGAAACTGGTGATATGGGTACACAGACAGACAGACAGAGAGCAATGAGAATAAAAGGAGTGATGTTGGGACACACACACACACACACACACACACACACACACACACACACACACACACACACACACACACACACACACACACACACACACACACACACACACACACACACACACACACACACACACACACACACACACACACACACACACACACACACACACACACACACACACACACACACACACACACACACACACACACACACACACACACACACACACACACACACACACACACACACACACACACACACACACACACACACACACACACACACACACACACACACACACACACACACACACACACACACACACACACACACACACACACAGCAAGGGGAAAGTCCTAAAAAACGAGGATAATATCGGAGGGGGAAGCTATTGTAAAGAATGCCATTGGATAGGGATAGGAAAATGAGGGTGAAATAAAAATCTCAAACGATTTTCATGATTCGTATGTGTGGTATACTATTCCTCCCACACCAACGATTCATATTTCTCATTATTTTTCGATAACTCGTTGTTTAAGATGTGTTTTAGTTTGCTATATAATTTTTGCAAACAAATTCGTTATGTAAACAGTGAGTATTAAAAATGATACGTGACTACCTTGAAATCAGATGTGCCAGTTTCTCTCAGTCTACCTCACCAGGTGTATGACGAAGACTGATATTTAGGAACACGTCACTAACATAATGAGAACCACCTTTACTCCAGGGGCTGTATTATCCATGACAGGTGAATATTAGGTATTATTAGTTTTTGGTATCTGAAATTATGTACTTTTATGACCTAACTACGGCACAGAGTAACCTTGAACACTAAAGTAAGATGTAGTAATGTAGGATTAGAATGGAAATGTAGCAGTCAAGTCAAGTAAAACGTTGTGTCGTGTGTGCTGCGTTCCAGAAAGTTGATTTATTCTCTCAGCAACACAGGAGCCTGGTGTATGTAGTCTGAGCTCTGTAACAGTTTTACAAGCAGAGGAGGAACTTAGTTTGTTGCTATCTCCAGACGATTTTACTCATCTTCGGAGTGGTCACTTGGCGTATGGAAGTTAAAGAGCCTCAGTTATCCTTTAGAAGATGGTAAAACTCCCAAGTGCTATATTCCATCAGACGATTTTACTAACCCTTCCAGAACTTGCGCGTTTCGTATACAAAAGACTTAATCATTGCCGACGGAAATATTTGCCACGTACTATTGAATAGACTTGACCACTTCCGCCTGGCATTGTCCTGGTTACTTTGTTTTTGCTACTGCCACACGATTTTGCTCAGTTTTGTTAGACTTTTCGAAATGGAAAGGTTAGAGATAGCTCCATTGTCTCCTTCACTATTGGAGGTCATTATTTAAGCTCAATTTTTTCCTCGTACTAGCAAGAATAACGTGATCAATCAGTCGTCTTGGCGAAAGGATCAAGTGTGCATTCGATCACGTCACGATAGTATGGGAAATTCCATTAAAATTATCAATAGTAGTAGTAGTAGTAGCAGCAGCAGTAGTAGTAGCAGCAGCAGTAATGGTAGTAGTAGTAGCAGCAGCAGCCCACTCTTTACTTCATCTTCAGTTCCTTTATGTTTCAATTATGTGTCCTTGCAAAGTACAAAGGAAAGACAGATGGAATAAGGGAAAAGCAGAAAAGAAGAAAAATAGCTAGGCTGAGGTACTGGATGATCCCTAGTGATGGATGAGCTGTCAGTCTTGAAGAAGGGAAATTTTTCGTCTGCATTGACCCTCTTTTTTTTCTTTACATTATTGATGAAAGTGAAGTTCCATCGTTCGTCTTTTTTTTTTGGGGGGGGGGGGACAACGAAAATTAGGTGTATCTTTTTTTTTTCTTTGTCTTCTGTTCCTTTTCTTTCTTTTGGTATATATTAGTGCACTGTTCTATGCATGAATATGACGTGATGGAAGTTAGCCTAATATTACGTTGGTCGTGTGTGCTGATTAAATGTTTACCGTACGTAGAGAGAGAGAGAGAGAGAGAGAGAGAGAGAGAGAGAGAGAGAGAGAGAGAGAGAGAGAGGAGCACATAAAAAGTACAGATTGGTCCATAACGAGATTATCTGTTGGAGAGAGAGAGAGAGAGAGAGAGAGAGAGAGAGGAGCACATAAAAGGTACAGATTGGTCCATAACGAGATTATCTGTTGGAGAGAGAGAGAGAGAGAGAGAGAGAGATACTCACGACTCTCAATCTTCATGGCACATTGCTGCGTGTCGTGGGGGTAGGACTGGAAATTCATGGCACAGGACAGGAGTAGCGTCAGTCTGGAAAAGATAGAAAAAAAAAAGTTAATTCCTGAGGTGAACCTGGAAAATAAAAAGTTAATTTCAAAATGGGGTGGAGAAAAGAGTAAACTACTTCTGGGTAGCGGCATAGAAATGTGAAGTTAATTCTAGAAGAGACAAACAAAATATAAAGTTAATTCTAGGAAGGACAGAAAAAGTATAGGTAATTCTAGGAAGAGACATAGAAAGAATATAGTTAATTCTAGAAGAGGAATATAAAATAAAGAATATAGTTAATTCTAGAAGAGGAATATAAAATAAAGAATATAGTTAATTCTAGAAGAGGAATATAAAATAAAGAGTTAAATATAGGAGGAGCATAGAATATATGGATTAAATTCTAGAAGAGACATAGAAAACATAAAGTTAATTCTAGAAGGGACGCACAGAATATTATTTCCAGATATGGGTTTAGAAAATAAAAGGTTAATTTCTTGATGACTTTTAATGCCTTTTAGTGCCACTCCTACTCGTTACTATGATTGGTACAGTAAATTTTTCACGCTACCTCCAGACGATTTTATTCAGCTTGGAGTTAATCTTCTGCAGTGACGTAATTAAATCAGACTCTCAGCTGAATATAATCGTCTGGCGTTGGCTGAAATGTTAATCTAGGGTGTATGAACGCCAAGGCTCCTATGACTTATCTCGTTTATAAAATTATGTGGTTTAGCCAAATTTAATATTGCAGTTAATACTACCATGAGAAGGATCATTTTTTACCGATGATACACCAGGACTCGAATCCACAATATCCTGAATGCCACAACAGAAAAATTGCCAGTATAACCCGGAAAACAATTCTGAAATAAAAATACGGTTCCAAAAAAGGGCAAAACGGAAGGCATCGACGCGGATATTGCCAAAAAAAAAGAGAACAAAAATATAAACGAAATCCCGTGAAAATTGGCGTCAGCGTATTGTCAGAGGGAGCCGGAGCACATCTGACTATTAGCAGACCACAAAAACGCCGCTGGTGTTTAATGAATGTGGATCACCCCGTCCCTCGAACTGGAGCTGGTCTGACAATCCCGCCACAAAGGGGTTGTTTGTGGAAGGGACTAATCCCCTTCCTCGCTGAGCATTGTACCCTTTGGAAAACATGAAAGCTTAGGCAATAACGCGTTGTGTTGATTGTGTGTGTGTGTGTGTGTGTGTGTGTGTGTGTGTGTGTGTGTGTGTTAAAAAAGCCGTTTGTTCATGGGCGCAGGACCGAGGATGATGTACAAAAGGATTATTTGCAAGAATTTACATAGCTAACACCGTTCACACAATCATTTTTTGTTTATACTCATCGGAATAAACTCGTCCAGTGTACCTTGATAGTATACTAAAATTGTTCTGTCCATGAGACAGTTAATGTTGACATTGTTAACAGAGGCCCCTGTGACCCACTCTTAGCTGAGTAAAAGTTATATTGTGATCATACCATAATAAAAGGCTATCAGTATTTTGTAGAAACTAAGAATAAATAAGGGAGTTTCATAAACTGTTCCGCAGATGAACTGTTATAAACCCTAGATGTCGCAAAGTGACTAAAAGGACTTCGTCTTCTCATGTAGGGCTTTGGTTGAGAGTGTTTTTGAATGAAATACTTATATAAAACAGGTGTATTATTATTGTGATCCTACATTTCGGATCTCTTTGCTGGAACTAATTCTTCTTAAGTAATACTAATTGTACCAATCAACCTTTGTGGCTTTTAGTTTTAAGCGGTTTAAACGGGTTTTAACTTTGTTCGGGCTGTAGCTGTGTGTGTGTGTGTGTGTGTGTGTGTGTGTGTGTGTGTGTAGTCAAACATATAAGAGATAATTATCGTAATGCAGCCGGTAGTAAATCTGGTATCCTGCTATTAACATTTTATTAAAAGTTACTATTAGCGTCATCATCGCCCGTCATCGTCACATCGCTACCATTTAAAGTTGATTGGGTAAGATTCAGAAACACCTCAAAGGAAAATCATTCAGGGATTCACAAGTACTCTAGTAGCCTGACAGATGAAGCGATGCAAACTAATAGGCTTTACCGTAGAGAGAGAGAGAGAGAGAGAGACAGACAGACAGACAGACAGACAGAGATTGAATTTCAATAGACTAACGAAAAAAATTGAGGTAAAACGAAAAGAGAAAGAAAATGGGAACAATAAACATAAAAGCGTAATACGAAAAATAAGACGAAATAATGTAAACCAACAAAACACAAAAATGAAAAGTAGAGAGAAAACGAAAGGAAAAACAGAAGTGGGTATTATTTTGTGGGTGGTGACGTAAAAGAGTGTGTTTGATAAGCCGTGGATTGTGAGCACTAGATTATGAGACGTGCCATATCCCACAGACTCATAACCCTGGCTTTCCCCGCGCCTCACAAGCCTTTTCTTTTTGTTTCGTTCTTTGCAGCTACTGTACGTTGCTTGGATTATGGCCCTTTTCCTTTGTCCTAGGGCTGTATATATATATTTTCTCTCTCTCTCTCTCTCTCTCTCTCTCTCTCTCTCTCTCTCTCTCTCTCTCTCTCAACGACACCTCCCAGTTTCCATACCGTAACGCTGTAAGGGGAGAGCACTGTTCATCCTGGAATATGAGGGGGGGGGAGCGAAATGAGAGCAAGGGGACATTGGCATCTGAGAGAGAGAGAGAGAGAGAGCAAGGGGGTTTTGGGGGTGGACCTGAAGGAAATAGGGTAATTCCGGGGACAGTTCGGGCGTCACACACACAGATGGCGCGCTGATGAGGACAACATAGTGAGGCTAGATTAAGTTGGCTCTGCTTAGATTAGGCTGCGTTGAGAGGCTGCAATTAGAGTCTACGTTGAAAGGCTAGGTCAGGAGGCTACATTAACCTCGTGAGTTCGAGGACGTATTTTTTTTATTCATGCTACCCCTAGACGATTAAGTCAGCCTCTTTCAGTTCCGTAGATCATTTCAAAATTTACTGAAACCTTTTGTAATTACCAGGAAGAAATTAAAAACGTCATTCTCTCTCTCTCTCTCTCTCTCTCTCTCTCTCTCTCTCTCTCTCTCTCTCTCTATTTTATTTTTGGTCAGGTAATCCAATTGTTTTCGCATCATTTCCTTGATCCTCTTCCCCTTCCCTTTGTCAGTCATATTAGCCAACTCCTTGTCCGTCTTCCGTGATCCTGTTAGCCTCTCAGATATAGGATCAGGAAGCGAAAAGTGTCGAATCTCAGAAGGGGTCGTGGCGAATCTTTGAATGGGTTGAATCCCGAAAGAGGTTGAATTTCTGAAGATGTTGGAACATTTAAAGGGCCGAATCTTGGAAGGGGATGAATCTCTTAAAGGGTATAATATTTAAAGCTTCGAACCTCATTAGGTTCGATTTCCTGGTGTAGGGGAAATTATATGAGTTACAGTACAATTCGCTTCAGCCTGCCTCAACGATGATGTCTTATTTCACAAAATCTTGTAATATCTAGACAGTCTTGTACAGCTTTGGAGACTTCGAACTGAGGGTTAAATAATAGCTTTCATTAATCATTTGAAGATAAGAGGAGCTTCTTAAGTCGAACAAAATCACATGAAGGTAGCAGCAATGTGATTAAGAATACATTACCACATTGAAGAAATAATAAGGTTGCATTATTGGAGAGAAACAGTAGCTTGGGTTCTGATTACGACAACAATGGACGGGTTCACAGGTGCAGGAGATATACCTTATATATATTTGTTGATTTATCAGTTTTTATATTTACATTTCCAGGAGTGTTAAGTGTTTATTTATGTGTTTATTTATTTGTGTCATTCATTAACATTTCGATGAGTGCCCTTAACTTATCTATTTACTTTATTTATTTATTTGCATTTCGAGTAGTGTCGTTAGCTTTATATTTATTTATTTACATGCGTTTCAAGGAGTGACGTTTTGGATTCATGTAGTTAAACCCCTTTGCAGCAGGGACGTCAAAACATAATTATTAAGCCAAAGGGAGATTTTTTTCGCCGTGAAGGGATTAATTGAGATACCTTATTTTAAATTTTCATGATCTCCCTTAACCTGAATAAAATCGTGTGATTAGCCAGAGGAAACTATAAATGGAAGATGTCTTGCTAAATGAGTTGATTGATTAAACTTATTTATGTTTACACTAAATTAAGATTAAACTAAATTATGTTACTGTACTGAAGGAGTTGATAGGTAAACGAAATTTGTATTTCATCGTGGTGAAAGTATTGGTAGATGTAAACAAAATTTTGTTATAAATTGAAGGGAGTGATAGATAAACAAGAGAATTTAAGTCGTATTGAAAAGGGTGATAGATGAAACAAAGAAAAAAAGGTTGTCATATTACTGAACAGTTTTGAAAGGATTATAGATCAAGCCAATATTTTTATAAATTGAAAGGATCAGTTGATGAAACTAGAAATGTGAAAGTAATCGTATTATAAAGGGTAATAGAATAAATTAAGAAAAAAGGTACAGTCAGATAACTGAAGAAGGTTATGGGGAGCAGCTCCCCCCTAACTCGCCCCCTTCCCCCAGCAGACAATGAGCACGGAGGGGAGAGGGTGGGCGGAAAGTATGGCAGGGACGTGTTGGTGTGAAGGGCCAGAGTAGGGGATAAGACTTTACTGCCTGCTTCAGCTAACAAATGCCCGAGTTTAGCTGTAGGAAGCACAACCCTTCACGGATCTCACAACAAAGCAGTGCATTGTGTGGGACTCTTCCCTGCTGTATGGAAAGGGTAAAATAAAATAGAATAGTTGTACAGTTTCTTTCTGTGTTCAGAGAAAACGTGGAAAGTGCATACCAAGTCCTGTGAAATGTACGCCGGTTTCGTCGAAATCCATGTGCTCATTTTCTAATATTTCTGATCGTTCTTATTTTTCGGAAGGGAATTACCCTCCTCCCTTCCAGAATAATCTAAATCACATTCTCCAGATATGGCATTACGGATGAAAGTTAAGTATTGCAGAGTGTCATTCTGCATATATTTGTCAACTATCGTGGCCGCATTGACTGTCGCCTGCACTGCAGTGGGTCGGGGTGTGGGAATATATAAGGAAGTATGACTACCTTACATGTGGTGTTCTCACACCTTTCAGACCCCCAGCGGCGGGGTAGCTACGAGGCTTCGCTCTTAGAGGTATATAATCGACCTGATAGTGTATTGCAGAATGTCATTCTTTATTTAATAATAATAATAATAATAATAACTAATAAGAAAGAATTGCATGGCTGGTATATTAGAATTGACGTACTTCTGATGCCTTAAATCTGACCACTGCTTCCCGTGACAAACTTCGCAAGTTTAGTGCTTGGAGGCAACAACATTCGCAGACCTGACGTGAAAGCAGTGCACACTGTGGGCGCCCTTCTTTTGTGGCGCCATTCAGAAGGGCGAAAGTAACTGCTCTCTCTCTCTCTCTCTCTCTCTCTCTCTCTCTCTCTCTCTTCAATCTACTGTATACATAAAAGGTGCTGAAAAAAAAAAAGGAAAAATATAGAATTACTGAGTGTTGCGCAGTAGATAACAAAAAATAACTAATGGGTCTTTTTCAGTAATAATATAATAATAATAATAATAATAATAAATCGCTGCTTGTTTTGTATGGCAACCACGAGTCTTGTAGATCCTTCATTTTTAGGGCATTACCCAGCATATCTCTCTCTCTCTCTCTCTTTCTCTCTCTCTCTCTCTCTCTCTATTCTTCTGGGGCACAGCAGTTCTTCCCTCTATTGTATTTTAAAGGAAATACGAGTAAATAACGATACAAGTGTATCAGACGGAGTAGGTTGCCATATATTGATGTTCTTTTCTTCTGTAGTTAAATCAACTGAGACATCTTAAACGAAAATATTTAAAGGTTCAGAAATAAACTTTGTATTAATTACATGAAAGTGATTAAACGTTATACGGATAATAATTCGAATTTAGCTTACCATGAGCATAGTCACATTTTCCACATTACTGTAAATGAATGTATATGCTGTCTCTCTCTCAAGTTTTATCTGTCTAGCCATCTGCCTTTTACTTGTTAACTATAACGCATTGCCACTAATCTTTTACCCCTAAATTCCCTCTGCTTTAAAGCCCTGTCCATTTTCCAGACCATTAACATGGTTGGGGATCATGTCATGAAAATGCCTATAAATAACAGTGGGTCATATAATACTACTAGCACGACAGAAAATGAGTTTATGGCTGGGTCATATAATACAACTATAACTGAAAATTAGTTTATGCAATGGAAAACAGGAATCCAGACAGCAACCTCTCTCTGGATTATCACCGCCTGTTTTTACGCTTTGTCGAGCCGGAAGGTACAAATTCCTGCTACCGTCAAGCGATTTTACCCCGCTAAAGGTAGTAGCCAAAAGGTTACTTTGGTAATTTATGTATATTCTAAGAGGATTCTCTCTCTCTCTCTCTCTCTCTCTCTCTCTCTCTCTCTCTCAGCTTATTTAACTTTCACTCCGATGCCGTACTCTCGATAACAACATTGCAGTTTCCTGACGCCTCTGCTCAGTTTTGCAGAGTCTGATGTAAGTGAAGGGGTTTGTGAAGGATATACGATATCTAATTCTTCCCGTTTGAAAAGCATATCCTACGGTAAATCAATCGTCGGAAGATACAAAGAATAAAAAGGAAATTATACGTCGTTGGGTTGAAGGGGTAAGTGTAATTGAGCGAGACCTCCCCGACAAAGGGTTAAGTGTTTCCTTTGAGTTGATGATATGTATTACTATTATTATTATTATTATTTTTATTATTATTATTGTTATTATTACTATTACTACTCCTACTACTACTACTACTACAACTACTACTACTACTACTACTACTAGTACTACGACTACGACTGCTACCACCACCACCACCACCACCACCACCACCACTACTACTGCTACTACTACTACTACTACTACTTTCTCGAGACGATTTCATTCAACATTTGAGAGTTTTTTAACAGGAGGGGTTAGATACAGCATTCGTTAACCCCTTCAAGTGTGATATGCCTTTCCTAAATTCAATATAAATAGTACAGTAACCGGAAGAGCAAAAAATAAGTCACAGGAAAAATAAGTCACAGGAATGCAGGGGTTAGGGACGCTTATGGAGGTAATTGTTTGGGGATCCCTTTTATTGCAACTAAAGCCGAGGGACTGTATACGTAAATCCTCCATCCGATTACCCGCTATAAATTTCAGCGGGGACAAAAATAAACGAATTATACGCCAAACCCGTCAAATCAGCAGGAAAATTAACCTCGTCGCCCACCCGGTTAATTTAGCAGACACCCACGCCATCCCCAGCTCCGCCTGTCCCCTGTTACGGATATTTACCTTTATTGTTGTGTTCACGGGGGAGGTGTTGTAACGATGGGGTTCAGGTTTACTTTCCGTGTTTCCGATCCTTTCTTTCTTTTCAGCCTTGCTCTCCCTTTCGCTATCCTTCATTGCCCTGTCTTTTCCGTCCCATTCCCTTCAGCCGTGCTCTTCGTTCACTTCCCTTTCCTTCCCTTCCCTTCAACATCATTTTCCTCTCCTTTTAGACATGCTTTCTCTTCCATTTACTTTACTTAACTTCTCTGTCCCTTCACTCTCCATCACTCACCTTCCCTTCCCTTCCACGTCGTACTCCTTATCTCTTCCTCATCTCTCCCTTCAACCTTGCTGTCCTTTCCCTTCCCTTCCCTTCGTTATGTGTTTATTTTTTTTTATGTAGCGGAATTTTTTTTCTTTAATGCAGAAAGAAAGAAATCAAGCCTAAGAACCTAATAAACTGATCCAATCCAGAGACAACTGAACAAAGGTAGAATCCAATTTCGAGATGAGTTCGTTTCGAGATGACACACTACGTTTCCAGGATTGGAGATCTGAATATCTGCCTGCCTGCCACTCTGTCAATCTGTTATCAGTTTTGAAATGTCTCATACGAGAGAGAGAGAGAGAGAGAGAGAGAGAGAGAGAGAGAGAGAATAGAAGGGTACGATTAGATTTTAAGAGTTACAACAAAAGCAAAGAAGAAAGTCATTCCCAGTAAAAATTTCCAGGTTCAACAGGGACTAATCGTAAATAGGTTTGAGAGAGAACATCCTGAGCAAACAACAGTCCTAAGGGAGGATGCTGAACGTACAATCTCATCTGTTTTTTCGGGATCTAGAACAGAGAGTTGAGGGGCGTTTGTGTAGCCATGTAGGTCCTCCGTTCAATTATGTCGGTGTCAGCACGTGAAGGCGTCGCTTACATCAGCTTTCTAATAGTGAAGGTTTAATTAAAGCTAAAACTAACCCCTCTACTTGGAGACGTCTTCTGGAAGTCGAAGAAATATCGTCAGGAGTTAGGAAGGATAAATCAAATGACCTCACAGTATTGATGGGGTTAAGTTCTCATAAACCTGTACCGCACTCTTTTTACTCGAGCTTTCCGTATAATTGTCATCTCCGTCTTAAATGCTAAGCTGTAACAACATAGTAACGCAGCAGTACAGTGTGAGTCATGGAGTGTTATGAAAGTACGAGTATGTAGAACTGTAGTATTGTCTTTCCCTGCCACTGAGTTACGTGAAATAAGCTGCAAGGGGACGAAAGTTTGGGTCAGGTTAAAATGAAGTAAGTATAGTCATGTTCACTCTCTTATCTGGGGAGGTTAGGCCATGGATCCCCCCCCCCCCAGTCAAATCTATAATTTCCCCAGTCCCACCCCATTTGAAATTTTGGATTATTTAATGTGTTCACGCCATGTATCAATAGTCCCCCCTCCATTTGTGAAAACCTGGTTATGCCTGAGGGTGGTGTTTTCATGGTGGTGGTTGGTGGTAGTAGTAATGGTGGTTGATAGTGGTGGCAATAGTGGTAGCTGGTGGTAGTGGCTGTGACAGTGGCAATTCAGGCTGAAAAAGTAATAGGTAGAAGTATGCAGTATTGATAGGAATGGCGGTAGTTGTTGTCAGTGGAGGTTACGAAGTGATAGTGTACATTGTGTTAGTACCTGCGTAATTTAAGGAACACCCGTACACAGCACAATATTTGGGCATCATCGTTTCTGGGCATGTAAGAATTAAGTAGGCAGAATGTGCTGGAATTTTTTCCTTCACAGCCATGGTATGAACTGGGTTGGATGGGGTCAGTGGGTGAGGGTAGGGATGGGTATTGCAGTGGGTGAGGGTAGGGATGGGTATTACGCTGGGTGAGGGTTGGGGTATTGCAGTGCGTGAGGGTAGGGATATTGCAGTGGGTATTGGTAGGGGTATTGCAGTGGGTGAGGGTAGGGGTATTGCCTCATCATAGGAGATTTCTCTTTGAATAAATAAGCTGATTTTACTGTGAATATTTCGTAAAGCTTGAACTGACAAAGCAACACACTCAGTGTCCCTAAATATTTAATGTACGATATACGCGTCTGAATTAATGGCAGCAGGACTTTGAAGAGCACTCATTTATTTATTTTTTTTTATTATTATTATTATTAGTATTAGTATTAGTATTAGTATTATTATTGTTTTAGATATGAAGCTCACTGGAATTCATATACAGTATGAGGAATGAATGTCGCTTGTACGGCCTATAGAATACTGAATAATTGTAGGTGATTGTGGATTTCGACTCTATGGATTTAGGATATTCTTAGTAATATACTGTTTAAGCCATCGTCTCTCTCTCTCTCTCTCTCTCTCTCTCTCTCTCTCTCTCTCTCACACACACACACACACACACACACACACACACACACACACACACACACACACACACACACACACACACACACACACACACACACACACAGATAGAGAGAGAGAGAGAGAGAGAGAGGTTTAAAAAGGTAAAACTCTCGGAATGGTAGCCTTTTTCTCCTTTTATTTCGCACATTTACTTTTATAAGCTAACAAATGAGCACATCAGACCAGGTCATTGCCGAAACATCAGTGTGCCGGGAAACACACACACACACACACACACACACACACACACACACACACACACACACACACACACACACACACACACACACACACACACACACACACACACACACACACACACTCTGAAAGGCCGAAATACTTAATCCATTTGTTGGCGTAACTGGGGACTTGGATGTAATTTCGATGGTTGCGCGTCGTATTCTAGGGGGAAATTGAGCCTTTTTGCCTTATTTTGACACGTGTAGTCAATCGGCAGTTATATTACGCTTTCTTTCCTTCTGATATAGGTTCGCTTAAAACTGACTGGGCAGTGATGTCAGTTTGCTTCTTATATTTGACGGCCATTTTTTTTAACTTCTTTGATTCCCGTACTCTTTTTACACAAACTTGGCCTAAAGTTGCTGTCTGTCCACCTTCAGAGCGTAGTTGTAATAACAGAATAACACTAGAATATGAAGCAAGTCACGAAGAAATGCTAAGGAAAGAATGTAGAGCCGTAGCATTGTCTCTTTCTGCCATTGAGTTACAAGAAGTGAGCTTCAAATGGATCCTAATCCAGGCCAAAATAGTGTGAAAGGACTGTAGTTATGATTATCTGCATCCCTCATAACAGGGTTTAGTCATTAACGATGCAGGTAAGTCAGGTGTGTTCCGTCATCATAACCTGGTTCAGAAATGATCGTCAAAAATTGGGAGTCTTTCCACATTTCCGAGCTCCTGGTTTTGGTAATTAGGTTGTTGATAATTTTCTGAACATGGACGCACTTTACCGTTTACCTTCGTTTTGTGTGTCATCCAAGTCCAGATATTCAGAGGACGACAAGGTTTTATGTCTTACGGGGAAGAGACATAAGTTTGCATGGCCCCGTCTGAATACGTTTTACTCCCGCCATTTGCCTGCCTTCACCAATTTGGCCAGATGGAGAGATTGCTGCTGGTCCGGTCATGCGAATCCATATGCATTACACACACACACACACACACACACACACACACACACACACACACACACACACACACACACACACACACACACACACACACACACACACACACACACACACACACACACACACACACACACACACACACACACACACACACACACACACACACACACACACACACACACACACACACACACACACACACACACACACACACACACACACACACACACACACACACACACACACACACAGATAAGCAGATAGAAGACTGACAGAAAGACAGACAGCCGGACGGATAGACAGAGAGCCAGAGAGAGAGAGGAATGAGTGCATGGGAGAGAGGAGGCATAAAGCAATGATATGTCGCAACTTTTATCAGAGGCGTCCACTTCTTGAATTAAGAGAGAGAGAGAGAGAGAGAGAGAGAGAGAGAGAGAGAGAGACTATATCGACCTGTTAACATTCCACAGGAGATTGTAGTCAAGTGAAACAGGCAATTTGACCGTGATATATCAAATGGTCCAGTCAGCTCAGTTAACATAAACACACCATCTTGTCCTATGTTGATGTAGATTTGACACTTCTCAGGTGGCATGCAGTTCTTTCATAATATAGGCTACTTTAGTTTTCACTTATATCCATTCAGGCTCCTGTGACTCACTCTTAGCAGATTAAAATCGTCTGACGTTAGCTGGACCATGTGAAGATAAACAGAATCAGTATTAGTGCTGAGGCTCCCTGGTAGAATAAAATACTAGAGTGGTTCTGAATGTGGCTTAGTAAATGGAACCGGTATTGGCACTCAGGCTTCTATGACTCAGCTGAATAAAATCATCTGAAGTTAGATGGAATTAAGCAATAGAGCAGACGCCATCGTGGGAGGATTAACCAAAAGCCATTGTGTCAGGTGTTAATATGGGTTTGATAATTACTTGGTGCCATGCAATTTGCTGTCAGTGTAATACAATCTTTACATAATTATTCCTTTTAATCCGATTATAAATTTTCTTCTCTATTCTTGCTATTACCTCACTTTTAATATTAAAGAGAATTTTCAAATTGGAAGGATTGGGTGTGGTCTCCATTCATCTCCTCATTGCGAGACGGCTTTCCTAGTGTGAATATAAGTGTTGGAAAATAGCATGAACGAAATACGGGATTGAACTGGATGTGTTACTCCTTTCGTTTTCTGTGGACGGGTTCACACACACACACACACACACACACACACACACACACACACACACACACACACACACACACACACACACACACACACACACACAGTGAGAGAGAGAGAGAGAGAGAGAGAGAGAGAGAGAGAGAGAGAGAGAGAGAGAGAGAGAGAGAGAGTCTTCACTGGGTGGTCGGGCCATAATTGAAAGCTTTGCTCCATTATGACGGAGTTGAAAACAGACAGACAGACAGACAGCTACACAGGCAGACTCACGGACAGGTATAGCCATCCAAGCACCCACCAACAGAGAGACAGACAGATCCAGTAATCCACATATACCCACACACCGACAGACAGAAACACACACCAATCAGCGGACAGATAAATTGACCGACCCATCCTTACACACACACACACACACACACACACACACACACACACACACACACACACACACACACACACACACACACACACACACACACACACACACACACACACACACACACACACACACACACACACACACACACACACACACAAATAGATGGGCAGAAAGAAAGAGAAAAAGTGAGGAAGAAAGAAGCCCAACAGTACCCGACCTCTTCGCCCCGCCACTCCCACACACCCACTTTCAACAAGATTCATTCCGTCATCCTTTCATATCAAGCCACATCTCCTCCCAAAAATCCCTGTAATATTTTCTTCACTTCATTTTTGGCTTTTCTCTCCATTTGTTTTTGGGTACGTTTCTTTCTGTGCGATGATTAAAAAAAAAAGAAATGGCTGCAGCTGGAATTTAATACGAGGTGTAATACGAGGTGTCTAGTTATCTTTTGGTGTCAAGACCGGCTTGTGAAAGGAGAAAAATGAGAAAGAAATTTTTTGATGTCTCCCAGTTTTTAGGGCCACTTGCCTGCGGTACGTTGTTGACATTGATGAAACTGTTTGACATTAACTGGTATAAAGTACAGAGTTCTCGTTTTTTTGCCATTTCTCCATATCGTCATTTTTTCATATGAAGGCAGGTATGAACAGTTTTACACTTTCTTCTGTCAATTTATTTTTAGTGTTTTTGTGGCGTGCGTTTCTGTGTTTGGGATGATAAAAATATTTGATGATAGCCGGAGTAAAATAGAAAGCTCTTAATATCTGGGCAGCTTGTCATGTCATAAAAGTAGTTGTATAAAGAAAAAAATCCTGTCACTTTGTTTATTGCACTTTTACCTGTTATCTAGGGAACGTTTCTCTGTACTGGATGAAGATGTCTGACCGTAGCTAGGACAGAATGTAATTTTTTGTTTAATATTTGGTCATCTTTTCATGCCGAGGTTGGTGTGTCAGGAAAAAAAAATGTTACTCAATTCGTATCATATCTAGCTGTTTGTCTTTAAAAAGCGCTCGCGCTCGCGCACGCACACACACACACACACACACACACACACACACACACACACACACACACACACACACACACACACACACACACACACACACACACACATCTAGCTGTTTGTCTTTAAAAAGCACACACACACACACACACACACACACACACACACACATCTAGCTGTTTGTCTTTAAAAAGCACACACACACACACACACACACACACACACACACACACACACACGACTCTTCCCCCTCAACATGGGCAATCTTTCGTTGACTGGGTAGAGCAAGAATAAAATGAATTAGAATTTGTTATAGACAGAGGTAATGTGAATGATTAAATAAGCCGTTCACTGCCATAACGTAATGTTTAAATTTTCTTGCCCTATGCAGACGGTTTTATTTGCCATAGGATAATATTTCTAACTGAGGGGGTTACATCTTATCTTTAGTGATACTTTCATTAATAGAGGTTTATCTTCAGCTGAATAAAATCGTCTGGAAGTAGAGAGAGGATATTAAAATTGGCTTCTTTTGTAGTGAAGAAGTTAACACCTTTCCCTGCAAAGACGGTTTGTCATTCTCATTACCCGTGGACGATTTTATTCACGTCAGGACGGGTCGTTCGGAGAGAGAGAGAGAGAGAGAGAGAGAGAGAGAGAAAGAGAGAGAGTTGTGTTATGGACAGGCAGCCTCAAAACTACATTCATATAACGCAGGGGAAAAATTACACGCAAAAGCTGAAAAACAGACAAGGAGAAAAAAATAAGAAAATGGGAGTTGTACAGTAAGAACAGATTTTCCATTAAAATAAATTGACCTAGTTGAGAAAAAAAAGCTCGAAAATTATGAAGTGGTATGTATTTTTTTTTTTTTTTTTGAGTGATTAGTTCTGCTAATGAATAAAAACCCAGCCGCCAACACCACTCACACTGATATAACTGACAGGGGGCTACTTTTATTTCGAGAGAGAGAGAGAGAGAGAGAGAGAGAGAGAGAGAGAGAGAGAGAGAGAGAGAGAGAGAGTAGAGGAAGGCTAAGAAAAAGAGAGGGACGGTGAAACAAAGGGGGAGGGGATAAGAGAAGAGGGAGAGGGGAAGACAGAATGAAAGGGAGACGGTGGGAGAGGAGGCGGGAGAAAAAGAGGGAAAGGGAAGGTGAGAGGGAGGAAGGAGAGGGAGAAGAAATCAAATGAGAAGGATGAAGGAGAATGGGGAACAGGATAACAGAGAAAGAGGGGACAGGAGGGGTTAGATGAGGGAGAGAGAAGAGAAGAAAAGAGGGGGAGCGGGAGGGAGAAGGAGAGGGAAAGGAACGAAGAATGAGAAGAGAAGGAAAGGTGGGAGGGAGTAGCCTATTTGGTGGGAAAACTCGTCACTGATGTTGAAATCAAATGTATCCTGAAAAAAATGTTCGATCTTGTAAGTAGGGTTAAAGTTACACCCTTCATTCCGATGACGCATCATATTTTATTCAGGGCGATTATATCAACTTTAGGAAGACCTCATTTAGAAAGTAGGTGATTGAAGACTCCCCTAATCCATTCAGCTTGAAAAATTTATCTTAATGTGAAAAAATAATCGTAATAATAGCATGAAAAACAGGTCTTCGGATGTGAGGGTTTAAAATGAGAACACTCCGTTTCATTGGGCCTCATTCATGGCATTGGGTTTCTCAGTGGTGGACGTGATAAAGGTGGCTGTGAGAATCGGAGTGCTCAGAGCTTGGCCCACACAAATGGATTGTCCTCATTTCAACTTTTACCTCGAGATTGGACAGTTTGCGTCAGAATATGGACCGTAATGCTAGGTGACAGAAGACTCCATTGCACCTCTTCCTTAGCGAGTTATTTCTACATATTACTCTTTAGCAGTGTATAGTGTGCTGTTTATGTCGCTTTGATAATTGACATGGCCTGCCTCAGTTATACAGAAGAGGATCGTGTTGTGTGATATGAAGAATAAGTCACTAAAGAAAAAGTGCTAGGATATCACGAAAGCTACATAGAACAAATCCCTGTTTCCTGTTCCAGCCTCAGTGTTCCGAAATTACCACGATCCCTAACCCCTTTCAAATCAATGACAGCCAAATGTAGCGTGCAGGGGGGATTTGACTAGTAACCAAGGATTTTTATTCCTGTCTCGAAGTAAGGCTGATTAAATTTCATATAACGAGAGCTTGGCATTCAAGGTGTGAGTAGACCAGGTCCGTCAGATGAAAGCAGACCGATTATAGCGCTTCAGATCCTTTTCCCCTTCCTGTGTAGAGGGAGCTGGGAGACCAAATATTGTACCTACTTCCCTTCCCGTTACATCAGACCTTTTTTCCTTTGGTGGATTATAGGGACTTGAGACCAAATATCAGACCAACTTCTGTTCCCTGGACCAATTCAGTGCCTCCTGTACGAATAAAAGCGCCTACATGGGGGATAAAAACCTTGATAGCCAGACCGAGTAACGAAAATTTTATTTCAGACCATTTTTACCGTGCTGGATAATAGGGACATAGGACCGGATATCAGACCAACTTGTCTTCCCTGGACCAATTCATGCACTGGTCCGGGGATGAAAACCTTAATAGCCAGTTCGAGTAACGACGAAATTGCAATCACAGGCATTGATGAAGTTGAGCGACAAAGTTCTGGTGCCGTGGCGAGAATGAGAGCAGTTCTAGGAGTAAATGCAGGTAGAGACTCAGGCTGGATTGTGTGTGTGTGTGTGTGTGTGTGTGTGTGTGTGTGTGTGTGTGTGTGTGTTAAAAGATCAGTCTGGAATAGATCGTGTGTGTGTGTGTGTGTGTGTGTGTGTTAAAAGATCAGTCTGGAATAGATCGTGTGTGTGTGTGTGTGTGTGTGTGTGTGTGTTAAAAGATCAGTCTGGAATAGATCGTGTGTGTGTGTGTGTGTGTGTGTGTGAAAATATCAGTCTGGAATAGATCGTGTGTGTGTGTGTGTGTGTGTGTGTGTGTGTGTGTGTGTGTGTGTGTGTGTGTGAAAAGATCAGTCTGGAATAGATAGTGTGTGTGTGTGTGTGTGTGTGTTAAAAGATCAGTCTGGAATAGATCGTGTGTGTGTGTGTGTGTGTGTGTGTGTGTGTAAAAATATCAGTCTGGAATAGATCGTGTGTGTTTGTGTGTGTGTGTGTTTGAGGGTGTTTTAATATATCAGTGACGTAGAGGAATATAATGCAAAGGAGGTGATAAGGCCCCTGTCTGTATGTATAATCAAGAATATAAAGGCCCGTAGTCTCGTTCGTAAAGGAAGCCCCCTAGCACCTCTTCCTTAGCAATTTATTTTTGGATATGGCTTGTTGATGTCGTTTTGTATGGCGATAATAGAAGGATTTATATAATGCAAGACAGTAAGGTGTAATAAGTCAAATAAATCGCTCTGGAAGAGGTGTTAGGGAGCTTTCTCAGCCGACAAGAATACCACCCATAGAGACACCAATTTCCCAAGCCTTTTCGTGCATTCGTCATAGAATCACAGTTGGTATAATTAGGAATATTTATGAATTTCAAAGTATATTTATGTAACTTATTTCTTCATGCTTCACCAGACGATTTTTTATTCAAGGTTATACACCCCATCATTATATTCTCCGTTTCCAGACGATTTCTTTCAGTTTAGGAGGGGGTACTTCAGATTAGTGGAGATACTCAGATAATCCTAGTATATATCTCCTTTTCCTGCTTGAACTCTGTTTGCCTTCCCTCCCATGTTTCTTTTCTAGGGCGCTTCAAAAATTAGTCAGCAAGCACTTATGTGAGTTAATGATCCTGCCTGACCTCTCTCTCTCTCTCTCTCACACACACACACACACACACACACACACACACACACACACACACACACACACACACACACACACACACACACACACACACACACACACACACACACACACACACACACACACACACACACACACACACACACACACACACACACACACACACACACACACACACACACACACACACACACACACACACACACACTCCAGTTACATAGAAATATCACCACAGTTATGAGTTAATATCCTGTGCTTGGTAATTTAGACCAGAGATTACTTTCATATTCAACTTCCATTTTTTTTTTTTAACCCCCACATTAATAAAATTTTGCGACATCGTGGTATATTGGAACAGCCGTGTCGGTGTGAAGGCAATTTTCCCGTGATGTGATTTGGAGTTCAGAGTTTTTATTCATTTTATTTTTTTGGGGGGAGGGATGTCGGTTTTGCTGCCTCTAAACCCACTGATAATTTTCCTGATAAAGGTTAACTGGAGAGAGAGAGAGAGAGAGAGAGAGAGAGAGAGAGAGAGGAGAGAGAGTTGTGTTGTAGCGTAAGTGACAAGGAAAGCATACAGATTTTTTTCCCCTGCCTGCGACACGGAACCTTCAATAGCTCTTTGTTTAGGGAGCGTTTGGATATTTGGGGAGACCTTAAAATTCACCGTGACGCCATGGTATGTAAGCTGTGACACGCGACCTTCGATTTTTCTGTATGTTTCGGTAGTATTCGATTTTCTGAGGAGTTAACAAATCAGTCCGGGTCTCTTCACTTCGGTAGTTCTTCCGGAAGGTGACTAAAATCGACCTACCATAGCAGTGACGGGACTAGAAACAAACTCCATCGAGCCTTCAAAGTGACAGGTGTACCCAGAGGTGAATCAAATTGCCTGAGGGTAACTAGAATTAAAAAAAAGAAGTCATCGCTGTAAAAAGGAATGATGATAATATGTGTAGATAAAGGTCGCACTTCGTCCTTTTTTTCACCCCTTCATCTACAAGACTTCCTTCGAAATTTTTAATGCTGGCTTCAGACAATTTTAGTAAGATTTAAAGAACGCCTTAAGCGTTGGCAGGGTTAGTGTAAAAAAAAAAAATCTCTCGACTCCCTCGTTCGAAAAGTTTCCCCCAAGTTTATTAAAATCTGAAGGTACCTGGAATAAAAAGCAAAACATATTGTCAGAGTAAACCTGTTAAATTGTACATCACGGGGAGGGTAACTCATTCCTTTTTTTTTTTTTTTCGACTGGATATATGTCAGTGAAATCCCAGCTCAATTTGGCTTTCAGTCATCCCAACTTTTTCCATTTCTCTTTTCCCTCATTAACACAAACGGTCCGAGGGATACACTCTGTGTGTGTGTGTGTGTGTGTGTGTGTGTGTGTGTGTGTGTGTGTGTGTGTGTGTGTGTGTGTGTGTGTGTGTGTGTGTGTGTGTGTGTGTGTGTGTGTGTGTGTGAGAGAGAGAGAGAGAGAGAGAGAGAGAGAAAGACCTTGCACTGTTCAGTTCTCCCAGGAAATTTCAACTCGTAACCCTCTGACCCCTTCGACTCCTCTCACCTGAACAAAATCTTTGGTGTTAGTTTGACTGTTATGTTGAATACCAGTGAAAGGAAGAAGCTGCCCAAGGATCCGTGGGACCTGAGTTCGTACCTTTGGAAATGCTAGAATTATTATTTTACCGTCTCCATTTCCGGTGGAAAGTAGGATGATGATGATGATGATGATCTCTAGGACCTGGATTCTTGTGTGTCGGAATGATAGGTGCAATAATATTTCACCCACTTTGTATTTAGTGGAAAGTGTGTTTAGAATTGTGATGATGGTGATGATTATGATGTTTCCCCACACAGCAGCGAGAGGGTTGAATGTTAGAGATGAGTAAAATGTCTTTCATTGGCTAGAGTAAAACATGAGTGATAAGCCATGGTTTGAGAGTGTAGTGGATTTCACACTGTCGCAGTTGCTTTGATATGATGTTACCTTAAATACAATCCATGTGTGCGTCTACAGCTTTATGCATTGTGAGAGTAAAACTTGTAATCCTTCCATCAAGACAGTTAGCTCTGATTTGGCTGAAGTTTGATTAGATCCATTGTCCAGAGGAACAATGCCTTTCACAGTCGAACCACTCACCCGTAATGGCTTGTTCCCCCTTGTTCCATCCCACCCTGGTGAATGTAACAGCCTCGTCACGCCAGGCTTCTAACACGATCTGCAGAAAATTGAACCTGGAGTGAAGCCAGCTGGGTTTTGTGGCTTGTCGGCCCATTCTATCCCACACGGGCAAGTTTAACAGCGGCGGTAAATCACATAGACACGATTTGCTGTATACAGTATTATGCGTCTTCATTTTAACACTGGCCTTCCTATCACCATCCCTCATCCCCCATCATCGCGTCTCTGCGCCCCCCCCCCATCCCTCATCTCTGTTATCCCCCTCTTAGTATGCGTCCGCACCAAATGCGTGCTGACGTGGGCTGTTTCTGGAGGGGGTTCCTCATCACTGCAACCCATAAAAGATCTCACCCACACTCGCCCTCTCCAGCTATAGCATTTGGTGTGGACACAGAATTACCCTGCCCTTCACCCCTCCACCTCACCAACACTTCTTTAATAGGGGTCCCGGTGGTGTAATGGTTAGCTCACCCCGCCCGCAACTGAACAAACCCGATTTTGATTTTCAGGCCGGATTTTTTGCAACCCGTATGACCCAGTAGTACAATTGGGGGCCTGTATATAACATCGGCTAATGCGGATCGTATTCTAAAGGAGATTTGGACTGCAGAATTGATTGTCTACCTTAGTGGCCCTCGCGCAGTCGACAGGCATTACTTCCAGGCCTTCTGTCCCCACCCTTCCTTCCCCCATTTGCCTCCACACTCTCCACCCCCCCCCCTCACAGTCCCATCCCACATCCACTATCCCCGGCACACTTTCGCTTCCCCCCCGCCCCCTTTCACACATTAACCCTCACCCCGTCGACAGATATAGGGGTAACTAATCATAAACCTTCCTCCACGCACCATACCTTCCCCCACACCCTCCCTCCCACTCCCACCATCCGACACATTCTCCCCCTGCTCCCCTTCCACACACGCACCCTTCCTTTCTCCACATTCTCCCCTCCCACGTCCACGATCCAACACACACACACTACCTCTCCTGCTCTTCACACACGCACCCTAACCCTCACCCCGTCAACAGATACATGGGTCACTATATCACCATACTCGTTACCCAGGAGGAACTGTGGTGCTTGCCGAGACAATGGAGAGGATCTGGGTGCTAACTGGTGGTGGTGTTGTGGTGGGGAATGGTGGGGAGAAGTGGGGACAGGTGGGGACTGGGAGGAATGTTTAGAAGTTAAAATGTTGTGTTAAGAAGCATCGCACAGGAGTGATTGAAAAAGGGCGAGGAGGAGGAGGAAGGTGGTAGTTTATTTTATAGGGTTACTTACTACTCGGAGGACTCGGAATATTTTCAGTATTTTTTTTAATAAGAAGCCGATTTAAGTAATAATGTTACTTTAATCACTTCATTGCAATTTATTCACAGTTACACCATGTTTTGAAAGCGATCTCTTTTAGCATTTCAGCATAAATGAGCCACGGTGCTCTAGACCAACAATTTTTTGGTGCAACTTACACTCTGGGATAAGTACATTATCCCTAATACCTTTTTTTCCCCTTTTAGCTGATCGAGCGTGGGAGCGTTTTGTTTTTTCTTATGGTGACGCCACAGCCACAGAAAAAATGTGAATTAAATCAGTTTTAAAAATAGTCGGTCAGTTATTGAGTATGGCGTTTTAACGGGACCAGTGCAATTGCCCAACTGATGCCCACTCAGCGCCTCACTGATGAAAGAAAAGAATTTCATTTTCACCATTTTACTCTCTTTTTTCAAATGGTAGGGAATTCTCGATTGCAGTATGTGATTGACGTAGACTGAAGCTTTTATGTACGGATTTTCATTTATTTCCGTCTTTTAATAACGGATATATTGGCGTTTTCGAGGACCTCAAAGTAGTGAAATACCTTGTAGCCGCAAACAGACGATTTTATTCTGTTTAGGAGAGGACCCAAGTAGAGAATTTAATGAAGGCTATAACTTTTAACTAACCCTTCCAGTTCGAAAAATCTCCCCCTGTTATCACATACAAGGGAGATTGCTGTAACTACTCGCATATCACCATACTCGTTACCCAAGAGAGGCAGTGGTGTTTGCAGGGGTGATGGGGGGAGAGTAGGGTTGTGTGGATGCTGAAGTGGGTGGTGATGAGTGGTTGGGAGTGGTGGAGAGGTGAGGATATGGTGAGGAGAGATGGGCAGTGCGTGGAGAGTGTCAAGACTTTGTGGAGAGTGTTTGGAAGGGTAGACAGAATTGCTAAGTAGAGGAGAGTGGTGTGGATAAAGTAGGGTATGGTGAGGAATGTTTAGGGTCAGTCATCCACTCTCTCTCTCTCTCTCTCTCTCTCTCTCTCTCTCTTACACACACACACACACACACACACACACACACACACACAGCCTCCCCGTTATAATCGCATTAGTGAACATCGCAGCGTGGGGGAAATGACAGAAAATGAGCGTTGGGAATATCAGGAGAAAATGCGGAGTGTGCAGAATTTTAGCAAACGAGGAAGTTGGTGTGCGGGTGAGGAAATTACAGAGAAGGAAAAATTAGTATGACGGGAGCCTAAACTGTGCTGGCGAATGAGGGTGAGGGGAAAAAAGTATGAGAGGAAATTATAAATGGAAAATGTGAGGTCAAGGGAAATTGTGGAAGACTGACCGCCTCCGTTAGAATAAGCTATATAAAGTGAGGAATAAGTGTGATGGAAATACAGGCAACTGGGAAATCAGTGTGATGAAACGTATTTAGCACCTGAGACAGACAGAGAGAGAGAGAGAGAGAGAGAGAGAGAAATAGCACGAATGAATTAATAGAAAACATGAAGTCAGGAGTAGTCTGGAAAACAAAACAACTGCATCATAAAAAGTAAATGAAGAAGACGTACAGTTTATGAAGAGACGTCATGATTAATTAGAACTGAAGAAAACATGATATTTGGAGAGAAGCAGTAAGAGCAGAAACAAGAATGGCAAGCTAAGGAATATAGGGAAATGGGGAAAAATGGAGGAGAGATAAGGAAACAGAGACAAACTAACGAGGAAAAATATATATTAAATTGGAGTACAGTATATCAAGGTAATTAGCACCTTCACTACGATGACATTTTATACAGTATTCTTGCTACCATCAGACGATTTTATTCAGGAAAAAATTAACGAACAAGAGAGGTTAGTTATTGTCGTCATTTACCCCTTAATGACAACAGCTCCCCTCAAGGATGAATAAAATCGTCTGGAGGGGACATGGGCAAAAAACAAGAAAGACGTAATTGTTTTGGAAGGGTTACGAACGAGGGGGATAGAAATGATAACGAAAAAAAGTGTGTGGAAATAATTACGAAAGAAGTGGATGGAAATCATTAGGAAAGAAGTGGAAGGAAATAATTACGAAAGAAGTGGAAGGAAATAATTACGAAAAAAAAGTGGATGGAAGTATTTGTGAAAAAAAGTAGAAGAAAAAAATCAGGAAAGAAGTGGATGAAAATGATTAGGAAAGAGATGGATGGAAATATTTACGAAAGAAGTGGATGGATATGATTACGAGAGGTGGATGGAAGTATTTACGAAAGAAGTGGATGGAAATATGTACGATAGAAGTGGATGGGAAAATCGGCAAAAGAAGTTGATGGAAGTAGTTTCGAAAGAAGTGGATGGCAATAAATACGAAAAAAGTGGATTAAAACAGTTAACGAAAGAAATTGGTTGGAAAAAATATATATATATATTAAAATTAATGTACTTACAACTGGGGTCAGGGTACATTTAGATAACGTGTTGGGTACTTAGGGGGGAGACTACGCGAAAATACACTTCCCGTAATTAGAAGAGTACTTAAGGAATATTAGTGGTGGTGGTGGTATTAGGGGCTCTGGTGTATAATTACCGTGCCTGTGTAGGTGTTAAGTGGACGAGGAGAAAAGTGTGATGATACGTAATTAGAGGTACAGTGTGTAGTTGTGTTCATGGTGTGCTTGGTTATTGTATTTGTTTATTTATTTACCTATCAACATTTTACTTCTATGTTTATGATTTAGGCCCTTATTCGCTTACGTTTGAAATTGTCTTAGTTTGCCTAATGTTTTCCAGTATATACTCATCATTATCATTTATTAAAGTAAAAAAAAAAAAAAAAAAAGAGGCATCAGAGACAGAGAGCCTGGAAGAGATACATAGACTAATTTTGATCGATAGATTGATAGAAGGATGAATGGGAGGGTTGGCGGGTGGGGAGATGGATGAATGGACGGATGGATAGATAGATAAATAGACAGATAAACAGATAGCCAGACGAGCATATAGACAGCCATATCATTATTCAACAGCTCATCACCCCCCACTGCAAGAGGCCATAGAAAGACACCATCTCCCGTTGCATCCACGCCTCACCGAAACGCGACCCGCCAATTTTACGATTATATAACCCGCTTTTATGGCCGTCGGGGAGATAAGGGGCAGCTTGGCTAGATTGCGGTGTAATAGAGTTTATCTCGGTCGGTTTAGAGTGACGGGAATATCACACTCCGTTTACACTCTTTCTGGTTGGTTAGGATGTGTGTGTGTGTGTGTGTGTGTGTGTGTGTGTGTGTGTGTGTGTGTGTGTGTGTGTGTGTGTGTGTGTGTGTGTTTTATTGACTTGTGTTTTGCTCATTGTATATATAGGTAGCTGTTTGTATGTCTGTTTCCTATATATATTCTCTCTCTCTCTCTCTCTCTCTATCTGGACTAAGGCGCATATTATCATTCATCTGCCGGTAATTTTAGGCACTTTTCTTCACCACGTCTCATTCAAGCCTCCATTGAGTCAGCAACCTATAAGAGGCGGGAGAGGCGACCGAATTTTTGCATTTGATTGTACGTGAATGTATGAATAAGCGCAAGAGAGAGAGAGAGAGAGAGAGAGAGAGAGAGAGAGGCAGGAAAGGTGAACGGATTTTTGTATCTGAACTTGGATGTATGAATAAGCGAACTGTGGGAAATGAGGTTGCGCGCTCGCGGGAGAGAGAGAGAGAGAGAGAGAGAGAGAGAGAGAGAGAGAGAGAGAGATAGGATGAAATTCATAAATAGTGTGTGTATAACCAGTGAGGATGTGCATGCAGATGGAAGTACACTCTCATGGTCGGGACAGCTCTTGTATTCTACCCTAGCTAACTCCAGACGATTTTATTCAGCTGAGCCTGAGTTATAGCAACTTTAGAATACCATCAACATTCGGGACGTATGTTGTATCCATTTCCATCTAACCCCAGACGATTGTATTCAGCTGAGAGGGAATAACAGAAGCCTGAGAGTGTAAATGGGTTGGTTGTGGGCTCGCCGGCATGTCTCTACCGTTCAGGTGTTGCGAGAGAGGTTTAATCAAGTGAAGCCCCTTAGCATGGATGGATTCGCCAGTGGAGGGTACCTGTGAATACAAGGTGGTCCGTATATTGCGCCTTTCTGCTTTGGTTGTTGGCTCACCCTGCTGGTGTGGGGCACCCAGAGATTTTGGCTACGTCGTGGAATTACTGTACTTTGACCCTAACTTGGCCCTGAGTTTCATCCTTTTCCCGTTTATTTCATGTGGCTTAATAACAAAGTAAACTAATTCTACGACTCTACCTCCTTTCAATAGCACCTCTTCGTGACTAGCATTATATTCTAGTGGCAGTGTCTTATTACAGCTCACAAGTCTAGATAGAGAGACGACAAGTTTAGGCCAAGTTAGAGAAAAATACTAAAATCAATCATGCAATCACTTGACGCATAGAAACACACTATTAAGCATGAGTTAAAGGAGTAGGGAATCTTGCAGGGTAGGCGCTGGTATTACAAACTGAGCCGTTCCCTCACATACAAGAATTGGGATGCGTTATATATGGTCTACTCTATACTGAAGAGTTGATACGATGAGTGGATGGATACTTGGCCCATTTCTCTTAATATAATGATAATAATTACTCGTGATATTGTGCTTTCCCGTTGCTATGGCGGAGTTGGTAGTGCATTGGTTAGCGTTTCTGGCTCGTAACGAACGACCTGAGTTTGATTTTCGGGCCGGTCAGACTCTTGGATAAAGTTTGTTTCCCCTCCTTATCCCTAGTCACCTAGCAGTACAGTTAGGGACCTGGATCTAACAACGACTATTTCGGGTCGCATTTATGATAGAGACAAGGTAATTTTAGGCCAGGTGAAGGTGAATGGAATATACTGTATATGGACAGTTACTAGTATTGCAGTTGTGTGGCATTGAAGTGAGACAGATTCCAGGAAGGACAGAGAGAGAGAGAGAGAGAGAGAGAGAGAGAGGGAGAGAGACAAAGCTTTTAAATTCATTCCACCTGTCAATCATTTCTGATACCTTTCCCGGAAGTGATTACTGTTTAGACAGGGTGTTGATATGGAAATGAGAAGAGTCCGGGCATTCTCTTACTTCACACTTTTGAATTAGTAGGCAGTAGTGATGATGATGATGATGATGATGATGATGATGATGATGATAATGATGCGAGGAGGAAGAAGAAGAGAAGGAGGACGAGGAAAATTGATGATGATGAGGAGGAGGAGGAAGAGGAGGACTGACGACGACGACGATGATGATGGCGACGTGTCCAGTGAAAATAATCCAAACCTTTATTCAATCGTCATACATACAGCCTACTCTTTAACCCCTTTAATCCCATGACATACGTTTCATAGTACGATTGCTTCCTCCAGACGATTTTATTCAGCTGACGACAGACCTTGTATGTTGAAGAGAGAAAAAGAAAAACTAATCCATCAAATTCGAAAAATCTCAGTTAAGGTATATATATAAAAAAATAAACACGTCATCAGATTGAAAGGGTTAAGTCCCCTTCTATTATTAACTCTTTTTTAAAACCAGGATATCCAGGAAAAATAATGGAAAAACTAGTATAAGATTCAATAATTAAAGTGGTAAGAAAAATTAACCACATCTGCTGTCACCCATCATTCGTTTTTTTAACTTTTTTCTTGAATATTTCAGATAGCAATTAATCTTACCCAGCATCAGAAAGTAGGAACACACACACACACACACACACACACACACACACACACACACACACACACACACACACACACACACACACACACACACACACACACACACACACACACACACACACACACACACACACCATCAGAAAGCAGGAAAACACACACACACAGCATCAGAAAGTAGGAAAACACACATACAGCTTCAGAAAGTAGGAACACACACACACACACACACACACACACACACACACACACACACACACACACACACACACACACAGCATCAGAAAGTAGGAAAACACACATACAGCATCGGAAAGTAGGAAAACACACATACAGCATCGGAAAGTAGGAAAACACACATACAGCATCGGAAAGTAGGCACACACACACACACACACACACACACACACACACACACACACACACACACACACACACACACACACACACACACACACACACACACACACACACACACACACACACACACACACACCAGAGCCAGAGAAATATAATTAAAGTAGGTAGCAAATGTAGGCCACTCTGCCATTCAACCTTTATTCAAGCCTTTTGTTTCCCCTATAATAAAGTAATTGAGATGTGACCTCTTTCCTTAGCATTCCAAAAAGCCTGGTGGTGTAGAAGAAGGGGTGATAATGAGAGGGTTGTGCGGCTTACTTATGTGTTTTTTTTCCACTCGTCCTTCTCTTCCGTTTTTCCATCCTCTCCTTCCTGCTTCCCTACCTGTTTTTCCTCTCTCCAGCTTGTTTCCTTCTCTCTCTTTCCCCAGTCCTTCATGTTTCCCTTCTGTTTTTCCCTCCTCTCTTTCATGATTCCTCTCTGTTTTTTCCTCTTTTTCTTCTCTCTTTTTTAGTACTCCATTTCCTTCATTCCCTGTCCTTTTTGTCCTTTCCTGGATCCCTCTGTGTTTCCTCCCTCTTTTTCCCATCCGTTTTTCCCCTCTTCCTCCTGTTTCTCCTTTGTTTTCCCTCACATTCTTTTTTCCTTTGAATTTTTCCTCCACTTATCCCGCTTTCCCCTCTGCGTTTTCTCTTCTTCCTCATTCTCCTTTGTTTTTCCCTTCTTCATCCTCTTTCCAAATTTCCCTAGTCCTTGTTCCCCCTCATCTTCCTCTTTCCCTTCGGTCTTTCCCTTCTTCCTCTTTCCCTTCGATCTTTCTCTTCTTCTGCCTTCCCTCTCTGTTTCCCCTCTTCTTCCGATTTCTCCCCCAGACCCATTTAGCACCCTTTTCATTTGTCTTTCCCTTTCCTCATTGTCCATTTTCAGATCCCACTGTTTTCCCCTCTGCTTCCGCTTTCCCCTCACGTCCTTTTAGCAGCTGCTCCCTTTCTCTGTAATTGATTTATTCTTTATTTTCACTTCTCCCTTTATTTATTTATTTGGTTTATCTTTTACCTCTTGTGGAAAAAGGGCAACTTTAGCCTGTAGTCCACAGCGTTCACATCGAGAAGAGATTTTGGTTGCTTCTACGACTACGACTGACTACTACGACTACGACTACTACCGTATAAACTTCATCCTGTTGTCTGTATGCTTTCTTTACTGTCAGTCTCCCATCTCCTTTACTCCTTTCATTCTTTATTCATTTCGTCTGTTCCTCTCTCTCTCTCTCTCTCTCTCTCTCTCTCTCTCTCTCTCTCTCTCTCTCTCTCTCTCTCTCTCTCTCTCATTAGGGCGTCTTTTGATCTCATAATTGATTACGGAAGAAGTAGAAAACCCATTTATGGCCCAGTGTGCTATTACGCATTTTTTTTTTTTTTTTTTTTTTTTGGTCGGAGCTACGAAGCAAATTTCGGATATCGTACGAGTTTTACGAAAGAGAGAGAGAGAGAAAGTTATGCAAATTATGTTGTCTTCTCCTACTGTGTTTGTCGTAATTTTTATGTTTTGCTCTAAAGATTCTTCCTTACTTAATTTCCCATGTTTAACTCGGAGTAATTTTTAGATGCCCTTTTTAATGTGCGAAAAGATTTGGGTCACAGCTGCGTGCGTGTGTGTGTGTGTGTGTGTGTGTGTGTGTGTGTGTGTGTGATGGTAGTAGTGGTGACGGTAATGGTGGTGGTGTTCGTGGTGGTGATGGTTGTGGTGATGGCGGAGTGAGGCGAGGCTGTCAGGGTCGTCAGTAATGTCAGTCATATCACAGGTCACCCAGGCTCTCCATACCACTCACTGGGTCAAGGTCACTCGCTCCTATAACCCTTTGAATGTGACTTGACGAACTTTGTCTTTTAGTCTGACCATCCCCAGACGATTTTACTCTTCGTAGAAAATCACGCATGAGCGAAATATTTACGTTTTTACCGCTAGGCTGCTTATCATATTCATTCTCTCTCTCTCTCTCTCTCTCTCTCTCTCTCTCTCTCTCTCTCTCTCTCTCTCGAAACTCCAGACGATTTAAAGCAACTCATAACCCCCCTCCCTGCAAAGGAATTAACCCCCTGATAGCTAGACACATCCCTTCCCTAAAAAAAAATCGTCAGACGTTAGCCAGAGTAAAAATACATATGTGATCCCATCGCCTTGAAAGAGTTAATGAAAAAAAAAAAATCTAATATACTGCTTCTCTCAGTGATCACGATTGGTAGTTCTTCATTGTTTTTATGAAATTCAAGAAAGAGAAATTTGTCTTGTTTAGATTATTAGCAAGATGTTAGATGCTGATCGTTAACCTTTGACTTGTGAGGCCATTTCCACTCCCAGATATTATTTATTCATAAGAAAGCACCGTTTATATAGTTTGGGAAAGTGTTTATTTTGTCATGATTTAGGTTGATATTTTTCCTCCTTGCTTACATGATAACCCGTTGTCAGGCAGCGATCTCCTTCAGTTTAATGAAATAAATTCAGAGGGTAAAGCGAAAATCCAGACTTTCCAATTTTAAAGTACCAGGAGCAAACGAAATTCTAAACTATTCAAATTGCGAGTAGCGGTAACAAATCATAAGTAGCAAACGGGAGCGAGTGTTCATTTGCCATCTTGGCGGATATTTGCAATGCTAATGTCATTTGGTCCTTGGGAAGCACTCTAAGGGGTGGAGGGAATTGCATCTAATGGAATTCCGGCGATTGCCACTCTTTATCACTCTGCGATTTCTTTGCCCAGATCATTAACCCATTGTCTACCATGATGTGTTTTCATGGTTTGTGTTTGTTACTTCCAGAGGGTTTTATTTAGCTTGAGATAGGCTTTTGGGAGTGGAAGGGTTAGATATATAGTTCATTTTCCCATTCACTACAAGCCATCTCCCTAAAACCGAAAGATAATATGATAGCAATAAAAGTTAAATAGACATGAGGTGATCCTCCGGGGTCAATGGTAATCGTGAACTGGGCAGCTCGACTCATTAACACCTTGGTTTCTTACTAGCATCAATAACTCATCAATGCCTAGGGTTCCTGTGTGTGGGATTTTGCCGGAAGATTGTTTAGCGTACCACCCTACGCTCATCGGCATATAGTAGCGAAGTTCTATCCCAAACCCTACGAATTTCCTTTTAATAAATATTGAAAATGCCCAATTCTGCCCATTTACATGACCGTGAGCGCCAACGGGTGAACCGCTTCAGTCACAGCACGACAGATGCATCATAATTTTGCTCACAGACGATTTCTTTCATTTTAGGAGTTTGCCCCAGTAGTGAAGTGACTAGTGAAGAATCTAAGGTACCCCTCTGTTCCAGTCCTTCTCTTCTGAATCAAGCAAAATCGCCAGGAGGTAACCGGAATAAATAATACGTCATCGTTGTGAAGACGTTACTATCCCACTCAGTGACGTTGTAAAAGGTGATATTTTATATGTTGGTTGCTTGGAATATGCCACACCTATTTACAAAATCCATGGAGAGAGAAGCAGGGGAGGTGACAGGACGTTTTGATGCCTAGTGTACAATTCAGAAAAGTTTACATCTTGCACTACATCGAATGCACTGAGATAATTCAAACAAACCAACACCAGACGATTTGAATATGATACAAGGCAGATCCAAACTCATACTTTTTTTTATTGATAGTTGAAGTGTTACCCTTTTGCTACACCTTTGAAAAACCTTTAACAGTCTGAACCACTGTAACCTTTGTATCGTATGAAAAGCAACTCGTTTTGAGATGAATATTTTTATTGACACCAGCTTGTATCTGTGGTGCAAAGTAAGGTCATAATAAGCTTTGTATCGTCCTGAAATTGGTTCTGTCTGTATTACGAATGGCACCACTCGGTCGGGAATGAAATATCAAAAGCGTAGATATATTGAAGAAGTTAGTGGAAGATTCTTGTAGTCATGTCCTGTGAGGGATCTTTTTTCACCTTTTCGCTGCGATGAAAATAGTGCAGATTAAACTCTCAGTAAAATCATTCGTGGGGGAGTCTTAGCCTGAATACGTTCGTGGGGAGTCAGAGAGAGAGAGAGAGAGAGAGAGAGACGTTTAAAAAATTACGAAAAGCATTGAAAACCAGTCTTTCAGGGGTCACACAAATTAGTCTCAGTTAAGCTGTCTAAAATGTCTAGAAATAGCGAGAATAATAATAATAAAAAAAAAGATTAATGGCATTCTAAGGGACGGCAGGGGTGATTGGGGGTGCAAGATGGCAAGACAAGTATTTTCCTCTGCTTTGTTTTCTTCTCGGGTGTCTGGAATGGATCGAATGGTTATAGAGATGGAGATTGATGACGGGGCGGTGGGCGGGGTGGAGAAAGATAAGAGGTGGGGAGAGTGGATGCAGGAGGGAAAGAGGAGAGGGGAGAGTAAAGAGACGGGAGAAGTGTGTGTGTGTGTGAGAGAGAGAGAGAGAGAGAGAGAGAGAGAGAGAGAGGTATGTAGAGGGGTGAGAAAGAGGCGAGGGAAGAGTAAAGAGAGGGCAAGAACTGAGAAAGGGGGAGAGGGAAATGTAAAGAGGGGGGAATGTGAGGGAAAGAGAAGAAGGGAGAGGAAAGAAAAAGGGGAGGGGGAGGAAATAAGAGAAAGGGGAGACAGAAGAGAGGGAAGAGTAAGAAGGAAGACTAGGAAGGAGAAGAGGAAAAAGGAAAGAAAAAGGAAGAGAAGGGTGGAAGTGGGAAGAATGAAGAAATGTATGCGAGAGAGAGAGAGAGAGAGAGGGTAACAGGAAGTGATAAAGGTGAAAGAAGTGACACGGACAGATTGCGAGAGAATACGGGGAAAGATAATATGGAAGGAGGTCAGGGAGAGTTATGAGAGGAAGGAAGAGAGAGAAAGACAGTGAGAAGAGACAGGGAAAAATGAAGAGGAGAGAGAGAGAGAGAGAGAGTGAGAGGAAAAAAGGAAGTTACCGTGAAATAAAGATAAATATCCAGTAAGCTGGTATTCTTGAGTGATGGCAGCTGGGCTGAGAGAGGACGAAAGAGCCAGACAGACAGGCAGCAAATAGACAGGCAGAGTTGGACAGATATCGAGAGGGAGAGAGGTTGAAATAGAGTGAGACATGTCGGTTACTGGCAGATCTGTGACCAATAAACGAGAGAGAGAGAGAGAGAGAGAGGAGGTAAAAGAAACTATAAAATTAAGGTCAGGAAAAGTATGACTTTTTTTTTAATTCCATACCACCACCACTTCACTCTTTAATATAATGATAAAATGGTTCAAGAAATATGAAATGTATAACACAAAAGTAGAAACATCAACAGACTTCCCACTGAAATGAATCGTACAGTCTTTCCCTCATCAGTAAAGCCTTGTGTTTTCATGGCTCCTCCTCACGGGCCAAGCAATGGAAACAAAATAGGCATCGCAGAATAGGCCTCATAATGCGTGGGAGATAGTGCCCATTCCATCGGCTATTAAGAAAAAAATAGGGGGTGCAGGCTGTGTCATGTTTAGCTCCGTTTATACTTTGCCCATCCATTTCAGACCATCGTCTATAAAATTTCCCTTACTTCTCTGCCATACCTTGATCAGACAGATACAGACAGACAAATAGACAGAAAGACAGACAGACATAAATTGGCAGACAGACAGGCAGACAGACAAACAGACCAACACAGACAGACAGGCAGGCAGGAACACAGACACATTCAGACCGACAAACAGACAACGGCCGGTAGACAGACAGACATATGTATAAAGGTAAGTAAGGCAGACTGACAGACAAACACAAGCAAACAGACAGACAGGCCGACAGACAGACAGACACACAAGCAGACGGACAGGGAGGGCCGGAGAGAATGTGTGACCTAGTGTGGCTAAGGGCCCCCTATTACTTTGGCCTGAGCACCCCATTGTTCCCTCCACTCTCCCTCTCACTCTCACCAGCTCTCTCTCCTTCTCTCTCCCACCTCCCTCATTCCTATCCCTCCCTCCTTCCCCTTTTTATCATTGCCTTCCTTCCTCCTTCTCGACCTCTATTTCCTTCCTTTTTATTTTAGTTTAGTTTATTTTTTTTACTTCCCGTCTCCCTGTCCCTACTTTCTCAATATCCTTTTCCCTTTTTGTCTCTCCATCTGTCTTTTCCTCCCTCCCTTTTTCCAATTTCCTTCCCCCTTTCCTACCCTTTTTTTTTTTTTTCCATCTCTCCCTTCTCCCCTTCACCTTCACCCTACTTTCACAATATTCTCTTCCCTCAACTCTCCTTTCATGTCTACCCTTCCCTCTTCTCCATATTTCCTTTCCTCTTCCATCCTCCTCCCTCCATCCACCTCCTCCTTCCTTCCTTCCTACTTCCTTCCTTCCTTCCTACTTCCTTCCTTCCTCCCGTCCTTCCGGCACTGTACATGCTTCACCCTCCCCCCCTCCTCTTCCCCACCCACGTCACAATATCCACCCTGTCACCGTTCCCTTCTTGGTTTAGCTTCCCCTTCCTCTATTTCTAACCAGTCTGTGTACATGTCTGTGTGCTCTGTGTGTATGTTTATCCATCTAGCTTTCTATCTACCCAGGTCTCTCTCTCTCTCTCTCTCTCTCTCTCTCTCTCTCTCTCATTTACCATCCCTGGCTTTCACTTAGCCTGTCAGATCTGCCTAAACTTTATATAATTTTGTTTTATGTATATTATTTACTTGACCTTGTTGTGGATAGACAATGGTGTATGGGGATAGGCATGGTCGGAAAGGTGATGGATTTAGCGTGCGTGAGGAAAATCTCTTGCTTATAAATTCCATCTTTCTCCTCCTCACCCTTTCTTTTCCTTCCTGTATCCTCCTTCTCCTCCTGTCTTAGCTCCTTCCTTCCCCCTCCTCCCTTCTCCGTTCCCCACTTACCTCCTATCCTCTCCTTCCTTCTCCCTCCCTCACAACATCCGTCCCTTCCTTTGCTCTCATCCGATTCCCTCTATCCTACCTCTTGTCCTTGGGGTATTTTAGTAGTATGGTACATTAAGTTTTCGTCGTTTTCAGTACTCACTTGACCATGTAGAGGATGGTTGAGTCCATGTTGAGCCAGAGATAGTGGTTGGGGATGGTCATGGTCTGGAAGGTGACGGACTTGGCGTTCTTAAAGAAAGCGTCAGGCCTCCAGATATCCTTGAGCCACGAGACAGGCAGCAGTCGGTACTCCCCCGTCATGTTTTGAGGGAAGCGGAGGCGATGGTCCTTCCAACTCTGAGCGAAGAAAATATCCGCTGCGTACGTCTGGAAGGTAGAGAAAAAGAAAGAGGCTTAGAATTATATGTGAAGACGTCTTGAAATAACTGGATCTTGAATTTCGTACTTCCGTTTGGGGGATGATTTCTAAAAGCCCTGAGCACTTGATGACAATTTCTGCTGCGTACGTCTGGAAAGTAAATAAAGAGAAAGAGGCGCAGAATAATGTGTGAATACGGCTCGAAATTCTGATCTGGAGCGATGATTTTTGCAAACTCTAAGAATTTATTCAAAATTTCCGCTGACGTCTGAAAGGTAAAGAAAAAGAAATAGCATCAGAATTGTATGTCAGTTTATTTCGATTGGATTTTGAATGTGGATCTTTTTACGTAATTCTGTTTAGGGGGACGATTTTGTTAAAGCTCTGAACATTAGATTACTTCATGACAATTAATAAAATGTATTGGTGCCAATTTATAAACGAAAACTGGAAAATTATAGAACATTGCAGGAGTCTCATTTTTTTTTCCATAGACGAAAATATGTCCATTCTCTAGTTTAATTAAATCGCCTGGCCACAGCAAAACCAAAATAATGAAGGTTCCTCTCATCGTTAGAAGGTCAAGAAGTATAATTAGTCTCAGCCTGTCATCTCGAGGCTGCAGTGTCAGGCGTACATCCGCCAGTAAGGGAAAGAATTAGAGGCAGAAGAAAGATGAGAATGGGGATGATGAAGTTTGGAGGGGTACAGTGGGGGAAGTAATTTAATGAACAGCTGTGATTGATGATGTTTCAACTCTTGAGCGAAAATGATGTCAGCTGCACGAGAGGAAAAAAAAAAAGATAATTAGTGGGGAAGGAAAATTAAAGTACATGTTTCAAGCCTAATGGAGTTACTGATGTTGGATGGTAGTGGATTTTTAGCGGTACAGGTAATTAAAGCACGTCTTCTCTAACCTAACGTAAAAAAAAATCCCTAACCCCTTTCTGCTCCTATAGTGGCCTGTTGTATCCAGACTGTAGGGTTGATTGGACTAATAACCATGGAGACTTATTCTTACCATGTAACTAAGGCTCATCAGATTTTATGCAAACATTACTAAGTATTCAGGTTGTGAGAGTGACACATTTCCCCCAGATGAAAGCAAACTGGTGATAGTTACTGGGGAAAGATGATTGGAGGGAAGATGGAGATTATGTGTTGGATGGTGGATGTGTGGCTGTCGCAGGAGTGAACCAAAAAAAAAAAAGAAAAATCATTGTTTTGGTGAGGTTAACTAATTTTTCTAAACCCATTACAGCGAGATCTCCCGTAACACGAAAAGAAATAGTCTGGGAGAAGCTTTAAACAATGTGGAGAACAGGAATCTTGGTATGGAAAGGGTTATGCTGAAAATATCCCCGTTTAAGACACCTGTGAATCACTGGACTAAATAAAACAGTCTGTCGTGGTGTGGAATTAAATGATAGAGTAGCCCAGACCATGAGAGGGTGAATGATACCAACACTAACATCTAGGATCCTATGGCGCACTCAGCTGAACAAAGTCGTCTGGAGTTAGCTTGAAGAAGAATACTGGAGTTGTCCCGTCCGTGAGAAAGTTAAGAACCAGTAAATATGCATTAAATGGTTAAGTGCCATTGAAGAAATATGCTGTAAAAGGTTAAATTCCATTGAAAAAATGCCGTAAAAGATTGAGTTCCACTGAAAAATATGCTGTAAAACGTTATAGTCCATTTATATATACTGTAAATGATTAAATTCCAGTAAATGTGCAATAAAAGGTTAAGTTCCATTGAAAAATATGCTATAGTAAATAAATAATAAATATTATAGTCGGGAGTGTAATGATAAATATAGCATATTATGGTTGTTAATTATTTCAGAACCCGGAAAATATTGACATACTGGAAAACTTTGAAGCACGTCTAGATCATTGTTTTCATCGCAAGCATCAATGGTGAGTTAAAGTGTGCAGTGAAACTTAATATATTACATGTCTAAAGGTCTAGCTTAGTGTGGTAGAGTAATAAATTTCGTACAGTCCTTTAGAGTAAGGGCAAGGGAGTTAATTTCCCCAGTAGATTGGAGACTAACTTTCGTGCGGGAACTACCAACTTGAGAGGGGTAGCTTTCAGCCGGAGGTTGTTTACAGGTGAAGGTAACATGCGGGTGTAGAGTACCCATGGGTGAGGGTAACCCTCAGGTGGAGGGTATTTACGGATAAGAGTAACCCTTAGGTGGAGGGTATGTACGGATGAAAGTAACCATCAAGTGGAGGCCAGCTTCCAGGAGGTAATTTTCAGGTAAGGGTAATCCTCAGGTGGAGGCCAACTTCCAGGAGGTAATTCCCAGGTGAGGATAACCCTTAGGTGGAGGCTAACTTTTTGGAGGCAATCCTCAGGTGTGGGTAACCCTCAGGTGGATGTTAACTTCCAGGAGGTATTCCCCAGAGGGTAACCGTTAGGTGAGGGCTAGCTTTGGGTAAGGTTAGCTCTCACGCGACAGGATTACCACAGTTGTGCGGTTGCTTCACTGGGAGAGAAGGATGGAGGGATAGGGAAACGAGTGCTAGTGACGGGGTGAACCATAGTGCGGTTGAACGTCAGTATTTTCAAGTACACATTGCCGTATCACATATTGTTCAAGTTTAATGCCGTGTGGCGGGTTATGGATTTACCATTAAATGTATCATTGTGCGGAAGGGGTTCATGAAGGTGGAACTATAATGAAACTTATTAATGTTGAATATTGCCATACACAAAGTTTTTACTGATCTTAAAATTTGAAGCACATCTTGAAGAATTCGGTTTCCTTAGCTGGCATCGCTGTACCGCTACACCAGCCATTACTGCTACTTTGAATACATACATACATGCAGTGCTTACAGTATGTAAGTAAAGAACACCCCAGATGCAGGTTATGGCTTTCATACACAGTACAGAAATTCAAATGGTGACCAACTGAGTAACTACGGTCAGCATTGCCAAGTCTTGTATTCATTACCAGATTCCTCGTAGTTTATTACCAAATTAGTTTGCTTTTATATTACAAAAAATTAACAAGTTGAATATACAATCTCTATCAGTATGTACCTTTTTTACTGTAATCGTTAATATTATCCGTAAGAAATTTGCTGCAGTAACCCCCTAAAAAAAAAATATGAACAGTATAAACAGTTTCGTATTCAACAGCAAATTTACGGTTAATACCATGTTATGCTCAGTCATTATAAAGAGATTATGAATTGCCAAATTTGCCACAGTTTGGACATGAATAATACCACATTTCACCCCTACCGATCCGACGGTCCACTGGTGTCTTGGGAGCTTTATACTCAAAGTGTGTCTGATTCACATCAAACAGGAACACGACTGAGTGCAATGATTAGCGTTTGGACTACCTCAGAAATGTCGCTTTGTTACTGGTTCACTATTGATAAAAAGTAGTTCAGTACAGCTACTCGATACGAAAAATAATAATGATAATAATAATATCTCCATTACGTACCGTCAGCATTTGTCGTTCTGCTACTCCCTACATTGATCATAGTTACATCGATCACAATACGCGAGCATCGTAAAAATGTACATGTAAAAAGGAAATGAGACAAGAAAACAGTGAATAATCAAACCAATAGGACGACCGTAATAGTTGCAACGATCACAGGACGATAAGCATAGGCAATTTCACACGACAAGAACAATTTTGCGTGACTAAAGTGGGCGATGTGGATTCCAAACGAGCTCTTTCCCCATGATGCAGTGGCCGCACATTCGTTCACGCCCGCAGCAAGACTGGGAATATGCGAATTTACATCTTGGCTAGATCGGAAGCACTTCGGGAGAAATACGGAATGCCGTCTATAGCTATCGGCTCTTACGTCCTTGGAGAGAGAGAATGGGGGGGAGGGGGGAGTACTTGCATTGTGGGAATTGCAGTTTTGAAGGGGTTGAGCTAAAGGAGGGGAAGATGGCCTTGAAATTGTGGAGAGAGAGAGAGAGAGAGAGAGAGAGAGAGCACCTAGTGGATCTTATAAACTTTTTGTCCTCATTACAAACAGTTTAAATAAAATATAAACAGGATATGCCACACTTTCCAACAATAAACAGAAACGAATAATGTTTGTCCCGTTATCGCGGCACACACCAGGAAATAGAGGAACAATATAATCTAAACTCGTACAAGCTAACTCCAGACGAGAATATCCAGTTCAGGTGAGATTTTCTAGCTTGGAGGTTCAGATATAGCCCTTCACTACTAGACGACTCTTTTAAAGGTACTAGAATCTTTTAATAACAACAAGAATAAAACAGATGACACATGATCGTATTAAAGAAACGTTTTTGCACGCTGTATAACAACAATGAAAGACACATGATGGGATTAAAGAAACGTTTTTACACATTTTATAACAACAGCGGTAAATAAAAGACACATGATCGGATTAAAGGAACGTTTTTACACACTTGATGACAACAACAATAAAAGACGCATTATCGGATTAAGGAAATGTTTTTACACTATAACAACAGCAGTAAATCAAAAGACTCGTGATAGTATTAAAGGAACGCGTTTGCACGCTTTAAAACAACAATAAAAGACACATGATCGGATGAAAGAAATGTTTTTGCGCATTTTATAACAACAGCAATAAATAAAAGACACATGATCGTATTAAAGAAACGTTTTTGCACTCTTTACAAATTGTCGTAATAAATATATGCCACAATTTACAGCCATGAAAACAGAAACTGGTGATATTATTTGTTCCGTCTCAGCGAACACCAGAAAATATGGGAACAATAGCCTGTTTCCCACTACTGGAGAGAAATGGGTTATGTAAGGAGTTTATGGCAGTATTATATCCCTTCTTTATTACCTTATTTATTTACCTATTTAATATTTAGCCTTGTTGTTAATGAATTTCTTTCACCTTAACATGCCCTAGATTTTCGTCCATTTGTGTCTTATTTAACATTGCTCAGTGGCGGAGAAAGACAGTGCTATAGCCCCACATCATGTCCATTGCATTTTTTCATGACTAGCATCTTATTCTAATGTTAAATCTGCTGTAACATCTCGGCATTCAGACTTGAGAGATGACAATTTTAGGCCAGGTTAGAGTAAAAGGAGTATAGACGATTGTGTTCAGCAACTGGAGGGGTTAGATATTACTAGACGATTTCAATCAGCCACGAAGACGTGTCTGACTGGAGGGGTTAAAGACTGTCTTCATTTAGCTCTACCTCTAAACGTCAACCCTAAACCAAAAAATATGTAAATAAATAGAAAATAAATAAATAAAAGAAACAAGGCTTTATCTTATACTGGACGGAGGCTGTGTTTGGGAGACTTAGCAATGTGAGCTTCGGTGGGAAAGAAAAAAAAAGTCTTGAGCCCTTTGCTACATTTTTTTTTTTTTAATCTTACTATCTGCAGACGATTCAGCCAAGCTTAGGAGAGACGTTTCGAACAGGATGGATTAGATTTAGCTTCCATTGTCTCCTTAACTAACCCTAATTACGCAATATGAAAATAAATTATCAGACTCTGATTTTTGTCTTAAAAAAAGAAAAATGAAAATGTGTAAAGCGATGTTCATGTCGAAATTCATAAATATTTTAGGGCTAGATATTTTCGCAGGTTTAATAACGCAATTTAGCGGCGACGTGATGGTGGTGGTACAGGTAATACACAATTTGGTAGTTGGTATTATTTTGTGGTTATCATGAACTTTTATTATACATTGTTTTAAAGAATTCCGCCAGCTGTTTTCCATTATTATTGCGTATCACCGCCCATCACACTCATATACCTCTAGGATTGCGTCTCTCAACCCTTCCTCCAGTAAACCTCCAACATTACGTCTCTTCACCTTTCCTCCAGCATTGTGCACCTCCATCCTTCGTCCTCGCTCCAACATTGCGTCTGCATGTCTCGCCACCCTTCGTCGTTCCTCCAACACTGCGTCTCTCCATCTTTCCTTCAAAATGTCTCCAGCATGACTTCATCACCCTTCCTCCAACATTACGTCTCTTCACCCTTCCCCCAACTTATCTCCGCCATTGCGTCTCAGTCTTTCCCCCTTTCTCCTGCTTTGCGTATCACGATTTTTTCTCCAACCTGCCTCCAACACTGCGTCTCTCCATCCTTCCCCAAACATTCCTCCAACGTTGCAACGCCTTTCCACTCTTCCTCCAACATACCTCCAGCACTGCATCCCCTACCATTCCTCCCTCCGATATTGCGTCTCTCCACCCTCCAGCATGCCTCCAGCATTGCGTCTCTCCACCCACCTCCAACACCTCCACCACTGCGTCTCTCCACCCTCCAGCATACCTCCATCACTGCGTCTCCACCCTCCTCTAGCACCTCCATCACTGCGTCGCTCCACACTTCCTCCTTTCTCCTACATGCCGCAAACATTAAACAATTCAGTGAACCTTCAGTAGTGTGTTTTATAGTGGGACCACAACCAGAGCACGCGAGTTATAGGTAGGAAAAGGAATCCAGGAACAATATAAGAGTACAGTTAGGAAGGCGTTTTTTAAGTACATCCGAGAGACGGCCTTTTGTTCTTTTTGCTCTCTGTAGTTTTTGGTGTTTATGAAAAAATTTCAGCCCTAAAGAGGGACGCCTTCACTTGGTGGCATCTGTAAAACTAAGTGGCTCTGCTGTCCGGTTATACAAACGTCCCTCAGCTTCCTCCCGATACCCCCAAAGAAGGACGCTGGGCTGCCTGAGAACTTTAACTTCAGCCTGCAGTTCTCCGGGTTCAGGTTCAGATGAGACTGGAGTATAAACAAGAACGACAGCAAGAGCAGAAAAGTGTTTGTTAAATAGATTCAGGATATTTCCTTTGCTATTTTATGTTCAGGCATACAAATACGTGTTGCAAGGTGCTTTGAAGCAGGTGTAACTTTTTCCTCTGCCCAATTTTTTCCTTCAGAACACTTCATATGACGCTCAGGTCTGAGGTGGTTGCTCTCAAACTCAGGCACAATGGCCCTCTATTGTGGTCCCATTATTCTTTCCAAAAGTTGTTCCGCAGGGTGCATTGTTGCGAGTCGGCCTCCTCCCACAATGACGCCTCAACTCCCTCACCTCTCCTACCCACAATGCCAGCTTCATCTGCTCCTACTCTGCACAATGGCTCTGAGCAAAAAGCACTGCATTTTCTCTGTTTCTTCATTTTTTTTGTGAGGAGTGGTGGTTCTCACAGTTTACCTTGACGTTTGTTTTATAATGTTGTTGTCCTGTGTATTTTAACTTTTGGATGGACGCGTATGTCCGCTCACACCCAGCACGATGACACCGGAAACAAAAAGCTCAACATTTTTTTCCCCGTTTTTGAGAGTTCTTTTTACATGGTTTCACTTGTTTTGATTTACAGTACTGATTATTTACATTCGTAGATGTTTTTTTGGGGGGGAGGGGGCTTCTTAGTTTACGGATGAACTGTATAATGACACTGAACAAAAAACAGTGCATTTTATTCTTTTTGTATCTCAAACATTTTGGATTGACCTCTTGTTATTTATGAATTTGTCTCCTTCTTTTTTCATGACTTCGACAAACTCCTCTTCACACAGACACTCAAAACAAATGGACTATATATGTTATTTCTCTCGTGGGTTCGTCACATACAGCTTGTTTTTACCTTTGTTTGATTTTTATTATTCATTCTTATGTTTATTTGTTTGTTTATTCATTTGTACCCATTAACGCATGAACGAATGCATCCACCCTTCCTCCGCACAATGATACTCAGGACAAAAGCAGTGCATTTTATATCATTTATTTTTTTGTGGGCTTTTTCTTATACAGTTTATCTTTTGTTTTGATTTGCTTGCTTATTTGTTATATGTTATTTTCACGTGGTGTCACTCATTTAGTTTACTATCTTGAACATGTTTAATTTTTTTTTAAATTGGCACGGTATATTTAGTTTTGTTTGTTCATGTGTATTTCATTTTTTATTTTTATTTTGCATTTTATTTATTTATTTTTCCTTCTGCACATTTCAGACAATCGCCTGTGGCTTAGTGTAATGGAACCGCCTGGTCTTCACAGCACGCCAACATTTATTTATCCCATGACGAGTTTCTTTGTAGCATGGGTCGTGAGGTAAGTGTATGTTTTTAACATATAGTTCAGCAACACATTATTAGAATGTAGGAACTTACATAAATTGAATTTTCTTTGGTAGATAAATAGATCAATCAGAACCCTGTTAGCTTATAGGTACCACGGTCCTTTGTTTTTTGCAGTATATATATATATATATATATATATATATATATATATATATATATATATATATATATATATATATTGTGTGTGTGTGTGTGTATCACATTCTTGACGTCACCTTTGAGGACTAGTCGTTCTTAGTGGTATTTATTTCTTCCACTCGTTCAGGAAATGAGAGGAATCAATTTCAGTCGTTTTCAACATAAAAAAAGCGTCTGTAGCAATATTTCTCACCTATTCCAAGGCTTATAACTATATTGTAATTTGGAGACAACCTCCCCGACCCAAGGGCTGTGTGTATCATACCAGCAAGCTTGCAGAGTTCCCCACGCAAGCCTCTTTGGTCACGTCAGAAGGGATATTCACTGAGTTGTCACTAGAGATGTTGACTAATGTGAGTGACGTTAAAGACAGGCTACTTCTCTCATCTAAACGCACAGACATCGTTACCTCTTTGCGGTGAGTTTTTTAGACATGAATAAAATCGTCTGTCGTGAGTTGGAATATAATACGAAGGTCATTAGTCTCCGTCAGAACATAATTCGTTTTGCGTGTGTGTGTGTGTGTGTGTGTGTGTGTGTGTGTGTGTGTGTGTGTGTGTGTGTGTGTGTGTCCGTGTGCGTGTGCGTGCGTGCTCCCTAGTTTTTTTTTTTTTTTTTTTTTTTTTTTTTTTTTATAGCCGAGTAAATTGCCCGACATTAACTGAAGTAAAATGCAGAGTCAGCTATTGGCAGTTAGACATATAAAATCTTGCGTTTTTATTTTGCGCCAAAAGTCAGCCAGTGGATTAATAACTCCTGTGTAATCAAAGTTGTAGGCCAAGAAATAGCATGCTCATTATTTATACATTCCCTGCTGCTCAGTTTTACCAGGTCTTATGCTACAGCTGTGACGCTCATTAAAAGCAGACTATGCGCAGGAATAAAACCAAGGACGTAAGGCAGACTCCAAAAATTTACACTCAAGCAGGATTCTCCAAAAAAAAAAGAAAAAAAAAAACACGTAAATTTAAGACGCGACAAGAAAACCCCACATGATACTTAACACGAGCATCGTCACCAAGATTTTTATTTATGTATTCATTTAATTCTTGTTCACCTGAGCCCTCCAAACCCACTTTCCCCTGGTCTCAAGAAATAATGAGGTGTGAGGCATCTTGTACCCAGGTGAAGGGCATTGCGAAAGTCCATGTAGATTTCCTGCCATATTTTGTGCCTCTCTCCCCATATTATTATTATTATTATTAGTCATAGTATTGTTGTTGTTTCCATGTTCTCTATTTCTTTCTTTCTAAGCTTCCTTCTAATTTTAACCCTTTCAGTTCGATAACGTGTGAGAGAAGTCTATTTTTGTCACTTTCCTTCGACTTTATTTAACTTAAGAAAAGCCTGTAGCAATGGAGGGCTTGTTGCAGGCTGTATCAGCGTCCTCCAGTTCGAAAAATCCCAACCAAACCTAAAGACAGCACTTACAAAACGGACAAGTAAAATAGCACTTACAATATGACACTTACAAGACAGCACTTACAAAACGGACCTTACAAGAGCACTTACAAAACGGCTCTTACCAGGACTCGACACTTATGTTTTGTGGCAATTCCTTTAGTATATACGTCTCAGAAAAGTTTATATAAAAAGAAAATGTCTTAGTATACCTTAGAGACGTATTACATTTTCTTCTCGTGCTTAATTTAGAGTCATGTTCCTTTTCCACAAACATGAGGACAGCAGGTCTCTTTTCAACCCCCTCCCCCCCTCCCCCCACTACCACTTTCTCTCTCTCTCCTTCATTAACACCCTGAAGTAGGACTGTGAGTGTAGCGCTTTCTCTCTCTCTCTCTCTCTCTCTCTCATTATTTTTATTAACCCCTTCAGTCCGAGCAGGAATTCGGAATGAACTGCGTAACCCGGAGTTAAAAAATGCCTTCATGCCTTTCTTTTTCCACACAAGTTTGTTTTCACGTGACGGAACTGGGCAACTCCCCCCCCCCCCCAACTTTAATAGCCAATTGTATCATGCCGTAGTTACCTGAAATTCAACGAGCCTAGTCTGTGAAGTGCGAATGCGTCTCCTTCCTTGTCAGTCTCATACCTTCCATTCTGACTACTTGTGGCCATCAACCGAGCTGAAAGGGGTTAGGGATCTTTTTCAGGTTAGAACGAATGCTTCATAATCACTCCACTCTGAACTGCCTCCCTTCTTGAATAGCTAAAACAGTCATTAACCTTTTTCTGTCGTTCTAGTGTTTTCTTGCCTGTTTTTCTCTCTTGCTAAGGCCTTTGGATTTTTTTTTTTTTTTTTAACTTTTCCGGTTGGAGTTTCGACATGGTGCGCTAGGGGTAAATATTATGAACCCCTTTCGTTCCTCGTCATCATGATGTTTCAGTTATGATTTTTTGTAGGTGCAATAATAATAATAATAATAATAATAATAATAATAATAATAACAATAATAATGATAATAAAAATAATAATAATAATAATAATAATAATAATGGTAATAATAATAATAATAATAATAATAATAATAATAATAATAATCCCCCATCGCTTCATCCGTTCCTGTTGTCCCTGGCCTTTCAGTTTTTCCAGCTCATTGCTTACGTCTTAAATCACAGTGGGGGAACAAACTTCTAAACTGACAGGCTGAGAACCTGCAGATTTGTCTCATCAACAGAGAAAGCCGAACAAAAAAAAAAAGATAATAATCAAGATACGTTCATTTGAAGATGCTGGAGCACATTTCATTTCAAGAAGTCAAGATCATACGCAGTTGGAAAGACAGGCTGAGGAGGACAGTACCAAATTTAACCAGCTGTGTAAATGAAAGAATGAGAGTACAAGGATAAAGACTGAAAACGGTTCCAATTTTGACCAACTCCATACTGTAAATAAAAAGCTGAGAGTAGGGAAATGAAGGCAGGAGATATGTTTGACCAACTGCATACCGTAAATGAAAAACTAAGAATACAGGGATAATGGCCGATCGTATAACATAAACCGTAGCCAAAGTGTTTTTCAGATGTCATTCAAAACAGTGTGCTTTTCATCCCCTTCAGAATTATAGTTTTGGACACACGCCTTTAGTCTCTCATCAGCCTCCCCTCTCTCCACCCTTCGTCGTCTGAGTAAAATTAAATCGACTGCACTGAACTTTGTCCTTCCGGAATCCCTGCGTCCTCCATACCAGACTAAGGAGAGGAGAGGGAGAGGAGAGAAGAGAAGAGGAGAGGAGAAGTGAGGAGAGGAGCGGAGGGAGGACGAGAGGAGAGGAGAAAGGTTGTGAATGACGCTAGCAAAGAACAAAGAGAGAGAGAGAGAGAGAGAGAGAGAGAGAGAGAGAGAGAGAGAGGGCATAAGGGGATCTTGGTGAAAATGACATTAGGAGATTGGAAGGATGAAGTATAAACGCATAAAATGGGGGAGGGAGAAGGAGAGAGTCAGAAATGAGGCTGGGAAAAATGACCAAAGTTACCCACTTGGATAGATAGGTAAAAATATAAAGACAATGGAGATATAGATAGGAAATTTAATATCTGAGAGAATGGGGAAGAAAGAAGACATAGAAATAAAGAGAGGGGAAATAATAGAGGCCAACTTAAAGTGGACGAACTATAGCAGGCTTTCCTAAATTGCATGTAATCGTCTGGAGAGAGCAAGAATAAAATATGATACACGACATTGGATTGAAGTTGTTAGTACCTCCCCCCCCCTTCCGTCATGTCCCGCGTAACTACCCTCCCGTAACGTAGACCGCAGTGTGGCCATGTCGTAACTTCACATAATTTACCTGCCGTCCAGTAATGCGAAAGAGCAAGCAATAACCATCCTTTCTCCTTCACGCTTCCACCACACACCACGAATTCGCGTAGACTCATAATTTTGCATGTTTTGAAGGTCATACTTAATACTCAGGGTCCTCTGGCTTACTCTTTCCTCATTTTAATCTCTCCTCATCCTCTAACTCATTTACTGATATTTCAGATCACCTACGTAACACCCAGACTCCTGTGACTCATCCCTTACCCACACCACGAATCACGCACGTCCATATTTCACGGATTCAGATGATCCGCTTACCTTCATATTGTAGGGATATCGAACGTAATTTTCGCCTTTGTGAATGTATGATTATCGTTTCTGAGAAGCATTTTAAGATGGTCAGACTAACCTAATTTAGTTTCCCGCACACTGACTGTTTTACGTGTATTTTGATATTACTATAATTTCTCTAATGGTGCCTGTAACACGGTAGTTTTGTGGATTGTCTGGCACTGACGCCTTTTTCCGAAATGTTCTTGGCACAAAATTTCTCTATATAAGTCTACAGAAAGAATAAGCCAAATACTGAAAGCCTTCTGAAAAATTCACCTCTCTCGGAGAAAACAAACAAGAATTATAGACACAGTATTTAGAATGTTTGATGGAGTATTCAGACTTCGATGGGTAAAGGTATGACGCACCTTAAAATAACTGACAAAAGGAAAAGAAGGAAAATTTACTTATACTTACATACAGACTGACAGATATGGCTACATCGATGATCGGGTGTATAGTTGAAACAAGAGAGGGATAGGAAAACAGGCAGCATACCAATAAACAGAATATCAGCAAGAACATCAGATAACACTCACCATGGAGCTCTCGTCTATGGAATCCAGGCTCATCACGGTGACGTGGAAATAGACCACTGTGGGATCGCCTGGTGGGGTAGAGAGAAAGAGGATAAGTTAGAGATGTGTGCCATAGACATTCCCGTATCAAATGTAGTCTTACGATGTCTTTACTACTTTTGGGTATAATATATCTTCTTTATTCAGTCTTTCGTACTCGTGACTTTGTAATTCTCCTGTTTAGTCCCCTAGTGTTATTAAATAGTAAACTCATATGGCATCCCCTTTCTGAATAAATAATGGGAAAAATCAAACCCAATCACTACGAGCAGCGCTAAATCAAATCTGCAGGCGTCAGCAAGAATATAGTTCAAAACACATTGCACGGGTGATGATGATGGTGAAGTTCTAAGTACTTCACAGAGAGAAGGGATTTAATGTAGTGGAGGAATTAAAGGAGTATTTATTAATTTTTCTTATTTTTAATATAGCTACTTTTAAATTTATTTTTGTTTATGCATTACTTTACTGTCATAATTGATTTTTTTTTTTTTTTCAAATCCAGCAGTCAGAGGCGTCTTCCGTGAACAACAAAAATGCACTTTGGTATCACATACCAGATAAAAGATACTGTTATCGCAAAGAAGGAGTAAGAGGGGAGGTCTTTCTTTAAAATATCGAGAGAAGATAGAAAGAGAAAAATAAAAGAAAAGATCATATAGTGGTACAGGAATCGGAAAGGACTAAAAGACTCACCTTGGGATTGTGGAGGTCGCATCTTATCGTAACTCTTGGTGTCTTCTGGGAGTATGTCTGTGATTTCTAGCAGTGACTCGTCCTCCGCCACGCATCTGGAGAGAGAGACAAGGTAGAGTTAGATATTGAGAGAGAGAGAGAGAGAGAGAGAGAGAGAGTGAGGAAGGGCGAGGTGAGGGAGACAAAATTGGGTACAAGGGGAGGACCAGGGGAGACGGCAAGGAACATGGAGAGAGAGAGAGAGAAAGAGAGAGAGAGATTCTGACTTAAGTATAATTACCAAGAGGCCACGTAATAATTCGACACTTTTTAAAAAATTGTCTCAGAAAGAGTTACGTTAATCTTACCCCACCCGATAAGAAACAGCCTCGAGATGGCCAATACGTACAGACAGACAGACAGATAGATAGATAGATAGATACATACATACATACATTGATTAATAAGTTTTTAGGCTGACGGATATATAGATTGATAGATAAACTGACTGAAACAGACGGATCGATAGGTAGAGTGACATAAAAAGATTGGTAGATAAATAAGTAAATAGATAGATAGATAGAAGTGGATACATAGATTGATAGATATAGACACGCAGGTAGGCAGATAGACACGGATAGATAGATAGGTAGATATAAATGGACTGTGTATGCGTTCGTATCGCCGCGAGACGTAAAGATATTGAGTCGAGTGGGTTGTTGACCGAACTTTAAAAGAGTCTACACCAGGGAGCCTCTTTGCATTCATTAGAGAGAGAGAGAGAGAGAGAGAGAGAGAGAGAGAGAGAGAATATAATAGATTCCTGAGATTAGTCCCAAACATTATATATGTGGATTCCTTAACAAACAAAAAAATCGTTTAACAAGCGAGAATGAAGTAAAAAAAAGAAAATAAATAAATCTTGGACCAGAAGGCATGGATTCCCCCCCCCTCCTAGAAGACGTCCAAGTTCAGCTGAACTGTAAAGAATGAAACGGACTTTGCCAAACAGTCATACCGGTCTGAGAATTATCTACGAGAATGTGGCGATGTGTTTGTGCAATATATGTAGAATTATGATAATATGACTGAAACTAAAACAGAACATACAGACTCTGATGGCGGTTTTTTATTATTATTATTATTATTATTATTATTATTATTACTGCACGACGATTTGGCAAATACTTTCGTTCAGGGGAAACCAAAGAGGAAGAAACGTGAACAGGACGAGAACAGACTGGGAAGGAAGACAAAAATCGAGTGAGTGAGTGAGTGAGAGAGGGTGAGAGGGACATACAAGAACAAAGGAGGGGAGAGCGAGAGGGTGAGGATGACAGAAATGGATACACGAGAGAGAGAGAGAGAGAGAGAGAGAGAGAGAGAATAATAGATTCCTGAGATTAATCCCAAACATTCTGGGGGTGCCATACCAATAATAAAAAACCATTTGACAAGCAAGAATAAAGAAAAATATATATATATATATTGGACCAGCAGGCATGGATTTTTCTCCCCCTCCTGGAAGACGTCCAAGGTCAGTTGAATTGTAAAGAAAGAAACAAACTTTGCCTAACAGTCATACCGGTCTGAGAATAATCTTCTCCTTTCGGCTTTCCCTTTAGGGGTCGCCACAGCGGATCACCCGTCTCTATCTTACTCTGTCTTCTTCATCTTCTCTTACACCTACCACCCGCATGTCCTCCTTCACTACATCCATAAACCTTCTCTTTGGCCTTACTCTCTTTCTCCTGCTTGGTAACTCCATTTCCAGCATCCTCCTCCCGACATACTCCTCATCTCTCCTCCGCACATGTCCATACCATCTCGGTTTCGCCTCTCAAGCTTTGTCCTCAACCTGACTTACTGGTTTGAGAATTGGATAGCGTGAATTTTTAAGTACCTTTATTTCAGGACTGCGAGATTTTTCAGGCTTCAATCTGCTGTGTGGTACGTCTTCTGTTGCAGTATTAAAAGTAATTTCTCTCTCTCTCTCTCTCTCTCTCGTATCCATTTCTGTCATCCTCACCCTCTCGCTCTCCCCTCCTTTGTTCTTGTATGTCTCTCTCACCCTCTCACTCACTCACTCACTCGATTTTTGTCTTCCTTCCCAGTCTGTTCTTGTCCTGTTCGCATTTCTTCCTCTTTGGTTTCCCCTGAACAAAATTATTAGCCATATCGTCATGTAATAATAATAATAATAATAATAATAATAAACAAAATTATTAGCCGTATCGTCTTGCAGTAATAATAATAATAATAATAATAATAATAATCCATCAAATTCTGTATCTTCTCTTGTAGTTTCAGTCACATCATTCAACACATTTCACCAACACAATGCCACATTCTTGTAAAGAATTGTTTGGAACAATTATTTCGTCCTTTAGAGCAATGTAAGTAGCATTTTTAGTTTTTTTTTTTTTTTCAATTCCCGAAAAAACATGATTGACATCGTCCTCTTAAGTTTTCATTTTTTTTTTTTTTTTTCATAGTTCTTGTCACCTCCAGACGATTTCACTTAATTTTCGAAAACCCGTATGAAAATCAAATTGTGTTTCCAGGCTAGACGTCTCCTGTTCGAACATTCGCCCTTAAGGGTAAAAAAAATCATGTCCAGAAAGCCAGACCGAAATGGAAAGTTACGTCATTGGATTGAAGGGGTTAAAGTGACAGCAACAATCATCTTCTTTTTCTTTCACAACAACAACAACAATAACTATGCTGGACTTGTAACACCACTTGCAACCATCATTTTCTTTGCACAACAACAACAGCAACAACAGTAACTATGCAGGATTTGTAACCACTTGCAGCTGCCATTTTCTTTGCATAACAACAAAAACAATAGCAGCTGCAGCACCACCACCACCAACAACAACAAACGAGTACATGTAACACTACTTGCACCACTCACAGTACATTTTTTTTTTTCCAACATCACTTATAACACCATGTTTAATGAGAGAGAGAGAGAGAGAGAGAGAGAGAAAGGCGGCCCTACAAGAACAACTACCAGAAGGCACGTCAGAACAAAACCTCCCATAAACCATGCAAACGGCGACGCAATGCACAAGCACATTATGTCTTCAAGACCCGAAATAGGTCTCCTTCTTTTAATTCTTTCTTTTTGTTTTTCTCTTACTCTGACTTCTCTTCCAATCTTAATAAAATTGTTGGACGGAAGGTAGATAAAAAGATATCGTACGGAAGGGGTTAAGAATTTTACCTCTCTCTCTCTCTCTCTCTCTCTCTCTCTCTCTCATTATTTCTTCCTCGTCTCATTTCTCTCCACTTCTCTTCCCTTCTCGCCAGTCTTCTTTCCTTCCCATCTTTCTTTCTTACTTCTCTACCTCTGTGCCTCCTTCCCTCCTTCCTTCCACCCATACTTTCTTGCTTGCTTTCCTCGTACACCCTCCTACTACCTTTTCTCTTTCCCTTTCTTCCGTCCTCCTCATTTCTGTTATTCTACCTGCCATTCCTTCCTTCTTTTTTCCGTCCTTCCTTCCTTCCTTCCTTTCTTCCCTCCTTTCCTTCCTTCCTTTCTTCCTTCATTCATTGATTCCCTCTCCTCTCTTCCTTGTACTTCGTCCTGCCCTCCATTCTCTCTCCCTTCCTTCGTCCTTGTCCTCATCTATTTTCTATGTCTTTTCCATGTTAGTTATTCTCTCTCTCTCTCTCTCTCTCTCATATATGTAAATGGCTTTCCCGTGTATAAATAGCGAGGGATAATGGTTCCTCTGGTAGATGTCCCTAATGGTTAGTATCCTACGTTAATATCTCGCTGGTTAGAACCTTAACTACCTCAGAATTATTATTATTATTATTATTATTATTATTATTGCTGTCCTAAAATTCTCAGATTAAGCTTGTTTCCTCTCTCATTATAGTTGGGGATATTGATGTCAAGTTGATTTTTGCGTGTCATATTCAAGGGGAAGATTAGGACTTGGAAGAAAATCGTCTGGAGGTAACAAGAGGCGTCGAAAATATAGGAAATAACCTTACAAAACGAGCCAGTTAAAAGTACATAAAAACTGTAATGTTAGAGTGAAACGAACATGGAATACGGTGTTTGTTGCTAAGTTCAGTGATGAGGATGTTGACCCGTAGCATTGTCTTACTGTGCCGCTGAGTTACGCGAAATAAATTGCAGTGGGACGAAAATATCCATCTGGCTAAAAAATAAAAATAAAAATAAGAAGTGAACCTTAACTGTCACTTTTTGCTGTCATCATTATTTCTCCATGTACAGAATTATAATTATCGTAACTATACTCTTTTCATCCTAACTTGGCCCAAATTTTCGTCCTGTTGCAGCTTATTTCACGTAGCTCAGTGGCAGAGTAGGACAGTGCTACGGCTCTACATCCTCTCCATAGCATTTCTCTGTAACTAGTATCTTATTTTAATGTTAATATATTGCTGCAGCTCAGCATTCAAGGTGGAGAGTTGACAGTTTTGGGCCAGGTTAGAGTAAACAGGGTGTAGTTAAAAAGAATGAAGTGTGTTTATCGTGAAGCTACTTATCACCGCTCCTTGCCACCACTCTCGTCCACATCTGCAGAATTAATAGCCATCGTAACTAACAGCTTCCAACCAGAGGCTTGTGCAAACTGTCAGGGTGATTACTTTGCTGTGTGCTTAGCGGAGTGTGTGTGTGTGTGTGTGTGTGTGTGTGTGTGTGTGTGTGTGAGAGAGAGAGAGAGAGAGAGAGAGAGGGAGAGAGAGAGAGAGAGAGAGAGAGAGAGAGAGAGATCAAAAGCACTAAGACAGATTGAAAGCATCCATGTGTTATGAGGAATGATGAGATGAAGGCAAGAGAACTACATGCCTGCTCTCTCTCTCTCTCTCTCTCTCTCTCTCTCTCTCAAAAATAATAATGTGGCAGTCATAAATGTTGATTATATACAATAGACTACTGACGCCAAAGACGATACAAGAGATGTGCTGTTGATCTCTAATTCTCTAATAGGAAAGAGATTGTCACGGGGTTTTTATAATATCACGGTAATTTTGAAATAAATGGTTAAATGTTATTTAAATTGATAATAATATTCAATAATATTGAAGAGCAGAGACAATGATTGTCTCTGCTCTTCAATATTATTGAATATTAATATCAATTTAATTAACATTTAACCATTTATTTCAAAATTACCGTGATATTATAAAAACCCCGTGACAATTGGCGACCTCATTCCAGGATATTAACTCCTAGCTCTAAAGCTATTCACGAGATAGTGCTCACTCATTCATATTTAGGTATTTATCATTAAAGTTTATAGGCACAAGCTTACTGGTGTTTACCGTTAATTTAGCAAGTGAGTTTTTGCTTTATAAATCAATAGAGTACTTAACTCTAGTTTATTTTTGGTAACGCCAGACGATTTTATTCGCTCCTGGGAAGTCGGCGTACCCATTGTGTTTATTATTGAGTCTTCCCAGTCATTTACATTTTTGATTTATTTTTGCCAGTTAACTAGATAAGACTGGTCACCACTAGCTTGTGTCTGTATTCTTTACTTGTGTTTATTAGTATTCGTCGCTAAGCAGTCAGTGCTCAATTTCGGTTACTTAGTAAATTGAGCTAGCATCATGGCTACAGCTGTATATGTACAGGAAGCCAAAGATATTGGTCTCACAGACCCAGAGAAAATACAGAGTTACGTTCTCTCACGGTTCAATTACGAGCAAGAACGTGAGAAAGATGCTCGTGAAGAGCGTAGGATTCAGCGCGAATGCGAGCGAGAACAGCGCGAATACGAGCGAGAACAGCGTGAGGAACGTGAAAGAGAGCGTGCTTATGAACAAGAGCAGCGTGAGAAAGAGCGCGAATACGAGCGAGAACAGCGCGAACACGAGCAGAAACAACGCGAGCTCGAGTTAGAAAAAGAGCGAGAACAGCGCGAATACGAGCGTGAACAACGCGAGCGAGAACGAGAACATGAACGTGCCGAACGTGAGGCACGAGAAAAACATGAACTTGAAATGATGAAGCTCAAGCGAGATTCCTTGGCTTCAGACACGTCTGGTGCAGTTGGTCAAAGCTCCACGAGCGTTCCCCCTGCACATGTCCTGGCGACCCCACGCATCAAGCTTCCTTCATACAAGGAAAGCGAGCGAATCGAGCCGTACATAGCTCGTTTTGAGGACATGGCAGACTTATATCAACTGGATGAGGCAGCTAAGCGGCTTCAGTTTCTTAGCCTATTTGAGGGCCCTGCCCTCGATATTCTCCACAGAATTCGTGGAGACAATCTCACATATGAGATGATGAAAGCTGCACTCATTAAGGCGTATGGTCTCACAGTAGACGACGCCAAAGTTCAGTTCATGCGAGCTTGTCTCCAAGACAAGGAGACAGCTGTTCAGTTCCTTGATCGTCTCACAGCTTACTTAAATGAGTGGATGGAGAAAGATGAAACTCCTTCCACGCGTGAGGGGATAATTGACCTTATGCTGCGTACACAGCTAGAGAGGTCGTGGCCTGCTGAGCTCATAGCACAGCTTAAGATCTGCCAGGTGAAAGATGCCAGCCAAATGGCAGAGAAGGCTGATGCATTCTTTACTGCATACGGGTATCAAGCTCGTAAGCAAAACACCTGGAGCAGAAAAGATACTGCTAAGTCTGGGAAGCCGTCTCAGACTGAATCCCAGCACCAAGGCCGTTCTCAGAGTAATGGTCAAGGTCCAAGCAAACCACAGAAGGACCAGGGGCAAAACACTCAGAAATCTGAGTGGAAGCGGTACAACAAGCACCCCAACCAGCAGCAGTTTCCCAAGCATCAGCAGCAATACAAGGACAAGCCACGTAACCCTCAGTCAGGTCAATTAGTGTATCGGAGGCAGGAGGCAAATGCAGCCTTCATTCCACAAGTACCCGGTGGTGTCATCTCTACCAGTACAGGTACTTCCCAACAGTTAGCAAGTCCCCCTCCGACCATGAACTCTCCTCAGACACCTAGTTCCCAGGGTGCCACGTTTGCTGCATCGGTTGTTCCGCAGTCTCATGAATGACTGGCTGCTACCTCCTCAGACCCTTCCACCAGCAACACTGCCTTTCTTGTTCAGCCAGGGTCTGTGGGAGGTGTTTCTGTAAATGTCCTGAGGGACAATGGTTCCTCAGGTTGCTCTGTTAAGCAGAGTTTAGTTCGGCCTGATGAGTATACAGGTCGACAGATCCAAGTTAGACTTATTGATGGATCAGTGAGATTGTTCCCTGAGGCACGTATCCAGGTGGCGTCTCCATTTTCACTGGCTTGACAGCTGCAGTTGTCATGCCAGAACCTTTGTTGACCTCATCTTAGGCAACATACCTGGCATCAAAAATAGTTGTGCCGTAGATGTTGCCTACGCAGACTTCGGCTGCTGCAATAACAGAGCCATGGCCAAGGCTCAGATCGCGTCACTCCGTTGACCGTCGCAACGCCGCAAGATCTGATTCGTAGTCAAGATGTTGTCCAAGAGCAACAGACTGACTCGACACTTGCCTCAGTGCGCAAGAAGCTGGAGGGTAAAGTGACCAAGTATTCACGGGGAGGTCAAGCCAGGTTCCTTCGTAAGCGAGGACGGCTGTACCGTGAGTCACAGACACCCCAGGGTGAGGTTCGACTGCAGTTTGTCGTTCCTGCAAAGTATCGCCGAGCAGTGTTTGAATTAGGTCACTGTTCAGCGATGGGAGGTCACATGGGTCATTATAAGACCTCTGACCGCATCCATGCTGACTTTTTCTGGCCAGGAATGGGACGGGAAATAACGAGGCTTGTACGTTCCTGTGATGTGTGTCAGCGTACCACTGACCGGGGACGTGTCCGTCCTGCGCCATTGAAGCCAATGCCCATAATCTCTGAACCGTTCGAGAGAGTAGCAGTTGACATAGTTGGGCCAATCTGTCCTAGGGCTAGTGATGGATCAAAGTATATCCTCACTATAGTTGATTTCAGCACACGGTGGCCTGAAGCCGTGGCCCTTAAGAATATAGAGGCCGTCACTGTTGCTGAGGCATTAATTGAAGTGTTCTGTCGTGTAGGTATCCCTAAGGAGGTCTTAAGCGACCGGGGTTAAGTTCACTTCGGCAATGATGAACGAAACGTTCAGGTTGCTGTCCATCCGAGGCTTACGAACTACGCCGTATCATCCCATGTGTAACGGGTTGTGTGAGAGGTTCAATGGAACTCTCAAAGAAGATGTTGAGCGCATGACCGCCGAACAGCCAAAGGAATGGCCGCGGTTCATTGCTCCTCTTCTATTTGCTTATCGAGAAGCCCCACAGCATTCATTGAAATTCTCACCCTTTGAACTGGTGTATGGGAGGTCGGTCCGGGGCCCACTTCAAGTCCTTCGTGAGTTATGGGACGATGAAGAACCCGACCCTGAAGTCAAGACCACCTACACCTACGTCCTTGATTTGGCTGACCGCCTCCAGTCGACGTGCGAGTTAGCTAAGGAAGAACTGATCAAGGCGCGTGAAGTTCAAAAGGCTTATTACGATAAGAAGGCAAAGCTTCGGAAGTTTAGTCCAGGCGATAAATGCTTGGTATTACTCCCCACTGCCCAGAACAAGTTGTTGGCGCAGTGGAAGGGTCCATTCAATGTAGTAGAGCGCATTTCAGACCTCAACTACATAATACAGATGGGGAATCTTCGTAAAAGGTTCCACATTAACATGTTGAAGGCTTATCATGAGTCAGACCCGAGGAGACTGGCCTACGAGTAGCTGATGATAGTGACCAGCCACTGGAAGAAACCGGGGCAGCTGCGGTGATACCAGCTGATGACCATGATGACAGGCCCTTAACCGCTCAGTCCCATCAGGAAGAGACTGTCGGAGATGTTTCACTTAACCCTGACTTAGCAGTAGGGGACCAGAATGCCTTATGGTCACTGCTCTGTCAGTATGCTGATGTCTTTTCAGACCAACCTAGACTTGCAAAGGTTGCGTGTCATAAAATTGAGTTGACCAGCAATGCTCCTATAAAGGTTAAACCATATCCGATTCCCATGCGACTACAGGGTGCAGTAGATAAGGAAATTGCTGACATGGAGACAGCAGGCATTATCGAAAAGTCCTCATCTCCTTACTGTAGTCCGATGGTAGTAGTCCGCAAGAAAGATGGTGGAGTCAGGATTTGTGGCGACTATAGAAGGCTCAATGCAATCACCAAAGTGGATGCTGAGCCAATGGGTGACCATATTGCCATCTTCTCCAAGCTGGCAGGGTCACGATATTTCACGAAGCTTGACCTAGCGAAGGGATTCTTCCAGATTCCCCTTCATCCTGAGAGTCGTCAGTTCACTGCCTTTGCTACTCCTAGGGGTTGTACCAGTATAAAGTCCTCCCATTCGGACTTACCAATTCCCCAGCAGTATTCAATCGTGCCATGAGACAAGTGCTCCATGGTATTGTAGGAGTAGAGATGTTCGTTGACGATGTCCTCGTTCATTCCGCCACATTGGAGGAGCACCTCAGACTCATGGAAATTGTCTTCAGTAGACTCCAGAGTTTCAACATGACTGTGAAGCCTAGCAAATGCAAGATTGCTCACAGTGAGGTGGAGTTCCTTGGTCATATTGTTGGCAACAATCACTGCAGGTGTCAGGGTGACAAGATCAGGAAGGTTAAAAGAAGCCCCGAGACCCGTGACCAAGAAACAGGTTAGGGCATTTCTTGGCCTAGTGGGATATTATAGGAGTTTTATTCCCAACTTTGCTCTCATTGCCCAACCGTTGTACGAAGTGCTACGGAAATATGCTCCAAACACCATTGAATGGGGAGAAGCACAAGAGAGATCTTTTGCCACCCTCAAGAATATGTTGTGCAAGGAGCCCATTTTACTGTTGCCTGATTCCAGCAAACCTTTCATACTGCGCACTGATGCTTCACAAGATGGAGTAGGTGCTGTATTGATGCAGGAATCGGAAGGTGGAATCTTCCCAGTGGCATACCACAGCCGTAGGCTAAAACCTGCCGAGAGGAATTACAGTACTGTTGAGAAGGAACTCTTGGCTGTGGTTGATGGTGTTAAAAAATATTATTATTATTTATTTGGGGCATCATTTGTTCTGGAAACTGACCATATGCCACTCACTAGTCTTAGCACGACCAAGACGGCTAATGCAAGATTGACACGCTGGACACTGTATTTACAGCAGTTTAACCTTGTTGTGAGATACATCAAGGGAAGTGATAACGTAGGTGCAGACCTGATGTCTCGCCTACTAACTGCTGACTAATATGGGCAGTTGTTGTATGCTGGGTTCCGTGATAGGCATCCTCAGAGATTTGAGTAATCCAAGGACTAGCCTGGTTCCCAGTCAAAAGTGTAGACCTGACGTCTCACTTGTTGGCCCCACAGGACACAGTATGTCCAGGGCCTGTACATACACGAGTATTGTAGGTTAAGGGGGAAGTTTGAGAGAGAACTCCGCAGAGGCGACTTGAGGCTATGGAAGACCCAAGTTTGCACAAGGATTCTCAGCTTCCCAATACTAATATAAGTATTGTAGGTTAAGGGGGAAGTTCGAGAGAGAACTCAGCAGAGGCGACTTGAGGCTATGGAAGACACAAGTTTGCACAAGGATTGTCAGCTTGCCGGTACTAATATAATTATTGTATTGTAGGTTAAGGTGGAAGAGAGAACTCCGCAGAGGCGACTTCTTGAGGCTATGGAAGACCCAAGTTTGCACAAGGATTCTCAGCTTCCCGATATTAATATAAGTACTGTAGGTTAAGGCACAGGTTGAGGACCCGTGTGTGGTTCGAGGCTATGGAAGACCCGAGTTTGCACAGGGATTCTCAACTTGCCGACCATAATCGTGTGCTATAATTAATGGCGACCTCGAGTGTACTTTTCATAGCATGTACTGACTGCTAGCCAGAGAGAGTAATTGTAACATAATAAGAATTTTGTCTCATTGACACTTTTGATGCTCCACCTTAATTGGTTTTTGCAGGTTCAGCAATGGGTGTAGCAGTTTTGCTGTCTTGAGGCCAGCTGATCGTCTGCCGCACGCTGCCGCCTCTTCTCCTCTGCCTTCGTCGTCGCCATATTATTTACTGTGTCATTTTACACGTAGGTACAGTTACACTACAACTGTCACACCTACACCGCGTATTACATACACCACGCTACACAACAATTAGTTGTCAGTGTAAATGTAGCGAATTTTCGCTCAGTTTGACCTGAGTACAGGATTTT
>NC_136974.1:34748995-34791495 GCF_032717465.1 Coenobita brevimanus
GGCATAGAGAGATGACGATTGGTTATGTAGGGGGAACCATGTCTGGGTTTTTAAAAGGGTAGGTGAAGGTGGGAGTTAGTAGGTAGATAGACAAGTAATAGTTAGACAGAAAGAGATATAGGTGTATAGATAGGTCATACATACACATACATACATACATATATATACATACATACATACATTCGTGCAGAGAAATGTATAACTAGACATATGAATAGATAAACTAACATATATACACTGGACAGATACATACATACATAAATATATATCGACATACAGAGATAGACAGACACAGATAGATAGGTAGACAGATAGATAAGTTGGACACGAAATAGGACAGCATAGAGGAGGGGGAAGGGTAGGATGAACACTGAGAAACGATGGATGGAGTTGAAGGAGATCCTATAGAAAGAGTGGCTAATGCGTGGAGTAGAGAGATAGATAGATGGAGATAAATAGGTAGGGTAGGTAGGTAGGTAGATGTTTGATTAAGACCGTTAGACGTAGGTAGGTAGGTAGGTAGGAAGACGGATGAATAGATGGACAATTCTGTAGATGGAATGAATAGGTAGATAGATGACTGGAGTACAATCTGGATGGAGGGATAGATAGATAGATAGATAGATAAGTAGGTAAACTAAATACATTAAACATATCTCGGACAGCGTGAGCAGGAAGGGCAGGAAGGGTAGGAAGGACACGACAAATGATGGATGAGCTACGGTGGCTCCTATAGACCAGGGGCTATCCGTCTTTGCCCACCTGCGACCCACTGTCGAGGGTATTCGATCTTCCCTTAACCTCTTCGTACCGGTAACTTATTTTGTATGTTATTCTCGCTGCCTCACCCAGATTATTAAAATAGTTATTATGGTTATTAGTATATGTGAAGCTGCATAACGTGGTGATTTTTTTTTTTTCCTATCTGATCGAGCCAGGATTCCGTGGGCTTGAATGATGAGTGAATGGAAGCGTGGACTATTGAATTGGGCAAGCTTAGGCTGTCTGGACGTTGCTACTCCTCACCCTGCCCTAGGGTGAGAAAAGAGGTCCGGATGATGATTAAGTATTAATAATAATAATAATAGTAGTAGTAGTAATAGTAGTAGTTGTTGTTGTTGTAGTAGTAGTAGTAGTGACGATGGAAGATACTGGTTATTTCAGCCACTGACGTGAATATAAGGCACAAAGGTACAAAGTTATTAACTTTCCATATAAGGTGGAGTGGAACAGAGGAAAATCTCAGTAACTCGAGAGTGTGGTGGACACGGACTGTGCAAGCAACATACAACCTCACCAATTTTCCAGGTTGAGAAGAAACGTAGAAAAATGCGAGTAAGTACGAATAAAGCACAGACTCTCCAAGACTCCGTGGTGTGATAGAGGACAGAGAAATCGCTAAACTCTGTACATGGCGTGAAAGTCAAGTGGAAGGTAGAAAGTCATCAATATTCTCTCAGGTGGGGTGCAGTGGATAGAGCCGACGGTATCTCCAGAGAAATTCGCAATACAGGCAGAGAATGTAGGCAGATAGAATGGTACAGTCACAGTCAAATTTTTGCTCCACTTCCCTTGACGACTGTGCTGATGGAAGGCGGTACGTGAAATATTATGCTGTGAGCAATATGGGGCACGCAGCACACGATTATGAGAAGGAAGGATGCTATGTAACGTTCGGGGAGGAATGATAAATATGGAAGGAAGGACATGATACTGGTAGGGGATTGTGTGAGAAGAAAGGATACTGTCTGACGTTTGGGAGGAATGAGAAACGCGGAGGGCAAGACACAATGCTGGCTGGGAATTGTGTACGAACTTTTGTCATCGATAGCACAGTTCGTAAATTTTTCCTGGAAGGGTTGGCACGAGGAAAAAGCTATGAAACACTGTAGAAAATTGGAATATGGACAGGGCCCCAGGGCAAGGGTACAGTGTCATCAATTTTCAAGGGTGCGATGGAGCGAAAGATAAAAGGAAAAGTGAAGGGGTATAGCAGAGAACGGAGTGGAGGGTACACAGAGGTAAATTCACAAGACACTCTGAATTATAATGGAAAGCCAGAAATAATGTTAAGAGGAGGGTATACTCTGCTAGGCATTAAAGGTTTCAGGTCCCTTAAGGTAAGAGGAAAAGCGAAGAGCTTAGAATGTAGCAGAACTCTCTTGGGTGGTTGCTTATTCATGAAGAACACGCAAAATTTAAGACGAAGCTAAAAGGATGCTAAGAGGAAGATGCATCTGTGTTAGGTTTCTGTGGCGTCATGGAACAAGAGATAGTTAAACTCTTCATTCCGATGGCGCTTTTTTTTTTTTTTTTTTTGCCGTCCTATCTGTAGACGACTTTAACTAGAAAAACAGCTCTTAATGAAGGCATAAAGAAAAACTACGTATCTGGGCCGTTTCGAATAATGTAAAAAAAAAAAAAAAATCGCTAAAAAACTAAAAACGACGTGGTAAGTTGGATTGTAGCCGAAAGCAAAGGGAATATGGGAGGTTAGATACATAGAGACATAAGAGGAAATTGAGATTATGGTGAAGTACTGTGCCCCTCAGGGTGATGGAGTCTTTTTAACCAGTAAACCTTTGAGAGTTTTTTACACCTTAGTTCAGATTTTTTTTTTTTTTTTTTTACTTTTGCAGAATATATCACATAGCTCAGTGGCAGAAAAAGTCAGAACTGCAGCATTACATCCTTCTCATTGCTCTTCCTCATGGCTAACATCATATTCCTGTGTTAATTTTTTCTTACAACTTAGCACTGAGGATGGAGAGATGACAATATAGGCTAGGTTAACGTGAAAAGAATATATCCAGCATAAGTCGTCACTGCTCCTGTGAACTGTCTGCTTGCATTCCTCCACCTCTACGACGGGCGCGTAGCACCCGTCTGGCAGCAAACTCTCATCCCTTTTCTGTCCAACTCTCTAATGCAAGAGTTAACCGTTACTCCCAGTCTTTCATTTATGCAACAGGTCAGCTCTGGAACTGTCTCACTCTGTCTGTATTTCCTGCTGCCTATGATCTCCAGTCTTTCAAACGCAGTGTGTCCAGGCATCTCAAAATGATCGGATCTTGAATTTGGCTCTCTATTGTATTTTGTTTTTCTCTTGGAGGGAACTGTTACTGCGGGCTCATGGCCTTTGGTTCCTTCTTCCTCGCATAGAAAAAAAAAAAATAGCCTAGATTTAAGAACTAATCCAGAGAGTTTCATAACCCATATGGCAGGGATGGATCCAGGGAGGGGATGGGGGGGATGCATCCCCCCCCACCGGCCATGCACCATTGAATAAAGAGGCAATTTCAACATTGAAATATCAGTATGTCGCGTCAAGTCTTTGGTTGAATCAGCGAATCAGACACCCCCACCGAAAATTCCTGGATCCACCCCTGCCATATGGCCGTATTTGAAGTAGGAGGTTCCGTAGTGCATCTTACTAAGCGATTATTTAATATATATATATATATATATATATATATATATATATATATATATATATATATATATATATATATATATATATATATATATAATATATATATATATATATATATATATATATATATAGTACTCTTGAACATTCCATTATATCTTCCCAATCATTTATATCTCGTATTACGCCTGTACATTCTCCAGCGGTTCATATCGTTTTATACCGACAGAGTTTCCATCAATAAGAGGATGCTGAGGTGAAACGTGCAAAACAAATTGCTAAGGAAGGAGTGTTACGAAATCTTTGAAGCTACTTCGTATAATTAACACCGATGAGGATAGCAACGTGTACCCAGGAAAGTAAATCGCTGAGGAAGACGTGTTAGGGAATATGCTTGATGGGAATACGGGCTCGGGAGGTGTCTGAAAGTATGTAAAACTGTCAAGTGTGGGCCAAAGTAAAATAGATGATTGTTAGCAGAGATGAAAATTAAGTACTGCTTTTCATACTTCCTAATTATTTTATGCAGCTTAAAAGGGAGGTTTGTAGTGGAGAAGCTAGATCATGATCTCCAGTGAGGCTAGGGTATATGTCCATTTTTTTTTTTACATATCCAGATGGAGAAAACGGAAACGATCGAAAAAGATAGGTATGTAGCAGAAAACGATGATTCTCTCTCTCTCTCTCTCTCTCTCTCTCATTTTTAGGACTCAGGCAACCACTACACAACAGATGTCATGCCAGTAAATCCCCTTAATGGCTGATGCAGAGACGAGACGAAATTAACTTTTTACTCATTATTTATCTCATTTACTTTGCTCATTATTCCCTTCTACTTTATTCATTATATATACCTCACTTATTTACCTATTATTTCACCAGTTTGCCTATTATCCCTTTATACCTTTTATTTTTTATTCGTCTCACTTATTCGCCTAATTTCCCCTTAAACCATTTATTCGTAATTTTGTCCCATTTATTACCTATTATGCCATTAGACTGTTTTTGTTCATTATCATTTGTGTGTTGCCCCCGTAGACGTTTTTTTAATTAATTTATCATGTATTTCCTTTTATCGCCATAGACCTTTGTTATTCATTATTTATTCATTTTTTTGGTAGGTACTCTTCACCCCGAGGATATTTTAACCCTTTCACCCTGAGAATCTCCTTAGTTTTCATGTATCAGTTATTCAGTTATGTATCATGTATCTCCACTAACCCCCTCAGTCCGATCTTAGTTTTATTTATCATTTATCTCACTTATCTTTTATCCCCTTCAGATCGAGGACATCTTGTGGCTCTCTCAACCCCTTCGATGTTCATGCCTGTGAGGTGGAGTCAGGATTCCGGGGGCTTGATCGGTGAGTAAATGAGTGTGTGGCCCATTTATTTAACAGACTTTGGCTAGTTCTCCTATTATTATATTTTTTGGACTCTACGTAACCTCAGCCTTGGGAGGGAAAAGTGGTTGGTGATGATCATGATGATGATATAAATGATGATGATAATAACAATAATGGTGATGATGATGATGATATAAATGATGATAATGACGATAATATAAATGATGATAATATAAATGATGATGATGATGCCTACAGACGATTTTGCTCAACTTAAGGGAGATTTATCGTACTGAAGGATTAATGAAGGCTGCATCTAACCCCCCCAGTTCGAAAAGTCGGTTCTAAGCTGAAGAAAATCGTCTGGTGGTTACTAGAATTAAGTGCAACAAATGTCACCGGACTAAGAAGATTAAATGAAAGGGCGAAGGTGTATGCACTCCCATTTATTTATTTATTTTTATTTTATGGAATAGTTACGAACGTTTGATATGCCCTGCCTGCAAACCACAAGAGAGTGCATTCACCAGCAAAATAGTCTGCGTACATCGGGTTTAGGGAATAAGGCAGACATTTAGGGTTTGCCTGCCCCTTCGAGCTTCCAGTTTACGTATACGGACGTTAATCCCTTTTCAGCCCGAGCATGGACGCAGACGGGGGAAAGGGGGGGGGGTTATCCAAGGGTCCAGCTTCCCCTCTGTCTTTAAGAGAGCTGAAAATGCTGAACGGGAAAGCATTTTGTCATTTACTACGTTTTTCTTTACTCTTGTGCCTTATTGTTTTCTGTGCTGTTTTCTTTGCTGATTAACACCAGATACATTTTTAATTATTCTAGATATTATAACACATCACAAACAGTATTATCTTAAGAATAATGACATCCAAAATTCACGTCCCTCCCATGGCAAAATTTCGAGACCGAGGACGTCATTTTTATCTATTTTTTATTTTTCCATATCCAACCAACAATATTTAGATTCAGTAAGACTTTGCGAATTAGAGAGGTTAGATATAGCTGTAATTAACCCCTTCAGTACTAGGGGGCTGTCCTAAGCTGAAAATAGTCTGGTACAAAATGAAACTAAAGAAGAAGTCATCAGTGTAAGGGAATAATTTCTTTTATCACCATACGATATTATTCAGCCTGTGATTGAGCTCTTTTACCAAACAACCCATCGTCTTATATGCCATAATAATTAAAGTAATACTTATAGAAAATCTGGGGACAGCGTATTTAAACAATCGTGGTGAGGCAGCTCGGTGTCCATTAATTGACTGATTCCTGATTTTTGTTATTCTTTGATTTTATTCGGCTTTATGATGCAGTGTTTAGATATTTTTATTTTTCTGCTTTTTACTTTTTTTTTTGGGGGGGGGTTAGTCTCTTAGTTTGTTGGGTTATTTTTCTTTAAGTGTTTTCGTTTATTATCGGAATGTATGTCACTCATATTGCATGCATTCATTACCATCACTGTACTATATTTATCCACTTCTGTACATTTTTAGATCCCCCTTTACCATGCTTCGTCCACCTGTAATTTTCATATGTGATTTTACGGTTCTTCATTGACCTGTATTTCAGATACGACTTTACGGTTCTTCATTTATCTATATTTCATATGTGATTTTATGATTCTTTTTTCACTTGTATATTTAATGTAACTTAACGATTCTTTATTCGGTTTTATTCCGTATGTGATTCTTCATTCACCAGTATTTCAAATGCGACTTTAGGATTCTTCATTCATCTGTATTTCATGTGAGTTTACGATTCTTGCACCAGTATTACATATGTGACTCCATTCGTACATATCGATTGCCTATATTGTCTAACTCTTCATCCACCAGAACCGTCCCCTCCCCCTCGAAGAGAAAGGGACCACTCGAAGACATAAAGAACTCATTCTCCCTGACTCCTGAAAAAATGGGGGTGCCTGCGGGTATAAGGGTAGGATCCGTGACGTCATGTGGCGGTGTGTTTTCGTTGGGATGGAAAATTTCGTAACTCTTCTCGCTTGTCGGTTCATTTTCTATACTTACACCTCAGTATTTCCATTGATGTTATTTGTATCCTTTCGTTATCTGCGTAGTTGACACCATTAACGTCCAAAATGATAGTGTAATGGAAAAGAATATATATATGATGGAGGAAGAGATGATACGAACTCTCCACAATTACCGTGCATAGAGGTTTAGTTGGGCCGTGGTAGATAATGTTGAGTAATGTTAAAAACATTTTCAGTTATTCTATTTACTCTATAATACTGATAGTGCCTACTTAGTTGAGTTGATTATTATTCATATTTTACTCAGATTAGAAGTAAATCGTACAAGGCAATCCAGACAATGTAGGATACGAAAAAAAAAAAAAAATCAAGCAACTGTAATGTAGTCACACAGTTTCTTGACACATATCCATCCACATATCAATTATGCTTTCATATTTTCCGGTAATCTACCTAACCACTTCCATGATTGCTGTATAGCTGTAATCAGAAGTAACTTAAACCGCACAATAAATACTGAACAGAATGAGAGAAACATCCCAAAATTAAAACAGCAGTCATTTAGTGGATAATTATATGACTAATTAGACCCAAGCTATATATACAAGAAATTTTGAATAGAGTGCAAGAAAGAGATAAGAGTCATCTGCGAGGTAGTGATTTTTTCTTGTACGTAGTTTTGCTTTTTTTTTTTTTTTTAAGCTGCCGAATTTTACGTGCAAGTTTATTAATAGCGGCTGCATTGTCGGAAATTGTTTGACTTGGATTAAAATTAACTGTATAAGAAATTTTGAATACTGCACGGGAGGATCCAAAGGGTAGTCATACTCAGAGTTTTACTTTTTTTTTTAATGCGTGTTAAAATGAACTTCCGGCAGATATTTGAGAATAACCTTGGCGATTTGGAACAGGCTATTGCGAACGAGAGAGAGAGAGAGAGAGAGAGAGAGAGAGAGAGAGAGAGAGAGAGAGAGAGAGAGAGAGAGAGAGAGAGAGCCGGCAACCTAAGAAAAAAAAAAGAGGAGGAAAAGAAATTGACGAAAGCTGAAAGTGAATCCGTTCCAGGAGAGAGAGAGAGAGAGAGAGAAAGGGGGAGAGGAATCCGAGGCAGCGTCATCAGCGAGAGGGGGCACTATTGTAGACTCCGGGAATTGCAGTGCACGTTTAATTATTTCGCTTTTGAATGCCTCCTGAATGAGACCAGGAGCTTATGACGCGGGACTGAGGACAGAAAGAAAGGAAAAGCTTTTAATAAGTCATGTGCATATTATCTTGCCTTAATTTACCGCGTCCTGGAATATATTGTTATGGGGGAAGCCAAACAAAGCTGCACAACCCACCACAACAGTAGATGCCCGGGGCCAATTTTCCTGCTGGGGGCGACCCTTGGTGAGTATACTGTGCAAAATTTTGTGTTCCTAGGTTTTAAAGAATGGCCGTACGTGCTGACGTTGCCCGGGATCCCAAAATCAATGGACCTTAACCTTTACCCTCTTATTCTCAAATACAATAGAAAAACTCATTGATAGACCATAAGTTCTTACACAGAGTTTGGGTCTAGTACTGACAGACAAAACACACACACACACACACACACACACACACACACACACACACACACACACACACACACACCTAGCAGATCAATACCCACCTAGCAGATCAATACCGCGCCGCTTTTTCGGTTCTTGCGGGTGTATTGGTGTCTTGGCGGAAGAGATGGAGACTGAGAGGTCAAAATACCCGTATTCTGTAAGGCGTCGACTGTTAACCGTCATTATTAAATCTTTTTGAGCATTAGACGTGAAAAATGTGCATGCCAGGTTAGCTTGAAATTAGCAGCGAGGCAAAGGGCGATATTTTCACGAATTTACGAAGCTTACTGTACTCCGTTTACTCTAATTTGGCCTAAACTTGCCGTCTCCCTGTCATGAACGTGGAGTTATAATAATAGATTAACACTGGAATATGGTGCTGGTCACAAAGAATTACTATGGAGAGAATGCAGAGCCGTAACGTCGCCCTTTTCTGCTATTGAGCCACGTGAAAAAACCTGGAAAGGGTGGGGGGGGGGAATCTAGGCTAGGTTAGAGTAAAAACAATGTAATGCCTCTTCCTTGCCGGTTTATTTCTGATTCTCCTGCGTTGCTATATCCTTGTGTGTTATTCGTGCGGTCTGTGTCGTGTTGAAAAGAAGTAAGAATAAAAAAAGAGAATAGTAATGGGTAGTTTGAAAAATCATTAGGTGAGAGGTACAAAAGAAATAGAAACCCCCCCCCCCAAAAAAAAAAGAGAATAATAATGAGTAGTTTGGAAAATAACTCGTTTATGAGGAGTTACGTAAGGTAAATCAAGCAAAAAAGAGGATAGTAATGGGTAGTGTGGAAAATAAATCTCTAAGGAAGAGGTGCTAGGGAGTCTTCTTAGTCGATGAGAATACGGGCCAAAGAAGCCAAGTGCGTTATACTTTTATTTTTTATTTATTTTTTTTTTTTATGCGAGGAAGAAGGAACCAAAGGCCATGAGCCCGCTGTAACAGTTCCCTCCAAGAGAAAAACAAAATACAATAGAGAGCCAAATTCAAGATCCGATCATTTTGAGATGCCTGGACACACTGCGTTTGAAAGACTGGAGATCATAGGCAGCAGGAAATACAGACAGAGGGAGACAGTTCCAGAGCTGACCTGTTGCATAAATGAAAGACTGGGAGTAACGGTTAACTCTTGCATTAGAGAGTTGGACAGATCTTTATAGAAAACTGTCAGAAAATATAACTGTCTAGGCTACAGTTTACACCCTTAATAATCAGAGAAATTCCTGTGTAAAAAATACAGGTTCTCTCTTCACCCTTAATAATGTTGTTGCTTTTTATTATAATAATAATAATAATTATTATTATTATTATTATTATTATTATTATTTTCCCTCGTGTGTTCATCATCTGTTAAAAAAGAAATCAAGTCGATCTACCTGAGAATCGAATGTTACGTTTGTTTCTAGACAACTACGAGTTTTAGCTAAATCCTTTGTTTGTCGGTTTCCCTAGGCTGAGAATAATAACGCTAAGGTGTACCTAGAATAATAAAAAAAAAAAAAAAATCCCATGTTGGTCCTTATCCAGCGATTGTGTTTTGTCGGTAGCTACATATGTTTGAAATTTAGTGGGAAGCATGGTAGAGGTTGCATTCAATAGTTCTTGTACAGTGTCATAGTTTTTAAAACTTACAGAAATTTTGCGTACTAAATATATGTCGAAATAGAAGAATTGCAATCCGACTTTGATTGTTTGGAATTCATATGTGTTAAAGGGTGACTTCAGAATTGTGCACAGATTTATATTCAGAAGATTTACTAAATAAAAGTTTCAAATTATGGCAGTGTATGTATTGAGAAGATTCGCAGTGAATATTATTAAAAGTTTCATCATTTTACGAATTACAAGAGTCAAAATCCAATAATCAAAACCCCGGCATATAGGTGGAATATCGTCGGCAGATGTACTCCGATTTATATTCAGGAGACACGATTTATTCCAAGTCCTGTTTTCCCTGTACACACGGGCTTGAGGGAGGCCTAGAGTTGCGAGTCCTTTGATTTCTCTCAGGCCATAAATCACACAAGAAGGCATCCTCTCCTGTTTGTTGTTGTTTGGCGCTACAAGTGATCACCATGGATACCTATTTTTGTTGACATTTGGGGCTCTACTACCTCCTCCTCCTCCTCCTCCCCCTCCTCCTCCCCCTCCTCCCCCTCCTCCTCCTCCTCCTCCCCCTTCTCCTCCCTCTCCTCTTCCTCCTCCTCCTCCTCCTCCTCCTCCTCCTCCTTTCCACACTTCACCTTACTATTTGTCCGTAATTTGCGTTGACATCGGAAGCTTTCTATCACGTCTTCCTCCTCCAGTTTATTTTGCATGTTACACCGTAGTATTTGCTCTTAATTCAATAATGTAAGTAATATCAGTTTTTATTTTGAGGGAGGGGGGAGGGGTAAGACTGAGGAGGGTTCTTTAATAACGTCAAAAGCATGCATATCCGTAACTATTTTAAATTTAAAACTTTGATAATCGCTATGTTTTATATATGTAAACACACACACACACACACACACACACACACACACACACACACACACACACACACACACACACACACACACACACACACACACACACAAAACACACACACACACACACACACACACACACACACACTAATGTATTGTAAGACAGGGAGCGGGATGTAAGAAAATTAAAATACCAACATAAATCAGGAACCTTCTCTAATTTATAATATGATAACTCGCCTGACGAAAACTAAATTGCCGAATAAGATGAAAATATTGATAAAAACCAAGAATCCACCAAAATTCAAAATACTACTCACCTGACTAGCGCGGGCTGTGAGAGTAGGAGCAGCAGGAGCAGGAGGCGGAGGGAGGGTGACCAGCAGGGAAGAAACACCCACCTTTCCCCCTGCCGCTGGCCCGTCCATTTCCCCTGCCCTGGACCCGCCCACTCGCCCTCGCACCGCCCACACCACGCCCTCATCCTGTTAGGGAGAGAGAAAGAATTTTAGTGATGCGTTTTATTTGCATAGTAATATCGCGAATTTTACTCTTTTCACCTTAACTTGGCCCAAAATTTGCCATGTCTCCATCTCCAGGTCTTGTTGTAGTATTAGGTTAACACTAGAATATGATGCTAGTCACGAAGAAGTGCCACGGAAAGGATGCATTCTCCTACTGTGCTAGTGAGCTACGTGAAGTAAGCAGCAAAAGGACGAAAATCTGGGTCAAACTATACAGTAGGGTGAAAAAAAATAGACTATTTACAGTACCTTGAAATTATGAAATAAAATTGCCCTACTTTACGTAAGTGAGAGAGAGAGAGAGAGAGTGAGAATAATTGTAGCAAAATATGCTCTACACGCGAATTCGAAATCCCCATGTTCGTGTTACGCTGCAAAAGGTAAGGTATACAGAAAGTTACACTGAGGTTATATTTAACTGCAAGAAAAGCACCCAGTATATTTATTCCTTTTATTAATGGTATGCCGATGGTCCTGTGAGTTAGAGCTGAGAATTTAAAAGACATTATCAATATTAATACTTTTGCTCCCTTGCACGCGCTTTGGGTCCCATGAAGAAGTATTGCCACACACATTAACAAATGGGTGTGAGAATATAGTGTGGCATGAAAACGAAAATTCAGGAGTTTAGGGCGGTGGAGAGTGGGATCTTGAGAAACATGTGTGGAATGCTCAGAGTGGATTGGATAAGAAACAGTGTGATTCTTGTGAGATGTGGAGTAAGCAAGGTTGTGGGCAGCAGAGCTGAAGAGGGCGTGCTTAGATGGTGTGGTCATTTGGAGAGAATGGGTATGAATAGGGTTGTGAAAGGGGTATGTGTGAATGAGTTTGATGTTAGGAGGAGGCGCGGTTGGTCAAGTGAGAAAGAAAGGTGTAGAGGCTGATGAAGCCAGGGAACTGACAGGAATCGAGCTGGCTGAATCAATTTTGTAAGTAGGGGTGGATGGCAGTTTGGCACTTTTTAAATTAGCAGTCATTGGATTCACTCTTAGGTAATTATGGAGCTGCCTGTGGAAAGGTGTGCCTGGGAGGTGGACTCAGGATTCCGAAATCTTGAATGGGGCGTGAGTGGATGTGTGGCCTATTTCATTGGGCATGCTGTTTATTTCCGCCATTTTTTTTTTTTTCCTTTTCCTTGATTTCTGGACCCTGCTCATCATACTTGCAGGTGGAAGTAGAGAGGCGGGATGATGATGATGATGATGATGATGATGATGATCATCATCATCATCATGATCATGATCATGATGATGGTCGCAGCTGATTTGGGCTAAAATCAAACTGCTTTATTCTGGTAAAGAAAATTCGAGTTTTTCAAAAGCTAATCGTGACATTTTTCAGCCCTTTGATTACTATAGTTTTCTCCAGGAAAATTTCCCTGTTTTACGGTACGAGTAGTTTGCTTCACCCATGGAAAGCGATTGGGTTAATGAATGACTGGATGTGTGGTCCATTTCACAAGGCAGTTTTGTTGATAGTTCTACCTTTGTGCCTTTCTTTCCCGATTTATGGATCATTGGTGGGAAGTCTGCCTCTTTACCACGATACGTTGACACTTCTTTTATAGTTTAATTTTGCTGCTGCTAAACTACTTTGTTCATTTTAGATCCAGTACCATATCCAGACGTCCACAAATGGGTGAGCCATGTCGGGTCAAGCCCTGTTCCAAGCCATTTCCTTACTGTGTTAATTTGTGAACACAGTATGAGGTTTAATAAAGATTTAGACAATGAAAGAGCACTTTGAGTCTAAGGAAACAAAGTGGTTGAAGTAAGGGAAAGAAAATGTCAGTACACCTGATTTCATTAAATTTCGAAATTAACCAGGTATTTATTTTGTTATGGTTGTTACAATTCACCCTGTGTTCAGGTAGCCTGTCTATGGTAGTGTAGGTGTATCAGCATTATGACATATTTTGAGGGAAAAAAAATCTTATGTAGTCATAAAGCATGATGTCGAATAGATACCAGTCATAATGCAGGCACCTTTAATTATCTCAAATTAATGTTAATGTATTAAATATGTGTATAAATAAATGTAAATAGCCATTATTGTTCATCTATTCTGAGTAGTAGTTTTTGTCTTTCCTCACTATTTATTTGTGTATTTGTCTCTTTATTTATTTTTTACAGTAACAGAAGACAGGAAGGAAAACAAATGAATAAAAAAACAATCCATACACCAGATTGCAGGTGTCCTCCATTCATAAAACTATCTGTAACAGTTGGACTTGAACAGCTGTTGGAATAATGCAGCAGCCATTGCCAAGGGGAGTTGGAAGTAGAAGATGTGGTAACTAATATGCATGTAGTGTGGTGTAGATAGTTGGAGGTAAGTGTATTTTGAGAGTATACTGGCCTACTCTCTGTGTTAATGAAAACACTGAAAACGTTCAGCATAGGCAGATGGTCAGGAGCAGGTCCTGAGGGCTGGTGAACTGGGAGCTCCAGCTCTTCCTGTCACCAGCTTGCCATCCACCTCATGAGTACTGCCTTGTTCAACTGGTGCTAAATAGCTACAGTACATACATTTTGATTATAATCTATAATACAATATTATCTAGAATGAGACTGAAAAGGTTATTTCTGTACTTAGGTCCTTGAGCTGACAGAATCCAGGAATATATCTCTGTTGAACCCCTGTCATTATCCACTTGTTCATTATCCAATCATTTTCCAAATGCAGCACAGTAATCCCTCCCATATTCCATGTCATTTGGAATGCAATGTTATTTGTACCTTACCAGCAGATATTATTTCTTTAATATTTTACGTTATTTGAGAGCATTGAGTTAGTTTGAATTTCTCACTTTCCTGCACAGAGGCATTTGGTGTGACAATGGTGGTGTGCACTAGCGTAAGTATCACCTATGTGACCTGTTTACCTATTTGTTTGAAGAGAAGAAATGCACACATGGCAGCAGACTTGATATTGGAATTTTTGGAGCATCCTCAAGTCAGCAAGCTGTTAATCATTTACTAAGCCTTGTAAGATATGTGAGGTTATAATTTATGAAGCTCAGTGGTCACCCCACCAGACAACAGTTCACACCTTCTTCAAGCCAAAGACACAATCTTATCATTAATCTTTGTCACCTACAGCATCTCTAACCTCCAATCTCCCACTATCACAGCTCACCAGCATCACCACTTCTTGACCCGACTTCTGTGAACTTGGAAGCATCACTCAGCTGACTTTCATCACCAGTAGCTGACCCTAGTTTCTTCATGACTTCACCACTGTCACCTGTGGCTAGCATGTCTTCCTGAGACATCAGTCTGAATACCCCCAGCAGCAGTAATGATGAAGGTGTGGAGTTGTAGGCAGCCACATGTCAAGACATCACTTGACCATAAAGGATATACTGGTAATACTGTACTGTACATACAAGAGGATCTTCATATAGGTGGTCAGTGTTGCTTTTTACTTTGTTTTTATAAGTTATTGGCTGCTGTCTTTTAAGAAGATATATTTTGGTGGGGAATGTACTATAATGGTACCCTATTCAAATTTCTTATTATACTGACAGCTATCAGGAAAAAATGGTCCAAGTACCTGAGTGATCATGTATTTGTATCATAAAGCGAGGGTTGCCCTTAGTGCGGTCTGTATTACCCATTCACCTTCTGTAGGTTAGGTTAGGTTAGAACATGAACTAAACACAACCTACTCACTGTTATATTTTGCCTACATCCACTGCAGAGTCCAGCACCTGTGACACATCTTTAGCAGTTGGAAGTGAAAAATATCACTTGCCTGTCACTAAATATCTCTGTGATGTCTTTCGATGATGGTAAGTCTTCAGCCATATTTTACTGTGTATCATTAATATATTGTGTTTAACAAAAAGCATTTTCAGATAACCAAATTAGGAACTTTTATTTTCTGATTTTTCAAAGACTAATCAAATTGAATATGTAATTTTTAGCTATGGTTTTTACCCATATTTAGATAACAGAACATACGTTTTAAGTTTAGGTTTTGTACAGTATTAATAGTTAATCATCAGTAAAACTATTTTCATCTTTTTGCAGTTAGGGGTGTTATGGTTGTACAGGTATAACCCGGTTTCATGATGCAGTTGGTTAACTAAAAACCCATTGTTAGGCAGGGTATCTTATCTCAGGGTAGATTTAACATGTAAAGTATAGAGATATGTTTTTGAGCCTTTGGTTTCCCTCCCAACCGAGTCTTAAACCCACCCAAATGAGTCCAAAAACAAGCTTAAAGCCAATCTATATGGCCTAACAGCTGTAAAAGAACCTAACCTAAGCCTAACACCTGTAAATAACTCACTAAAACCAACAAACAGAATCTGAAAATCATCAAATATATGTCTGGAAAAAATCAAACTTAGTCAACTGTACCCCAAAATGACAGTGTTTGCCCCACCTATGACTAAAACACATTAATGTACAGGTAAGTCTAAAAACAGTTTATAACAACCTAAACACACAGTTTTAGTCTAAAATATCATGAAAATCAATTATAAAGAAGAGCAACGTTGGGTCTGGTTAGTACTTGGATGGGTGACCGCCTGGGAACACCCAGATGCTGTTGGCATCCCTACGTGTCAAGTGGGGTTGGTGGAGGATTAGTGCCCCTCCCTGTAAAACAATTAACTCTAAGCCCTTGGCCACCCCGTGTGGGATACATGGCGTCTGGCAATGAATGAATGAATGAATGAAAACCCATCATTGAAATGGGGTTTGGCCATTGTTAAGTGGGGTTTGGTGGTATTTCTACTCTCATAGCTAAGCTGGTGCATCACATCTAGGGGTAGCGTATGTCGAGGTATGCCTGTAATTTTTAGCTATGGTTAGATAACAGTAAGCACAACAAAGTATAGAGTTTGTACAGTATTATTAGCTAATGTGCACTAAAAAATTTTCAATTTATCTTCACATAAACTTTCAAACATGTCGTTACTTACAGTGTATCTGTGTCAGCACTAGTAATTTTTATCACCACTAACAGACAGTACTGGTCCAAGTTAGACACCAGACTAATTACAGCTTTTAGAGTAGCCACCGATTTGCATTACTAACTGAAAAATTAAAATACAGTGCTTTTCTTACATCAGAAGTATCATAGGTAAACAGTTCATTACCATTTATTTATTTATTTATTTTTGTATGTGTGTGTGTCCAACTCTTGGCACAGGCTTCACAACTGGTTCCCAAGGCCCATTAGTCCTCATACGTACCATGTACCATCTCTGCATGTCATAACCTTAAAATACTCATAATCAGCATGCACACTAACATGCTGACACTGCATTTGTAATCACATTGTTTCCCATCCATTCAGGCTATCTCCTCAAGCCCTTTATCCCATGCATGTAATACTCATTTTAATCATGCTGGTCATAAACAGTTTTTATCGCCAAAAAGCGCTTGTATTAAAGTGTTTAATGAAGACTATGTCTAACCCTTCCAAGATAGAATGTCTACCCTAATCTGCATGAAATCTGGAAGTAGTAAGAATACATATACAGCATACGTACATCGTCTAATCCTGTGGTACCCCAAGAGGAGTGTAGAGCTTGGGGCTAGGCAAGTTGGTCCTGACATTTAAGATGAGAGTGACCAGCCTCACTCATCCATGAGTGGCATTATGTGAGCAGTAACCCCAACCACCCCATGGATATAAACCTACACAGGCTCAATCCGATTGGAGCATCCTAATTTCCCACTAACCCACTATGCGCCATAACACCATAATTTGGTCACATGGTTACCACCCAGCCTTGTAAATGATTTCCTGGTGTACAGGAAACCATTTGGCATGTCAGTCAATGTAGAGTCACCCATAGACAGAAGGTAGAGGAAAGAATTAAGGAAAGACAGAAGTGGAAGGAAAGAAAGAAGGAAGTAAGAGAGGGCATTCACTCAAGAGCAGCACAGAGTCGAGAAAGTGGATGTTGGGCGACCTAAGAATGAACCAATAAAGTGCATCATCAGATTCAGGGACTTAATCCCATGCCAGCCAGTGGTGCAGCATCACATCACACCTTGACATTTATCTGGATGTGCTAGGGTACTTTTTCAGAAAGTAGTGTTTTATTTACATGACCATTGGATTTTTTTTTTTTTATACAACAGAGGAAGGAAAGCAAATGAATTTAAAAAAATAATTATCCATACACCAGATTACTGGTGTCCTCAGTTCATAAAAAAATCTGTAACAGTTGGACTTGAACAGCTGTATGTTGATATTTGGGGGAAACAACTCCAGGGAAGCGAGTTCCAGAGAGATGCAGGTCGGGGAATAAAAGAGTTCTGATAGGAAGAAGTTCTGCAATGTGGCTGTGTGACATTTCAGTCATGAGTGCTACCAGATGCCTTTGTAGCACGAGGGAAGGCATGGAGAGGTGGCACAATGGATGCAACTTCATCTGAGCATGTGCCATAAAAGTACTGTATCTGTAAAATAATGCAAGGGAGGCAACATTTTCTCTTACTTGTAGGGGAGGTGGTTTATAATACCAGGGTTATTAATATTTCCAACAGCTTTGTTCTGAATTTTGTGTAGTTGTTATAGTGCAGCCTCTCCACATCCATTCCACAAGGATGAGCAATATTCTAGCTGAGAGCGCACATGACTCCTATATATTATAGCTAACTGCTCATCAGTGAAGCAGTTACATACTCTGTGCCATAATCCAAGTTTCTTTGAGGCAGTTTTAGCAAGTGATCTGACATGATAGGTCAAGCTGAGGACATTGTTAAGTGAAACACTTAGAATTTCAATACTTTTGGGGATGGAATATTAGTAGCATTGAAGGTAATATACAAATCTGGAAATATGTTAGTAAATTGTATATATTTGTAAGTTTATGATAATTGCATGTGGATAACTGTAGAGAATTCATCTCAAGATGTAGCTGATGTTACATATAGATATTTGTAAGTGTTGATCAGAGAAGCACGTGCAAACCTTTTTTCACCTTTTGATGACAGCACATAAAATAATGTCCTGTTGCTCCAGCATGACTGATGTGCCACCATCAGGTTGCTTAGACAAGTTTTTAAATGGTCATATGCCCATACTGTCACCGTAAACTGCATATGAATTTTAACTGTCGCATATAAATTATATGAAGTGCATCTAAGGGAAAAAATTTTTGCCATTGGTTAGGCTTGTGAAATGGAGCCAAGATTATGGTGGCCTGAATGGTGTGAATAATTATGCGACTAATTTCATTGAGCATGCTGTTGATTAGAATATTATACTCCCATTTTTGTACTTTGTCTTGTCCCTGTTTGTGGATCCAGTCTCACACCATATTTAGAAACAAGAAAAGGGACAGGATGAAAGAGAAAGAACTTTCAGCAGCATACTGTACCCTGTGAAATGGGCCGGACAGTCACATACGAATATAAAGTATACTCTTCAAGTGTATAATGTATTTACTAAGTGAAAATGTCCTTTCTTTCAGTAAAAACAGTTTATTTTTGTTTCAGGTGTGCAGTGGCACCATGTGGATGAAGGTTGACTGGAGAAAAAAATATAGTAGAAGCCAGTAATCTTACTCCTTTTGGGGCTCAGGTGGGTGTGAGGCTAGACAGCTGTGCACCTGCATTCCAGACCAGTGAAGGATAGTAAGCCAACCTGCTTCTTAGGGAACTTTTTACCTGACAGAGAACCTCCATTCACCTCTTTAGTATTCAAACTGTTGTGGGTAATGCACAGCCTGCACTGCAACCCAGAGTGTTCTGTTATTGGATCACCTTATGTCTCGGAAACTTGGTATTAACTGTACAGTTAATTTCAGGTTAAGTACAAGTATATATTACTGCTGTTTCAATATAAGGACCAGTAGGTATAGTTTCAGTTATTTACTTTTAGGGTGTGTCAATTGTTATATATACTGTGATGTTTGTCTAAATGGTACATTATCTCCAGTTCTCAGGTGATTCACAGGAACATGTTTTGGAATTATTGCAAAAAGTAACTACTGAATAGTAATGCTAATGCATATGAGACTTCTTTCAGTTTTTATTGATAAAACAGAATAGCTACAAGCTTGGCTGAAGGGAAAATATACAGTAGTATGTGTGAAGTTAGACCATGAAATTTCTCGTTGGATATAATCGTCACCCAGCAGTTTGGGGTTAACTAACAGACGCTATTGAAAATGTCAGAAACAATATACTGGCATTAATCTTTTTCCCAAGAAAAATATGCACAAAAATTGAGATTAAAAAATCATATTCCTTGCCAAAAACTTATATACAGATATATATATATATATGGTGGCGGTACTGTCAAAGACGAGGGAGAGTGGCCATGTGCAGTTTGCCACAAGGGCGTGGGAAGTAATTCCATCTTGTGCAGTGTGTGTGATAAATGGGTGCATAAGAGATGTAGTGGTATCAGAGGTAGACTGCGAGATAATGCTGATTTTATGTGTACGGCGTGCCGGGGTGAGCAGGTGGAGATCGTCAGACGTGAAAGGATTGAACTTGCTGGTGAATCTCTTGAGTGTGTGGAAGAGTTTTGTTATTTGGGAGACATGTTGTGTGCTGGAGGTGGGGCTGGAGCTAGCTCTGTGGCTAGGGTGAGAAGTGGTTGGAAGAAGTTCAGGGAGCTCTTGCCTCTCCTGACATTGAGAGGGCTCTCCCTACGTGCTAAGGGGTCTTTGTATGCAGCGTGTGTTAGGAGTGTAATGCTGTATGGTAGTGAGACCTGGGCAGTGAAGGAGGAAGACATTCGCCGGCTCAGACGTACTGAAATGACAATGATTAGGTGGATGTGCAGTGCGTCCCTGCGTCCAAGGCCTGGAGGGGTTGGGTTTACAATGGAAGAGTTGAGAGGTAGGATGGAACTGGAGTGTATTGGTGTTGTGATGAGGAGAGGTAGATTGAGGTGGTTTGGACATGTGGAGAGGATGGGGGATGATAATTGGGTGAGGAAGGTGAGAAGTGTTAATATTGGGGGTGGGGTTGTGAGGGGTAGACCGAGAAAGACATGGGACGAGGTCATTAAGTGTGACCTTAGGGTTAAGGGACTGAACAGGGAGGCTGAAATGGATCGTGCAGCGTGGAGAGCCGCCATTAGGTGACCAAGGCCGACACATGCAAGCATGTTGGAGCCTTTAAAAACGAAAACGAAAACGATATATATATATATATATATATACTGTATATGTTGTATATATTAATGTTTCATGCACAGCCAGTGGTGTGATTAATACAGAGGAAAAACGTTAAAACCAAGGAAATCATTAAAACATTTGGTTCACTATGTGTGTGTGGATGAAAGAATGAGAAGGTGTGTAATGGATGAAAGAGTATATAGAGGTTGGGGGAGTGGACTTTCAGACCATCACTTGGTGATGGTCAGAATTAAAGTCCAAATAAAATGGAGAAATAGAAGAAGGGAAGGACAGGAGGAAGTAGTACATAAAAGGAGTGTGGAAAAGTTACAAGAGGATGGAAAAAAGGCAATATATAAGAGGGAAGTGGAGGAGCTATTGGGTAAGTACAGATTGGAGCAGATGGGAGACTTGGAGAATTTGTGCAAGATATTCACAGAAAAAATCTGTGTAGCGTGTGAGGTGGTGTGTGGGGTGAAGAGAAAACGAAAGGGGGTGCAGGGAACAGCATGGTGGACTGAAGAGGTGAGAGAGGCTATGGCACAAAAGAAGAAAGCATATTATAGTGAGTGGATGAGAAACAGAAATGTGGAAGAAATTGAGAGATGGAGGACATACTTATATGTAGAGAGGAAGAGAGAGGTGAAAAGATTAGTAAGAGAGAGTAAGATGAGAGTGGATGAGAAATTTGGAAGAAACTTGAGTGTGAAGTGGAGGGAATGTAAGAAAATGTTCTGGAAAGAGGTAAAGAAAGTTAGACAGGGTGCCAAAGAAGTTAGCTGAGGAGTGAAAGATAAAAATGGTAGATTACTGGTGGAGAAGGGAGAAAAAGGGAGCAGATGGAGAGAACACTTTTAGGAATTGTTGAACATAGAGAATAAAAGTATTGCAAATATAAGGGTCTGGGGATTGGCTGGGAGGAGGGATGTGAGATGAGAGGAAGAAATAAGTAGGATGGAAGTTGTGGAAGCAATGAAGAAAGTCAAAATGAGAAAAGCCCCAGGAATCGATGGAGTGTGTGGTGAAATGCTGAAGCATGGGGGAGAGATAGTAGTAGAATGGATGTGGAAGACGTGCAGATTGGCCTGGGAGGAAGGTAGAGCCCCGGAGGTTTGGAAGTCGGGTATAATTATTCCCCTGTACAAAGGAAAAGGGGAAAATGAAGTGTGTGGTAATCATATGGGCATTTGTCTTCTTAGTGTCATAAGGAAAGTATATGATAGGATACTTATTGACAGAGTTAGGGAAATAACAGAGGAATTAGTTGGAGAAGAACAGGGAGGTTTTAGGAAAGGAAGAGGTTGTGTAGATCAGATATTCATTCGTAGGTCTTTAGTGGAAAAGTTTCTAGAGAAGGGAAAGAAGTTGTATATGGCCTTCATGGATTTGGAGAAAGCATGTGTCAGGGTGGTTAGACAGGGTTTATGGAAAGTATTAAGAATATATGGAGTAGGTGGGAAGTTGCTGAAGGCCGTGAAGAGTATGTATGAGGGTGCTAAGGCTGCAGTGCGTGTGGATATTGAATTGAGTGAATTTTTTTCTTGAAGGTTGGATTGAAACTGGATGTGTCATGTCTCTATGGTTGTTCAATCTGTATATGGATGGGGTTATAAAAGAGATACAAGGTAGGGCAGTGGATGTTGGAGCAGCCCTAGTGAGAGAGGATGGTGTTTGGAAACTACCTGGACTGTTGTTTGCAGACGATACTGTGTTGTTAAGTGAAGACGAAGGGGAGCTGCAAGGCTTGGTGAATGGGTTTTGAAGGGTATGTAAGAAATGGAATCTGAAGGTGACTGTAGGGAATAGTAAAGTTATGGTCTTCAAGAGAAATGAAGTCAATGAATGTACGGTGAGGCTGGATGAGGAGGAAATGGAAAATGTGAGTGCATTTAAGTACCTGGGGGAGTGTAATTAGTAAGGATGGAAGTTTGGAGGGTGAAGTGCTTGAAAGGGTGCAACAGGGAAGGAAGGTTGCTGGTTCCTTGAGAGCAGTGATAAGAAACAGGGCAGTGAGCATGGAAATGAAAAAGCTACTACATGACAGTATTGTGATACTAACTCTAACGTATGGTAGTGAAGCTTTACCTTGTTGGAGGGACAGAAGTAAAAAGTGAGAGCAGTGGAAATGAGTTATTGGAGGGGAGCATGTGGAGTCACATGGAGAGACAGACTGACAAATGAGGAAGCGAAGGAGCGTTGTGGTGTGGATGTGTATGTGATAGGAAGCGTTAGGAGAAACACACTAAGGTGGTTTGGACATGTGGAGAGGATGGAGAGTGAGAGACTGACGAGGAGATAGTATGTGAGTGAGGTGGAGTGGGGGAGAGGGAGGGGGAGGCCAAGGATGAGATTAGAGTGTAGAGGTATATGAGAGAGAGGTGTGAGCTAGGAGCAGGGCAATGAAATGGCGGGGGACAGGGCAACATGGAGGCGATTTGTTTGTGGCCACCCCTTACGGGATTAAGGCATCTGGCAATAGATAGATAGGTAGAGAAAACCATGGGTTTTGGTTATGAAGAAACCGTGTTTTTTTCCACCCTGATTTTAACCCAGCCATTGAGTTGTGCTTGATCCGAGGATAAGGAATCTTGCTCAACTCAGTGCCGGTCCCAAGCCCGGATAAATTGGGGAGGGTTGGTGTCGGGAATGGGCATCCTGCCGTAAAAATTTAGAAAGCCCAGACACTTTTTGATGCCATATCATTTAACTTACTGAATGTCAGGTGTTTTCTTGGCTAAATTGATTGAAATTACCATTTTTTTTTTTTTTCACGTCTGGGTGGCTGGATTGCTTAGAATAGTCTACACATACACACCCTGCCAGTTTGTGTCAATCCAATATCGATCCACACTGCGTGTGGTTGTTTTGGCTATGATGGGCATCTTACCATGGTCCGCTAAGGTGGGGTCTCGAAAGGAATGCCGTGGATTCTGGGATGTTCTGCGTGAACCCACAACAGCACGTAAGGTGAATGATGAGCTGTCACAAAGGGGGGAAGTTCCAGGCAGCACATGTACTTGGCCCTTGCGTGTGACAATCATGTGGTTGCTTGAAGGTGCTACATGTGCATGATCGAAATTTGTTTGTGTCTGGCATTTTGTTTTGGACACACCTGACTTGTTCTCTGTGTGATCTCACCGTCCCATGCACACCAGTTTCTGTTCTTGGTGTTTTCTCCTCATGCACACCAGTTCCTGTTCTTGGTGTGTTTACTCCTTGTCACACACACCATTTCCTGTTTGGTGTGTTTACTTCTCATACACACCAGTTTCTGTTCACGGTGTGTTTTCTTCCTCTCAGGCACACCAGTTCCTGTTCGTGGTTTGCTCTAAAGAAGATAAAGATCAAGATCAAAAGTAGATAAAAATGAAGGTCAAGAAGAAATTGATGACCATATTAAATACTTCCAGTTTGAAATGTTTGCCCAAAATCAAACATCTACTGCCATAATTCAACACAGACAGACTGTAATATGTAAAACTGCAAGGCAAGCAATGATGATGATGGCAACATGTCCAATGGTAGGGTGGTTGGGACAGGCATGGTGTTGGTCTGAGCAGCTTTCCTCCTTGTGGTGGACCTGGTTAGAGTGATCTTCATCTACATATTGTTGCTGTTGCCCAAGGTTCATTTGAAATATGAACCCTGTGGAGTGCAGTCTGAAATTTTCCTCCTGCAGCCCATGACCGTTGTATGGGAGATAAGAAGAGAGTTGAGGGATGTTTGTGTCGCTGGGCAGTAGAAGCATCCGTTTATATCATCACCACCACATGAAGGCACCCCTCTCCAGGACCACGGATAAGGACATAGTGCAGGTATGACCACTCAAACTTAAGGCTGCAATTTTTGGATAAAGTTTGTTTGATAACACACAATTACTTAGTGGCATTAAAATATGGTTGTTGGTGTTAAAATATGTGCTTGGTGACATATGGTGGCATTAAAATATGGTTGTTGGCATTAATATATATGCTTGGTGACAAAAATGTAAGCTTGGTGACATTGAAATATATATATTTTTTTATGCGAGGAAGAAGGCACCAAAGGCCATGAGCCTGCAATAACATTTCCCTCTGCTTGGTGACAGTATATGTTTGGTGCCATTAAAATATGTGCTTGGTGACAAATGCTTGCTTGGTGACAATATATGTTTGGTGCAATTAAAATATATGCTTGGGGACACATATAAATACATGTGTAGTGACATATAAATATGTGGTTTGTGACATATAAATACAAATACATGGTTTGTGACATATAAATACATGTTTGGTAACAAAAAAAATATGCATGCAACATTAAAATATATGCTTTGTGACTTTAAAATATATGTTTGGTGCCTTTAAAATATATACTTGGTGACAGAGGTGCTTAGTGAGAGGTAAAGACAGGTTTGGTGACAAATACCTGATGTTACTGGAGGTTTACTTGTTTTTTGATGGAATGTTATCGGTAAATATGAACCTACCTATGGACAACTTTACTCATCAGTGGGAGCAAGGATTCCAGGGGCTTGAACGGTAAGTGGATGGGTGTGAGGCTCATTTCGAGGATGGATTGGTGTAAACAAATTTATTTTTTAAATGCACCCAATGTTTTTTTGCTTTTTTGTTTTTGTTTGGAAGATACGAAGAGAGTTGAGCGTTGTTTGTGTCGCTGGGCAGTAGAAGCATCCGTTTATATCAGCACCACCACATGAAAGCATCCCTCTCCAGGACCACAGATAAGGACATAGTGCAGGTATGATCACTCGAACTAAAATCTGCAATTTTTGGACAAAGTTTGTCTGATAACACACAATTACTTGATGGCATTAAAATATGATTATTGGCATTAAAATATATGCTTGGTGACATAGAAGTATAGGCTTGGTGACATTTAATATATGCTTGTTGCCATTAAAGTATATGCTTGGTGACATATAAATACATGCTTGGTGACATGGAAGAATATGCATGCAACATTAAAATATATACTTGGTGACTTTAAAATATGTTTGGTGGCATTATAATGTATGCTTGGTGACAGAGGTGCTTAGTGAGAGGTAAAGAGAGGTTTGTTGACAAATATTTGATGTTACTTAGAGGTTTACATGTTTTTAGATGGAATGTTATTGGTAAATATAAAGCTACCTGTGGACAGCTTTACACATCAGTTGGAGCAAGGATTCCAGGGGCTTGAACGGTAAGTGGATGGGTGTAAGGCTCATTTCGAGGATGGATTGGTGTAAAATTTATTTTTTAAATGTGCCCAATGTTTTTTTGTTTGTTTGTTTTGGTTTGGGAGATGCGAAGAGAGTTGAGGGACGTTTGTGTTGCTGGGCAGTAGAAGCATCCGTTTATATCAGCACCACCACATGAAAGCATCCCTCTCCAGGACCACGGATAAGGACATAGTGCAGGTATGATCACTCGAACTAAAATCTGCAATTTTTGGACAAAGTTTGTCTGATAACACACAATTACTTGATGGCATTAAAATATGGTTGTTGGCATTAAAATATAATGTTTGGTGAGATAAAAGTATTGGCTTGGTGACATTTAATATATGCTTGTTGGCATTAAATTATATGCTTGGTGACATATAAATACATGCTTGGTGACATGGAAAAATATGCATGCAAAATTAGAATATATACTTGGTGACTTTAAAATATGTTTGGTGGCATAATAATGTATGCTTGGCGACAGAGGTGCTTAGTGAGAGGTAAAGAGAGGTTTGTTGACAAATACTTGATGTTATTTAGAGGTTTACATGTTTTTAGATGGAATGTTATTGGTAAATATAAAGCTACCTGTGGACAGCTTTACACATCAGTTGGAGCAAGGATTCCAGGGGTTTGAATGGTAAGTGGATGCATAACAGGATGATTTTGTGGCTTTCTGCTTTGAGATTTGTTTAGGTATACAGTAGATGCTGTTACAGTAAAATGTTAAATTGCCACCCATTGAACTGAATTTCATGTAGAGACAGAGGAATTGTAATAAAAATTACATAGCATTTATAAGGTAATTAAAACGCACCTAATAATGTTTCTTTTACAAAGTAAGAAGAGATAATGTCATTTCCATCATAGGTTTGGTATATACTGTAGCAGCAGAATATACATGTTAATGTTAATCCTTCACTATGATGTTGTATGCATAAAGTAACTCATGCTTCCATCAGATGAGTTAATTCTAGATAGGAGTGACCTCCACTAGTGAAGTGTTAATGAAGGCTATTATGTAACTCCTTTGATTTGAATTTACTCAAAAGTGATTGTAGATTGTTATAAGACCAAAGAAAATGGATTAATTTGGCAGAGATAAATCATGTCGGGTGCTATATCCATAGCGATGGTGAGAAAGTGATATTAGATGTTGGTTACTTCAAAAGTGAAGTTAGAACTTTTAATGACTCAGAAAACTCTTTATGGCAACTGGAATGAGAGTCTTGATGGTTTTATTTGTGCAGCTTAACATGCATTTTCTGGCCATGGTCATATCCATCAAAGTTTATTAGAAATATTACCCACTTCACGCTGTGATGGACTTTGTTTTATTGCAGCTTCCATCGAGCAATTTTATTGAGATTGGAGAGACTTTGAACAAGAGAATTTACCTGTAGTTTTCATGAATCCCAACAATATAAGTGATCCTGATGAATCCCAACAGTATAAGTGGCCCTGAGCCGAATAAAATTGGATAGAGGTAGTAGGACTGAAAGGGGTTAAGTTGCATAAGCAAGGTTGTAATTGCATTTTGGTAAACATTTACATCCATAACTTTTGATATGGTGGTGTCTTATTGTATTTTATTCTTGCTGCTGCCAGTCAATGTAGTTCACTTTGTAGAGTACCTTGCATCTTTACCCGTGAATGAATTAATGAATGGTTTAGGTAACCGCTTCACGTGCTCTCAACTGAATAAAAATTGTTTGGAATTAGAAGTAAATGAAAAATGTACCATTGCATTGAAGGGGTTACAACTCATATTTTATTTAGAATCAAATTTTGTACGTCTTTTGTGGTCTGTAATTGCTGAAGACAGAGCCTTTATCTGTGTACAGTGAAACCTCGATTTAATGGATTTTGGGTTTAGTGAACAGGATCTCAAATTATTTTTATGAAATATCCAACGGTGCAGTCACTGATTTCAAACAGCAACCCCCTCCACACTGCCAAAATTATATCAGTAACTTTTCCATGACATCCCAAGATAGGTGCTTGTCAGAAATCACTCAAAGCTTTTTTTTTTTCTTTTTCTTTTCTTTTTTTTTTTTCCCCCACTGGGACAGAAAGATACCGAAAAATCTCAGACATTGCTATCTTGTTTGCATTCATGGCAAGTCTGGATGACACAGGTAGATTTATGCTTTCTTTTAGACATTCATCATCATCATCATCCAGACCTCCTTTCCCATCTAAGGGCAGGGTGAGGAGTAGCAATGTCCAGACAGCCCAAACTTGCCCAGTCCAATGGGCCACACTTCCATTCACTCATCATTCAAGCCCCTGGAATCCTGGCTCTATCAGATATGCCAAAAACATTCACCACATTCTGTAGCTTAACACAAACGTATCCGATTGAGTCAGTCCGGACACTGCCACATTAAAAGGGGTGCCAAAATCCCTGATCATGCACTTCTTCTCACAACATTCAGCCAGCTTGATCTCGTCAGTTCACTAGCCTCACCGACTTCCAAACCTCTCTTTCTCACACACTCATCCACCATATCTTTCCACCTTCTTGGCCTACTTTGTCTCTATCAAATTTGTTCAGGTATACCTTTTTCACCACTTTATTATCCATTCTGTCCACATGACCATACCATCTTTACACTTTCTTCAGTTCTGGTACCCACTAACTTCCTCACTCCACACCTTTCACAAATCACATTATTTCTTATCCTGTCCACCCTTTGTACTCCACATACATTCCTCAGCAGTCCAATCTCCACTGCTCATACTCTTGACTTTTCATTTTCATGCCACACCATAGTCTCACATCCATATGTTAAGGTTGGCACTAACACTCCCTCGTGTAAGCCTCGTATAGCCGCAACACTCAGGCCTCTGTTTCTTATCAAGGTCTTCATTGCACCAGCTACTTTTTTTCTTTGTCTCACTCTACTTTCAATTTCTTTTGCACATTTTCCTCTCTTTTCTATCACTATACCCAAGTATTTGAACTCTCTCACCAATTCCAGTCTCTCTCCATTCATGGTAACATCACACTGGGAGTCACCTTCTTTCTCAATAACCATCATTTTACTCTTCTCTATATTTACTCTCAAGGCACGATGCTCATGGACATTAGCAAAGCTCCGCAAGTATACTACATCATCAGCATACAACAAATTTGAGGTATTCCATCCATCACCATTCATTACCAGCGCCATCCCTCTCTCCATTACTCGTGTTTTTCTCTCATCACCCCATCCATATACATATATTGAACAACTATGGGGACATCACACAACCTTGTCGCATGGCCCCACCAATCGTGAACCATTCACTTAGATGCCCATTAACCCTTACACATGCTTTGCTACCATCATAAAAACTCAACAGCACCTAGTAGCTTACCATCTACACCATACATGCGCAAAGCTTTCCACAATCCCTTTCTGTCTACTTTGTCGAATGCTTTTTCCAGATCCATGAATGCCATAAACACCTTATGGTCCTTCTCACAAGCCTTCTCTGCTATCTGTCTTACTGCATATACTTAACCACACTTCCCCTGCCACTCCTAAAGCCACCCTGTTGATCACTCACTTGTACTGATATCTCTCTTACTTTATAATAATTCTTCCATATACCTTCCCTACCACACTCAATAAACTTATGCCACGATAATTCTTGCATTCACTTCGCTCACCTTTATTTTTGTACAGGGGTACAATCACAGCCTTTTTCCACTCTGCAGGCACAGTTTCACTCATCTATGCCGTCTTACATATCTCCAACAAGCACTTCATTCCACTCTTTCCACTACACTTAAGCATCTCAGCATACACCTCATCAATCCCAGCTGCTTTCCCATTTTTCAGCCACTTCACAGAACTCTCCACCTGTGCAAGTGTCACATCTCCTGGCACTGCATTCCTTTTCTGCACACCCCACAACCAGTCATGTTTACAGTCGCTCTGCTCTCTCTATTCCCATTCATCAGGCTTTCAAAATATTCTTTCCATCTGGTCCTTACTTCATCTCCATGGGTTAATAATCTACCACCTACATCCTTCACACCATCACATTTCTTTCTGCTTTCACTTCTACATTTCCACACCTCTTTCCAGAATAACTTTCTGTTTTCAGAGTAGTTCACATTCATTTTTCTTCCCAGCTCATCATTTACCTCTTCCTTTTTCCTCCTCACTAGTCTCTTTACGTGCTTCTTGCTCTCAATATACTCAGTTCCTATTTCAACTGAACCCCCACCCTGTAACCACTTCAGCCACTTCTTCCTCTTTTCCTGCACCACTATCTTAACCTCCCCATCCCACCATGCTGTACCTTTCTTCATTGTTGTTACTCTTGCCGCACCACACACCACTTTAGCATTCGTAACTAAGCAGTCCCTATATGCATTCCACAGGCTGTCCAGATCCATTTCATTCCAGTTCATTGACCCAACTACTCTACATTGGTCCTTTAATCATCTGCCACTTCTTTGATCCTCAGCTTCTCAACTTTCAGTCTTCCTCCCTGACTGCTCCTCTCTCTCTTGACCCACCTCATTCCTCTCAGCTTGATCTTGCATACCACAATCGTATGATCTGACAGACCTCTATGTCATCCTTTCACGGCCCTCGTATCAGCAACCATTCCCATCATCAACCTCTCAACGAGCACGTAATCAATCAGGCTTCTTTCAACACGATCCCCGTTTCCTCTGTACCATGTATATGTATGTGCATCTTTGTGTTTGAAATACGAGTTACAAATGCACAACCTCCTCTCCTGACACATATTCTTTAGTCACTTCCCATTATCATTTTTCCCTGGTACTCCATAACAAGCCATTATGTCATCCTCAGGACCAGTGCCTACTCTTCCATTAATATCCCCCATCACAATCACTTTATAGCTCCTGGGCATTTCTCCCACTACTTCACCCAGCTCATCACAAAACCTGTCATTTTCTCTCTCTCTCACTCCTGTCCTCACACAGTGCGTATGCTACAATGACTGCCACTTTCACCTTCTCAGACTTGAACTTGACATACACCTCGAGCTGACTCATTTGTAGTCTCTTATTCCACTCTGCCACATATCATTCTTCAACAAAGCAACTCCTTCCTTACGTGACATGTTGAGGTGTATGGTATGTAGGAGGACTGCTGGGCCATGATAGCAGACTGTGAAGCCTATGCACACACACACACACACACACACACACACACACACACACACACACACACACACTCCTGATCGTACACATTTCACACCATCCCACTCTTCCACTTTGCACCCTTTCATCTTCGTTTCACACAGTGCCATCACAGCATATCTCGCACTCTTGAACACATTTGCCACTTCCACCTTCTTGCTGTCCTCAATCATACCTCTCACATTCCACATGGCCTTGCGAGTCAGCCCATTTGGTTGGGGCCCTGGGCAGGTATTGGACTCTCCGAGGCTCTCTGAAACGACTGCCATAATTAAGTTATTTTGGATAGGGGAATCTGGGGGACACTTAACTTATGATTGCCCTATTTTAGTGAGATACATTTGGGTGGGGCTTTGTGATTGGTTAAGTAGGTAAGGGTTACTTTACAGAATAGACAAAAGTAATGGACTGGGTTTTTGCCTCTATTAGTCCACTAAAATGAGGTTTTACTGTATTTAATTTTTTTTGATGTTTTTAATCCGTAACTCCTGAATCATCACATATTGGAAGTATGGAACAGACAGACCATTCAGTCAGATGATGTATATTTTATTTTTGCTGGCTCAAGACCATAATATTGAGCTTCAGAATAGACTTAGCAACAGTCTTCATTGACCTGCTCATACTAGAGGTGTCTGTAGTGTAATAAATCTGAGGGGTTGCTAGAATAGAATGAAAAGTATGTTATATGAATTAAGGGGTTAATCAACCATTGCTCTGGATCAACTTTAATCCATTGTATTCTGTGCTGTAACTGGTAAAATTGATATACTGTACAGGCTTTTCACTGGCAGGTCGTGGTGTTCACCATCCACTCACTCAGTGTAGAGCTATCTTCGGGTGACTGCACTGAGTGACAAGCCAAATAGTTTCCTGTAATCCATGAAACTGTGTATTACATTTTGTGGTAACCACATACTTAAGTACGTGTCTGGTGATGTATTGGATTAAGGTACTCCAATCAGATGTGGCCCATAAGAATTTACACAAGTGGAGTGGCTGGGAGTTCTCACTCATACAATGCCAATTGTGGGTCAATTGACTGGTCAACCTTGCTTTCAGTGTTGGCACTAAGTAGCCTAGCTTTGGGCCTCTATTCTTCTAATGGAGTGCTGAGGAATATTTATTATTATTATTATTATTTGTGATTTACTTAATAATATACAGATGTCTGCCTTTGTTATGCTGTTTATTGGCTTACAAAATATGGCAGGCTCAATGTTAAAAGTACTTATTAGGTTCCATATTGTTAAAACATTTTCACCATGGTGATGTCTTCATTATATTCATGGTACTACCAGTCAGTATTTTTCAGTTTTGGAAATGCTAATTATACAATGTAGCAATTATTAACCCTTTCCATTCAAAAAGATTTTTCATAGCCCCCCAAAATAGTGAAAGAGCAAAGAAGACCATACTGTAAGATATCCTTGGCCTGAAGCCACTAAATAGCTTTGACAGGCTCAGTGTTAAAAATCCTTACTAGTTTCCATATTGTTATAACCTTTTCACTGTGGTGATGCCTTCATTTTATTCATGCTACTACCAGTCAGTATTTTTCAGTTTTAGAAATGTTAAACTATATAGCAATTATTAACCCTTTCCATTCAAAAAGACTTTTCTGAGCCACCAAAAATAGAGAAAGAGCAAAGAATACAATGCAATAAGACATCCTTGGGCTGAAGCCACTAAATAGCCTTAGTTTGCCACTTTTAATTGATAAAATTAAGCAAAAATTTATAATCACCATCCCTACTCTTGTCAATTTAAGTGGGAGACTTTAGCATGCCCAGTGAAATTGGGAACATAGTCATGTATGTACTGCAGGCCTGTGTCAGTATCCACGTAATTATTTTTTTACATGTATTTGATGTGGATGTGATAGGAAGCGTTAGGAGGAATACACTGAGGTGGTTTGGCTTTGTGGAGAGGATGGAGGGTGAAAGACTGACGGAGAGAGTGTATGTGAGTGAGGTGGAGGGGGGAAGAGGGAGGGGGAGGCCGAGGATGAGATGGAGGGATGGGGTGGAGAGGTATATGAGAGAGGGGGGTGTGAGTTGGAAGCGGGGCAGTGAAATGGCGGGGGACAGGGCGACGTGGAGGTGTTTTGTTTGTGGCCACCCCGAACGGGATTGAGGCGTCTGGCAATAGATAGATAGATAGATAGATTTTGAAAGATGACATAAAAGAATATAAAAAACTTTTACATTTGTTGCAGGAGAGGGACATTGTCACATGGTGGCACCATTATAAATGGACAGTTCCACTGCCCAGTTATACCAGTGTCCCTCAACTTTCCATAACCTCTGACAGGAAAATGGTAAACTGCAGGAAGAATACAATTTCTGTCTTTAGTCTGCCAAGCACATATCCAAATGAACCTGGGACAAAAACAACTTGTCTTTAATTGACCTTGTTAATAATTTTAGAGTTAACTCGCAAGTTAACTCATGTAAAATTAAGACCTTCATCAGTTTACCAAGTCAGATGAAACAACTTCTTATCGATTTTAGGGATGCTGTTGTGAATGGTTTTGGAGATTTCGTAGCACCACTTCTTAGTGATATATTCTGCACCTAACACCTCATGACACACTTTTATGCATTTGATAGAACCTGTCATTCTATCCATCTATCTATTGCCAGATGCCTTAATGCCATTAGGGGTGGCCACAAACAAATCACCTCCATGTTGTCCTGTCCCCCGCCATTTCATTGCTCTGCTCCCAGCTCATACCCAACTCTCATATACCTCTCCACTCCATCCCTCCATGTCATCCTTGGCTTTCCCCTCCCTCTCCGCCCCTCCACATCACTCATGTACACTCTCCTCGTCAGTCGCTCTCCATCCTCTCCACATGCCCAAACCACCTCAGTGTGTTTCTCCTAACACTTCCTGTCACATCCACACCACAACACTCCTTCACTTCTTCATTTGTCAGTCTCTCTCTCCATGTGACTCCACATGCTTCTCTCAAATAACTCATTTCCACTGCGCTCACTCTTGCCTTCTGTCCCTCCAACAACGTCCAAGCTTCACTTCCATACGTTAGAGTTGGTATCACAATACTGTCATGTAGTAGCTTTTTCAGTTCCATGCATACTTCCCTGTTTCTTGTCACTGCGTTCAAGAAACAAGCAACCTTTCTTCCCTGTTGCACCCTTTCAAGCACATCACCCTCTAAACTTCCATCCTTACTCATCACACTGCCCAAGTACTTTAACTATCTATCTATCTATCTATCTGTCTATCTATGGCCAGACGCCTCAATCCCGTTTGGGGTGGCCACAAACAAATCGCCTCCAAGTCGCCCTGTCCCCTGCCATTTCACTGCCCTGCTTCCAACTCACACCTCCCTCTCTCATATACCTCTCCACCCCATCCCTCCATATCATCCTCGGCCTCCCCCTCCCTCTTCCCCCCTCCACCTCACTCAGATGCAGTCTCTTCGTCAGTCTTTCACCCTCCATCCTCTCCACATGGCCAAACCACCTCAGTGTGTTCCTCATAATGCTTCCTATCACATCCACATCCACACCACAACGCTTCTTTATATCCTCATTCGTCAGCCTGTCTCTCCACGTGACTCCACAGGCTCCTCTTAAATAACTCATTTCCACTGCTCTCTTGACTTGTGTCTTTCCAACAGCGTCCAAGCTTCACTTCCATACGTTAGAGTTGGTATCACAATACTGTCATGTAGTAACTTTTTCACTTCCAAGCTCACTTCCCTGTTTCTTATCACTGCTTTCAAAGAACCAGCAACCTTTCTTCCCTGCTGTACCCTTTCAAGCACTTCACCCTCCAAACCTCCATCCTTACTCATCACACTACCCAAGTACTTAAACGTACTCACATTTTCCAGTTCCTCACCATCCAACCTCTCTGTACATTCACTGACTTCACCTCTCTCAAAGACCATCACTTTACTCTTCCCTACATTCACCTTTAGATTCCGTTTCTTACACACTCCCAAACTCATCCACCAAGCCTTACAGCTCCCCTTGGTCTTCACTCAACAACACAGTATCATCTGCAAACAACAGTACAGGGAGTTTCCGAACACTGTCCTCTCACCAGGGCCACTCCAACATCCACTACCCTACCTTGTACCTCTTTTATTACCCCATCCATGTACAGATTGAACAACCATGGAGACATGACACATCTCTGTTTCAACCCAACTTTCAAAGAGAAAAATTCACTTAGTTCACCATCCACACGCACTGCAGCCTTCGCACCATTGTACATACTCTTCACAGCAGTCAACAACTTCCCATCTACTCCATATATTCTTAACACTTTCCACAATCCTTGTCTATCCACCCTGTCATATGCTTTCTCCAAATCCATGAAAGCCGCATACAACTTCTTTCCCTTCTCTAGAAACTTTTCCACTAAAGATCTAAGAATGAATATCTGATCTACACAACCTCTTCCCTTCCTAAAGCCTCCCTGTTCTTCTCCAACTAATTTCTCAGTTCTTTCTCTAACACTGTCAATAAGTATCCTACCATACACTTTTCCTATTATACTAAGAAGACAAATGCCCCTATGATTACCACACACTTCTTTTTCCCCTTTTCCTTGTACAAGGGAATAATTATACCTGACTTCCAATCCTCCGGGACTCTACCTTCCTCCCAGGCCAATCTGCACATCTTCCACATCCATTCTACTACTATCTCTTCCCCATGCTTCAGCATTTCACTACACACTCCATCAATTCCTGGGGCTTTCCCCGATTTAACTTTCTTCATTGCTTCCACGACTTCTGTCCTACTGATTTCTTCCTGTCTTCTCACCTCCCTCCTCCTCCCAGCAATTCCCCAGCCACTTATACTCGCATGGAATTGAAAAAGCTACTACATGACAGTATTGTGATACCAACTCTAACATATGGAAGTGAAGCTTGGATGTTGTTGGAGGGACGGAAGGCAAGAGTACTTTAAGTACTTTAACGCATTCACAAAATCCATTTCCTCTTCCAGCCTCACTGTACATTCACTGACTTCACTTCTCTCGAAGACCATAAATTTACCCTTTCCTACATTCACCTTTAGATTCTGTTTCTTACATACCCTCCAAAACTCATCCACCAAGCCTTGCAGCTCCCCTTCGTCTTCATTTAACAACACAGTATCATCTGCAAACAACAACACAGGGAGTTTCGAAACACTGCCCTCTCTCACTAGGGCCACTCCAGCATCCACTGCCCTACCTTGTATCTCCTTAATAACCCCATCCATATATAGATTGAACAACCATGGAGACATGACACATCCTTGTTTCAATCCAACCTTTGAATAGAAAAATTCTCTCGGTTCACTAACCACACACTGCAGCCTTAGCACCCTCATACATACTCTTCACGGCCTTCAACAACTTCCCATCTACTCGATATATTCTTAATACTTTCCACAATCCTTGTCTATCCACCCTGTCATATGCTTTCTCCAAATCCATGAAGGCCTCCTACAACTTCTTTCACTTCTCTAGAAACTTTTCCACTAAAGATCTAAGAATGAATATCTGATCTACACAACCTCTTCCCTTCCTAAAACCTCCCTGTTCTTCAACTACTTCCTCTGTTGTTTCCCTAACTCTGTCAATAAGTATCCTACCATATCTGTCTATCTATAGCCTGACGCCCTAATCCTGCAAAGGGTGGCCATAGACAAAACGCCTCCAAGTCGCTCTGTCACCCACCATTTGACTACCCTCCCCCCAACTCACTCCCCCCTCCCTCATATACCTCTCAACTCCATCCCTCCACCTCATCCTCGGTCTATCCCTCCCTCCACCTCACCTACATACAGTACACCCTCTTAGTCAATCTTTCATTCTCCATTCTCTCCACATGTCCAAACCACCTCAGTATATTTCTCTCTATCTTCTCAACCACATCCACATTCACAGCCACCTCACAACGTTCCCCCATATACTTTTCTTATTGCACTAAGAAGACAAATGCCCATATGATTACCTCACACTTCGTTTTCTCCTTTTCCTTTGTACAGGGGAATAGTTATACCTGACTTCCAATCATCCAGGACTCTACCTTCCTCCTATGTCAATCTGCACATCTTCCACATCCATTCTACTACTCTCTCCCATACTTCAGCATTTCACCACACACTCCATCAGTTCCTGGGGCTTTCCTCATTTTAACTTTTTCCATTGCTTCCACAACTTCCATCCTACTTACTTCTTCCTCTCTTCTCACATCCCTCCTTCTCCCAGCCATTCCCCAGCCACTTATACTTGCATTACTTTCATTCTCTATGTTCAACAGTTCCTAAAGTGTTCTCTCCATCTGCCCACTTTCTCCCTTCTCAACTAGTAATCTACCATTTTTATCTTTCACTCCCCAGCTAACTTCTTTGGCATCCTTTCAACTTTACCTCTTTCCTTTGGTACTCTAACTTTCTTTACCTCTTTCCAGAACATTTTCTTACATTCCCTCCACTTTACACTCAAGTTCCTTCCAAATTTCTCATCCACTCTCTTCTTACTCTCTCTTACTAATCTCTCTCTTCCTCTCTACATGTAACTCTTCTGTCTCTCAACTTCTTCCAAGCCCCTGCTTCTCATCCACTCACTAAATGCTTTCTTCTTTTGTGCCACAGCCTCTCTCGCCTCTTCAGTCCACCATGCTGTTCCCTGCACCCCCTTTTGTCTTCGCTTCACCCCACACACCACCTCACATGCTGCAGAGATTTCTTCTGTGAATATCTTGCACACACCTTCCATGTCCCCCATCTGCTCCAATCTATATTTACCCAATCGTTCTTCCACTCCCACTTACATTCTGCCTTTTTTCCATCCTCTTGTAACTTTTCCACCTTCCTTGTATGTACTACTTCCTCCTGTCCTTCCCTCTTCTATTTCTTTAATTTATTTGGACTTCACTTCTGACCACCACCAAGTGGTGGTCTGAAAGTCCACTCCCCCAACCTCTATATACGCTTGCATCCATTACACACCCTCTCATTCTTTCATCCACACACACATAATCAGTCATTGCCTTCCATTCATTCAGTTTACCACCCACCCTTTTCATCACTCGCCATGTATACCTGTGGATCATTTTGTGCCTGAAGAGGGTATTAGCTATCACCAACCCCCTCCCAGTACAAATGTCCACTAAAGCACTGCCATTCTCATCCTTCTCTACAGGCACACCCCACTCACCAAGTACTCCATCCACCTTCACATTCCCTAGTTTTCCATTCATATCTCCAATTAAAAAAACACTCATTGCATTCAAACTTTTCCATGCACGCTTCCGCATTTGTCCTGAACTCTTCTCTCACTCTGCTTGCGCGATCTTGGGTTGGCGCGTACTTTCACACAGTCTCCAACATTTGTAGTCCAACTTTCAATCTTATTCGCACAATCCTTGAGCCAACTGATCCATACTCTCTTGTATTCTCCTTCCATCTGTTACTCACAACAATACACACTCCTTCTTTTGCCCTCTGATTCTCACCTACTCCCACACATATACCCCATCCGTACTCACATTCCCTCACTCTCGCCTCGCCATTTAGTTTCATTTAACCCACATACATCCACTTTTGCATTCTAAAGCACCTGGACAATCTTTCACTTCATCATTTGCACCCCTTACATTCCATGTAGCTATCCATACCAAGTCCCTAGTTTGGTCCCTAGTCGTCACCTTTTGGTGAGTCCTGGTCCGAGGCTTCTTGTTCATATTTTTTGTTGATTTCCGGGGAGGGGCATTAACCCTCCGCCAACCCACTTACTGTCGTGTAGGGAACACGGTTGGTTATAAGGTTACCACCCAGCGTTATAAATGCTTTCCTGGTTTACAGGAAATCAATTGGCTTGCCACTCAGTGTAGAGCTACCCAAGAAACAGTATCACTACACTAAGTGGGTGGATGATAGGTGCCCCCACCTACCACATTGTTATTATAACAATATAAATGATGTAAGAATGTTGCGATATATTAGGCAACATATATCACAAAAGAAGATGTGCTACAAAGCCTCCTGAGCCACTTAGAATAAGGGCTTATATCTTTATATCAGGGTCATGTGTTAGTCCATTCTGCTGTACACGTTCTGCAACCATCACTTAGCCAGTCTGCTTTGAGTTTAGGGTGTTGTTTGGTGGTTGATGGCTTCTGAAACTGTAGGGGGCATCAGTTCACTGTACAGGGAAGCTCTGCAGGGGCAGTTGCTTGCCTATGGTTGATGGGTCTGCTTGGTCAGCCTGGGATCATTACACAAAACAACACAAAGTAAGGATTGAAGTAATAAACACAGTGTGTGTGTGTAACCTTTATTTCAGTTTAAATTATTACAATACTTAACATTATGTTTAATTCATGCACTGTCCAGTGAATGCAATTAGCAGTTAGGTGGAGGTAATGTTGGTAAGTTAATTGGTGGCTGGGTAGGACCATAACTAGGTAGGTACATAAATAGGTATGTGGGCTGGGTATGTTAACAGGTACATAGTGGAGTAATTGTAATAAATAGGTATGTAATAGTATTATGTTGGGTAGGTAAATTTACAGGTAGACATATGAAGGTAAAAAGGTAACTAGGAAAATCTGTTGTTAAATAGGTGGTTACCGTATTCAGTTAAGAATTGGAAGAATTTAGATGATAGGTGAAAAATAGGATGTTATTGGTAATTAGGTAGATGTAAGAAATGGTTAATAGGGAAGAAATAGGTAAAGTGTCTGTAGGTAAGAAGTTAGAGGTAGGTGGGTATAGGGAAAAAAGTAGGTAAAAATAGAACACTGATAGGTAAGAATGGGTTGTAAGTAAAGGGGAAATAGGTAACAGGTAAAATGGGTAAGATGGTGCATTGATAGTTAATGAACAGGAAAAAATAGGGAGAAGTAGGTAGGTGCGTAAGAATAAGAAAGGTAGGAAATAGATTCATGGGGTAAGAACATTAAGATAGGAAATACAGGTGAAATAGATAATAGATTAACAGGTAAGGACAGGGAAATTGGTATGCAGCTAATGGGTAGGTTGGTAGTAATAGGGACATAGGTAAGAACAGGTAGATAATCATAGGAAAGTACATAGGAATAGGAAGATAGGACTAATTGGTAGATAAGTAGGCATAGGTAAAAGGTATTCAGGAAGGAATAGATGTACTGTATATTAATTGGTAGTTAACTTGGACATGTAGTAATAGGCACATAAAATAGGAAAGTAGATTGGAATAGGAAGATAGGACTAACTGGTAGATAACTAGGCACAGGTAAAAGGTATACAGGAAAACAGATGCATAGGAATAGTTAGTTAACTTGGACAGGTAGTAATAGGTACATAGGTAATAGATGGAAATGTAATAGGCATTTATGTAGATCAGTAAGCATAGGTAGAAAGTTAAAAATCAGGTAAGTGGGAAAACTGTTGAGGAGGAATATTGGAATAGGCATAGGTAATAGGTATATATAGGTAAAAAGCATACAGATCGGCAAGTAAAAAGGCAGGTGGGTAAGAAGTTGTTTAGGTAATAATATGTACATCACTAAGAGTAAGTGGAAAGGTAATAGGTACATAATTTTACGTACATTGGTAAGATAAAATGGAAAGGTAATAGGTACTATTGTGTAGATACACAAATTGGTAAAGATAAATAGGCTAGAATTTACAGGCAAGGTACGTATTCATGAAGGCAGATTGGTAAGAATAGTTAATGTACAGGTAAGACTAGGTAGGTCTTAGCATGTAATAGGTAAATGGGTTAGAATAGATATAAAATAGGTACAGGTAAGAGGTAGATTTGTAAGATGAAAATAGGTAAGATGTACAGACAGGTAATAAAAGCATGTATAGATAAATTAGGTACAGGTAAGAGGTAGATGGGGAATGAATAGCTAAATACAGGTAAGAATAAGTACATACGTAAGATCAGTGCGTTAGACTAGGTATAGGCAAAATGTGTAAGGTAGGATGTACATGGCTAAGAACAGGAAACTAGGTAATGGGTTGAAATGTAAAACTATGTAATAGGCAAATGGGCTAGAATAGCTGTATGTAAAATAGGTACAGTTAAGATTATATATACAGTAATCACTCTAATATCCGGACGCCCAATATCCGAACATCCCCACTATCCGAACATAAGAATGTTTCATACTGTACTTTTTTCCATACTATACTTACCTCATTTCACTCTTTAATGCCCTTTATTGATGTGAATAGGGTGTTAGGAGCTATGCATGTGCAGTAGGAAGGTGTTTTTCTGAGTTAGGCTAGGTTAGGGTCCATAAGTACTAGTCCAGGAGCCAATCACCAGAATGTTTATTATTGTATGAACCTACTTCTAAACCCTCATTTTATGTTTCTTTTGCATTTATTTCAGTCATGTATGTGCCTTATTGGTGTGATTTGGGTCGTAAATAGGTGCTATGCATGTCCAGAGGGAGTTGTATAGGTGTTTCTCTGAGTTAGGGTCCATAAGTACAAGTCCATAAGCTGGGGCCCAATATCCGGACAGAACCAATATCCGGACCTACCTATGGCTCTATTACGTCGGATATTGGAGTGATTACTGTATATATATATATAATATCTATATATATGGTTAGGAATAGCTAAATATGTACAGGTCAGAAGAGGCAGGTAAGAGATGTCCTAGAATAAGAAATATGTACAGGGAAAATTATGGAGAATAAGAATGAGTGAAGTACAGGTAAGGGTGGGTAAACAACACGGTTAATAGGTAAATTAGCTGGAATGTGTAAAGGTAAAGTAGCTACAGGTACATGGGTAAGAACACAAGTACAGATAATAGGTAAGAGTACAAATCGCAAGTACTTTTGCTAGAATAGGTATAAGGATAGGTACAGGAAAGAGATACATGGGTAATGGGTAAATAACTAGGCAAAAATGTGATCCATAGTCAGCTAATAAGTAAATGAACGAGAATAGGTGTAGAAAAATGTATATGTAAGAGGAAAATAAACTGGTAATATGTAAATTGAATAGGTGTAGATAAAATTGGGATAGGTAAGAGGTCTATGCAGAATATAAGTAAAGGCCAGAATATATATATATATATATATATATATATATATATATATATATATATAATTGTATATATAATTATATATATAAAAATATATATATAATTTATATATATAATTATATATATATAATATATATATATATAATATATATATATAAATATATATATATAATATATATATATAAATATATATATATAATATATATATATATATATATATAAATATATAATTATATATATATATATATATATATATATATATAAATATGTAATTATATATATATATATATATATATATATATATAAATATATATATAATTGTATATATATATATATATATATATATATATATATATAATTTATATATATAATTATATATATATATAATATATATATATAAATATATATATATATATAATTATATATATATATATATATATATAATTATATATATATATATATATAAATATAAAATTATTTATAAATATATATAAAAATATAAATTTATATACATATATATATATAAATATATAATTATATATATATATATATATAAATATATAATTATATATATATATATATATAAATATATAATTATATATATATATATAAATATATAATTATAT